>NW_028276432.1:15000-341979 GCF_052056855.1 Sturnus vulgaris | reverse complement strand
TTCAAAGCTCGAGGTCTTAATTCCAGTCTGCGGTCACAATTCCGGTTTGGAATCACAATTGCAGTTCAAGGCTTGAGATCACAATGCCAGACTGAGGTCTCAATTCCCGTTTGGAATCACAACTGCTGCTCAATGCTCGGGGTCACAATTCCAGTCTGAGGCCACAATTCCCGTTTGGAATCACAACTGCTATTCAAGGCTTGAGTTTACAATTCCAGTTTGGAATCACAATTGCAGTTCAAGTCTCGAGATCACAATTCCAGTCTGAGGCCCCAATTCCTGTTTGAAATCCAATTGTAGTCCAAGGCTCGAGGTCACAAATCCAGTCTGAGGTCACAATTCTTGTTTGGAATCAAAATTGCAGTTCAATGCTCAAGATCACAATTGCAGTCTGAGGCCACAATTCCTGTTTGGAATCACAATGGCAGTTCAAGGCTAGAGATCACAATTCCAGTCTGAGGCCACAATTCCCGTTTGGAATCACAATGGCAGTTCAAGGCCCGAGATCACAATTCCAGTCTGAGCCCCCAATTCCGGTTTGATTTCAGAGCTGCAGCTTAAGGTTCAGGGTCACAATTCCAGTCTGAGGTCCCGATATCGGTTTGGTTCCACAACTGCAGCTCAAATCTCTAGGTCACAAATTCAGTGTGTGGTCACTAATCCCGTTTGGAATCACATTTACAATTCAAGGGTCGAGATCACAATTCCAGTCTGAGGCCACAATTCCCGTTTGGAATTACAACTGCTATTCAAGCCTCGAGGTCACAATTCCGGTTTGGAATCACAATTGCATTTCAAGGCTGGAGAACACAATTCCAGTTTCAAATCACATTTGCATTTTAAGTCATGAGGCCACAATTCCAGTATGAGGACACAATTCCTGTTTGGAATCACAACTGATCTTCAAGGCTTGAGCTCACAATTGCAGTCAGAGTTCATGAATCCTGTTTGGTATCACAAATACATTTCAAGTCTCGAGATCACAATTCCAGTCTTAGGCCCCAAATCCTGTCAGGAAACACTACTAAAGTTCAAGGCTCGAAGACACAATTGCAGTCTGAGGACCCAATACCGGTTTGGTATCAAAACCGCAGCTCAAGGCTCGGGGTCACAAATCCAGTCTGAGATCACAATTGCGGTTTGGTATCAGAACTGCAGCTCAAATCTCTAGGTCACAAATGCAGTGTGTGGTCACAAATCCCGTTTGGAATCACATTTGCAGTTCAAGGGTCGAGATCACAATTCCAGTCTGAGCCCCCAATTCCAGTCTGAGGACCCAATTCCGGTTTGGTATCACAGATGCAGCACAAGGCTCAGGGTCACAATTCCAGTCTGAGGACCCAATTCCGCTTTGGAATCACCACTTAATTTCAAGGTTCGTAGTCACAGTTCCAGTTTGAGGTCCCAATTCCTCCTCCAATTCTGAATCGCAACTGCTCTACATTGCTCGAGGTGACGATTCCAGTCTGAAGACTCAATTCCGGTATGGTATCACAACTGCAGCTCAAGCCTAGTTGTCACATTTCCAGTCTGAGGCCACGATTCCCGTTTGGAATCACAACTGCTATTCCTGTCTCGAGATCACAATTCCAGTCTGAGGCCCCAATTCCTGTTTGGAATCAGTACTGCAGATCATGGCTAGGAGTCACAATTCCAGTCTGAGGCCCCAATTCCTGTTTGGAATCAGTACTGCAGATCATGGCTAGGAGTCACAATTCCAGTCTGAGGCCCCAATTCCCGGTTGGACTCACAACTGCAGTTCAAGGCTCGAGGTCACAATTCCAGTCTGAGGTCACAATTCCCAGTTGGACTCACAACTGCCGGTCAAGCCTCGAGGTCACAATTCCAGTCTGAGGTCACAAGTCCTGTTTGGAATCACAACTGGAGTTCAAGGCTCGAGGTCACAATTACAGTTTGGAATCACAATAGCAGTTCATAGAATGAGGTCACAATTACTCTCTGAGGTCAAAGTTTCTGTTTGGAATCACAATTGCAGTTCAAAGTTCGAGGTCTCAATTCCAGTCTGCCGTCACAATTCCGGTTTGGAATCAGAAGTGCTGTTCAAGTCTCGGGGTCACCATTCCAGTCTGAGGCCACAATTCCCGTTTGGAATCACAACTGCAGCTCATGTCTCGAGGTCACGATTCCAGTCTTAGGTCACAATTCCAGTTTGGAATCACAATTGCAGTACAAGCCTGGAGAACACAATTCCTGTCTGAGGTCCCAATATCGGTTTGGTATCACAACTGCAGCTCAAATCTCTAGGTCACAAATTCAGTGTGTGGTCACAAATCCCGTTTGGAATCACATTTGCAGTTCTAGGGTGAATATCACAATTTCAGTCTGAGTCCCCAATTCCGTTTTGTAATCACAACTGCTGTTCATGTCTCGAGGTCACAATTCCAGTCTGAAGACCCAATTCCGGTTTGGTATCACAGATGCAGCACAAGGCTCAGGGTCACAATTCAAGTCTGAGGCCACAATTCCGCTTTGGAATCACAACTTAATTTCAAGGTTTGAAGTCACAGTTCCAGTCTGAGGTCCCAATTCCGGCTCTGAATCGTAACTGCTCTACATTGCTCGAGGTGATGATTCCAGTCTGAAGACTCAATTCCGGTATGGTATCACAACTGCAGCTCAAGCCTAGTTGTCACATTTCCAGTCTGAGGCCACGATTCCCGTTTGGAATCACAACTGCTATTCCTGTCTCGAGATCACAATTCCAGTCTGAGGCCCCAGTTCCTATTTGGAATCAGTACTGCAGTTCAAGGCTCGAGCTCACTATTACAGTTTGGAATCACAATAGGAGTTCATGGAATGAGGTCACAATTACTCTCTGAGGTCATAATTTCTGTTTGGAATCACAATTGCAGTTCAAAGCTCGAGGTCTTAATTCCAGTCTGCGGTCACAATTCCGGTTTGGAATCACAATTGCAGTTCAAGGCTTGAGATCACAATGCCAGACTGAGGTCTCAATTCCCGTTTGGAATCACAACTGCTGCTCAATGCTCGGGGTCACAATTCCAGTCTGAGGCCACAATTCCCGTTTGGAATCACAACTGCTATTCAAGGCTTGAGTTTACAATTCCAGTTTGGAATCACAATTGCAGTTCAAGTCTCGAGATCACAATTCCAGTCTGAGGCCCCAATTCCTGTTTGAAATCCAATTGTAGTCCAAGGCTCGAGGTCACAAATCCAGTCTGAGGTCACAATTCTTGTTTGGAATCACAATGGCAGTTCAAGGCTAGAGATCACAATTCCAGTCTGAGGCCACAATTCCCGTTTGGAATCACAATGGCAGTTCAAGGCCCGAGATCACAATTCCAGTCTGAGCCCCCAATTCCGGTTTGATTTCAGAGCTGCAGCTTAAGGTTCAGGGTCACAATTCCAGTCTGAGGTCCCGATATCGGTTTGGTTCCACAACTGCAGCTCAAATCTCTAGGTCACAAATTCAGTGTGTGGTCACTAATCCCGTTTGGAATCACATTTACAATTCAAGGGTCGAGATCACAATTCCAGTCTGAGGCCACAATTCCCGTTTGGAATTACAACTGCTATTCAAGCCTCGAGGTCACAATTCCGGTTTGGAATCACAATTGCATTTCAAGGCTGGAGAACACAATTCCAGTTTCAAATCACATTTGCATTTTAAGTCATGAGGCCACAATTCCAGTATGAGGACACAATTCCCGTTTGGAATCACAACTGATCTTCAAGGCTTGAGCTCACAATTGCAGTCAGAGTTCATGAATCCTGTTTGGTATCACAAATACATTTCAAGTCTCGAGATCACAATTCCAGTCTTAGGCCCCAAATCCTGTCAGGAAACACTACTAAAGTTCAAGGCTCGAAGACACAATTGCAGTCTGAGGACCCAATACCGGTTTGGTATCAAAACCGCAGCTCAAGGCTCGGGGTCACAAATCCAGTCTGAGATCACAATTGCGGTTTGGTATCAGAACTGCAGCTCAAATCTCTAGGTCACAAATGCAGTGTGTGGTCACAAATCCCGTTTGGAATCACATTTGCAGTTCAAGGGTCGAGATCACAATTCCAGTCTGAGCCCCCAATTCCAGTCTGAGGACCCAATTCCGGTTTGGTATCACAGATGCAGCACAAGGCTCAGGGTCACAATTCCAGTCTGAGGACCCAATTCCGCTTTGGAATCACAACTTAATTTCAAGGTTCGTAGTCACAGTTCCAGTTTGAGGTCCCAATTCCTCCTCCAATTCTGAATCGCAACTGCTCTACATTGCTCGAGGTGACGATTCCAGTCTGAAGACTCAATTCCGGTATGGTATCACAACTGCAGCTCAAGCCTAGTTGTCACATTTCCAGTCTGAGGCCACGATTCCCGTTTGGAATCACAACTGCTATTCCTGTCTCGAGATCACAATTCCAGTCTGAGGCCCCAATTCCTGTTTGGAATCAGTACTGCAGATCATGGCTAGGAGTCACAATTCCAGTCTGAGGCCCCAATTCCCGGTTGGACTCACAACTGCAGTTCAAGGCTCGAGGTCACAATTCCAGTCTGAGGTCACAATTCCCAGTTGGACTCACAACTGCCGGTCAAGCCTCGAGGTCACAATTCCAGTCTGAGGTCACAAGTCCTGTTTGGAATCACAACTGGAGTTCAAGGCTCGAGGTCACAATTACAGTTTGGAATCACAATAGCAGTTCATAGAATGAGGTCACAATTACTCTCTGAGGTCAAAGTTTCTGTTTGGAATCACAATTGCAGTTCAAAGTTCGAGGTCTCAATTCCAGTCTGCCGTCACAATTCCGGTTTGGAATCAGAAGTGCTGTTCAAGTCTCGGGGTCACCATTCCAGTCTGAGGCCACAATTCCCGTTTGGAATCACAACTGCAGCTCATGTCTCGAGGTCACGATTCCAGTCTTAGGTCACAATTCCAGTTTGGAATCACAATTGCAGTACAAGCCTGGAGAACACAATTCCTGTCTGAGGTCCCAATATCGGTTTGGTATCACAACTGCAGCTCAAATCTCTAGGTCACAAATTCAGTGTGTGGTCACAAATCCCGTTTGGAATCACATTTGCAGTTCTAGGGTGAATATCACAATTTCAGTCTGAGTCCCCAATTCCGTTTTGTAATCACAACTGCTGTTCATGTCTCGAGGTCACAATTCCAGTCTGAAGACCCAATTCCGGTTTGGTATCACAGATGCAGCACAAGGCTCAGGGTCACAATTCAAGTCTGAGGCCACAATTCCGCTTTGGAATCACAACTTAATTTCAAGGTTTGAAGTCACAGTTCCAGTCTGAGGTCCCAATTCCGGCTCTGAATCGTAACTGCTCTACATTGCTCGAGGTGATGATTCCAGTCTGAAGACTCAATTCCGGTATGGTATCACAACTGCAGCTCAAGCCTAGTTGTCACATTTCCAGTCTGAGGCCACGATTCCCGTTTGGAATCACAACTGCTATTCCTGTCTCGAGATCACAATTCCAGTCTGAGGCCCCAATTCCTATTTGGAATCAGTACTGCAGTTCAAGGCTCGAGCTCACTATTACAGTTTGGAATCACAATAGGAGTTCATGGAATGAGGTCACAATTACTCTCTGAGGTCATAATTTCTGTTTGGAATCACAATTGCAGTTCAAAGCTCGAGGTCTTAATTCCAGTCTGCGGTCACAATTCCGGTTTGGAATCACAATTGCAGTTCAAGGCTTGAGATCACAATGCCAGACTGAGGTCTCAATTCCCGTTTGGAATCACAACTGCTGCTCAATGCTCGGGGTCACAATTCCAGTCTGAGGCCACAATTCCCGTTTGGAATCACAACTGCTATTCAAGGCTTGAGTTTACAATTCCAGTTTGGAATCACAATTGCAGTTCAAGTCTCGAGATCACAATTCCAGTCTGAGGCCCCAATTCCTGTTTGAAATCCAATTGTAGTCCAAGGCTCGAGGTCACAAATCCAGTCTGAGGTCACAATTCTTGTTTGGAATCAAAATTGCAGTTCAAGGCTCAAGATCACAATTGCAGTCTGAGGCCACAATTCCTGTTTGGAATCACAATGGCAGTTCAAGGCTAGAGATCACAATTCCAGTCTGAGGCCACAATTCCCGTTTGGAATCACAATGGCAGTTCAAGGCCCGAGATCACAATTCCAGTCTGAGCCCCCAATTCCGGTTTGATTTCAGAGCTGCAGCTTAAGGTTCAGGGTCACAATTCCAGTCTGAGGTCCCGATATCGGTTTGGTTCCACAACTGCAGCTCAAATCTCTAGGTCACAAATTCAGTGTGTGGTCACTAATCCCGTTTGGAATCACATTTACAATTCAAGGGTCGAGATCACAATTCCAGTCTGAGGCCACAATTCCCGTTTGGAATTACAACTGCTATTCAAGCCTCGAGGTCACAATTCCGGTTTGGAATCACAATTGCATTTCAAGGCTGGAGAACACAATTCCAGTTTCAAATCACATTTGCATTTTAAGTCATGAGGCCACAATTCCAGTATGAGGACACAATTCCTGTTTGGAATCACAACTGATCTTCAAGGCTTGAGCTCACAATTGCAGTCAGAGTTCATGAATCCTGTTTGGTATCACAAATACATTTCAAGTCTCGAGATCACAATTCCAGTCTTAGGCCCCAAATCCTGTCAGGAAACACTACTAAAGTTCAAGGCTCGAAGACACAATTGCAGTCTGAGGACCCAATACCGGTTTGGTATCAAAACCGCAGCTCAAGGCTCGGGGTCACAAATCCAGTCTGAGATCACAATTGCGGTTTGGTATCAGAACTGCAGCTCAAATCTCTAGGTCACAAATGCAGTGTGTGGTCACAAATCCCGTTTGGAATCACATTTGCAGTTCAAGGGTCGAGATCACAATTCCAGTCTGAGCCCCCAATTCCAGTCTGAGGACCCAATTCCGGTTTGGTATCACAGATGCAGCACAAGGCTCAGGGTCACAATTCCAGTCTGAGGACCCAATTCCGCTTTGGAATCACCACTTAATTTCAAGGTTCGTAGTCACAGTTCCAGTTTGAGGTCCCAATTCCTCCTCCAATTCTGAATCGCAACTGCTCTACATTGCTCGAGGTGACGATTCCAGTCTGAAGACTCAATTCCGGTATGGTATCACAACTGCAGCTCAAGCCTAGTTGTCACATTTCCAGTCTGAGGCCACGATTCCCGTTTGGAATCACAACTGCTATTCCTGTCTCGAGATCACAATTCCAGTCTGAGGCCCCAATTCCTGTTTGGAATCAGTACTGCAGATCATGGCTAGGAGTCACAATTCCAGTCTGAGGCCCCAATTCCTGTTTGGAATCAGTACTGCAGATCATGGCTAGGAGTCACAATTCCAGTCTGAGGCCCCAATTCCCGGTTGGACTCACAACTGCAGTTCAAGGCTCGAGGTCACAATTCCAGTCTGAGGTCACAATTCCCAGTTGGACTCACAACTGCCGGTCAAGCCTCGAGGTCACAATTCCAGTCTGAGGTCACAAGTCCTGTTTGGAATCACAACTGGAGTTCAAGGCTCGAGGTCACAATTACAGTTTGGAATCACAATAGCAGTTCATAGAATGAGGTCACAATTACTCTCTGAGGTCAAAGTTTCTGTTTGGAATCACAATTGCAGTTCAAAGTTCGAGGTCTCAATTCCAGTCTGCCGTCACAATTCCGGTTTGGAATCAGAAGTGCTGTTCAAGTCTCGGGGTCACCATTCCAGTCTGAGGCCACAATTCCCGTTTGGAATCACAACTGCAGCTCATGTCTCGAGGTCACGATTCCAGTCTTAGGTCACAATTCCAGTTTGGAATCACAATTGCAGTACAAGCCTGGAGAACACAATTCCTGTCTGAGGTCCCAATATCGGTTTGGTATCACAACTGCAGCTCAAATCTCTAGGTCACAAATTCAGTGTGTGGTCACAAATCCCGTTTGGAATCACATTTGCAGTTCTAGGGTGAATATCACAATTTCAGTCTGAGCCCCCAATTCCGTTTTGTAATCACAACTGCTGTTCATGTCTCGAGGTCACAATTCCAGTCTGAAGACCCAATTCCGGTTTGGTATCACAGATGCAGCACAAGGCTCAGGGTCACAATTCAAGTCTGAGGCCACAATTCTGCTTTGGAATCACAACTTAATTTCAAGGTTTGAAGTCACAGTTCCAGTCTGAGGTCCCAATTCCGGCTCTGAATCGTAACTGCTCTACATTGCTCGAGGTGATGATTCCAGTCTGAAGACTCAATTCCGGTATGGTATCACAACTGCAGCTCAAGCCTAGTTGTCACATTTCCAGTCTGAGGCCACGATTCCCGTTTGGAATCACAACTGCTATTCCTGTCTCGAGATCACAATTCCAGTCTGAGGCCCCAATTCCTATTTGGAATCAGTACTGCAGTTCAAGGCTCGAGCTCACTATTACAGTTTGGAATCACAATAGGAGTTCATGGAATGAGGTCACAATTACTCTCTGAGGTCATAATTTCTGTTTGGAATCACAATTGCAGTTCAAAGCTCGAGGTCTTAATTCCAGTCTGCGGTCACAATTCCGGTTTGGAATCACAATTGCAGTTCAAGGCTTGAGATCACAATGCCAGACTGAGGTCTCAATTCCCGTTTGGAATCACAACTGCTGCTCAATGCTCGGGGTCACAATTCCAGTCTGAGGCCACAATTCCCGTTTGGAATCACAACTGCTATTCAAGGCTTGAGTTTACAATTCCAGTTTGGAATCACAATTGCAGTTCAAGTCTCGAGATCACAATTCCAGTCTGAGGCCCCAATTCCTGTTTGAAATCCAATTGTAGTCCAAGGCTCGAGGTCACAAATCCAGTCTGAGGTCACAATTCTTGTTTGGAATCAAAATTGCAGTTCAAGGCTCAAGATCACAATTGCAGTCTGAGGCCACAATTCCTGTTTGGAATCACAATGGCAGTTCAAGGCTAGAGATCACAATTCCAGTCTGAGGCCACAATTCCCGTTTGGAATCACAATGGCAGTTCAAGGCCCGAGATCACAATTCCAGTCTGAGCCCCCAATTCCGGTTTGATTTCAGAGCTGCAGCTTAAGGTTCAGGGTCACAATTCCAGTCTGAGGTCCCGATATCGGTTTGGTTCCACAACTGCAGCTCAAATCTCTAGGTCACAAATTCAGTGTGTGGTCACTAATCCCGTTTGGAATCACATTTACAATTCAAGGGTCGAGATCACAATTCCAGTCTGAGGCCACAATTCCCGTTTGGAATTACAACTGCTATTCAAGCCTCGAGGTCACAATTCCGGTTTGGAATCACAATTGCATTTCAAGGCTGGAGAACACAATTCCAGTTTCAAATCACATTTGCATTTTAAGTCATGAGGCCACAATTCCAGTATGAGGACACAATTCCTGTTTGGAATCACAACTGATCTTCAAGGCTTGAGCTCACAATTGCAGTCAGAGTTCATGAATCCTGTTTGGTATCACAAATACATTTCAAGTCTCGAGATCACAATTCCAGTCTTAGGCCCCAAATCCTGTCAGGAAACACTACTAAAGTTCAAGGCTCGAAGACACAATTGCAGTCTGAGGACCCAATACCGGTTTGGTATCAAAACCGCAGCTCAAGGCTCGGGGTCACAAATCCAGTCTGAGATCACAATTGCGGTTTGGTATCAGAACTGCAGCTCAAATCTCTAGGTCACAAATGCAGTGTGTGGTCACAAATCCCGTTTGGAATCACATTTGCAGTTCAAGGGTCGAGATCACAATTCCAGTCTGAGCCCCCAATTCCAGTCTGAGGACCCAATTCCGGTTTGGTATCACAGATGCAGCACAAGGCTCAGGGTCACAATTCCAGTCTGAGGACCCAATTCCGCTTTGGAATCACAACTTAATTTCAAGGTTCGTAGTCACAGTTCCAGTTTGAGGTCCCAATTCCTCCTCCAATTCTGAATCGCAACTGCTCTACATTGCTCGAGGTGACGATTCCAGTCTGAAGACTCAATTCCGGTATGGTATCACAACTGCAGCTCAAGCCTAGTTGTCACATTTCCAGTCTGAGGCCACGATTCCCGTTTGGAATCACAACTGCTATTCCTGTCTCGAGATCACAATTCCAGTCTGAGGCCCCAATTCCTGTTTGGAATCAGTACTGCAGATCATGGCTAGGAGTCACAATTCCAGTCTGAGGCCCCAATTCCCGGTTGGACTCACAACTGCAGTTCAAGGCTCGAGGTCACAATTCCAGTCTGAGGTCACAATTCCCAGTTGGACTCACAACTGCCGGTCAAGCCTCGAGGTCACAATTCCAGTCTGAGGTCACAAGTCCTGTTTGGAATCACAATTGCAGTTCAAGGCTTGAGTTCACAATTCCAGTTTCAAATCACATTTGCATTTTAAGTCATGAGGCCACAATTCCAGTATGAGGACACAATTCCTGTTTGGAATCACAATTGATGTTCAAGCCTCGAGGTCACAATTCCAGTCTGAGGCCACAATACGGCTTTGGAATCACAACTAAAATTCAAGGCTCGAAGTCACAACTGCAGTCTGAGGACGCAATAGCTGTTTGGAATCAGTACTGCAGCTCAAGGCTCCGGGGTCATAGTTCCAGTCTGAGGCCACAATTCCCGTTTGGAATCACAACTGCAATTCAAGGCCCGAGGTCACAATTACAGTTCGGAATCACAACTGCTATTCAAGGCTCGAGGTCACAATTCAAGTCTGAGGCCACAATTCCGGTTTGGAATCATATTAGCAGTTCAAGGCTTGATTTCACAATTCCCGTTTGAAATAACAATTGCATTTCAAGGCTTGAGGTCACAATTCCAGTTTGAAATCACATTTGCATTTTAAGTCTTGAGGCCACAATTCCAGTATGAGGATAGAATTCATGTTGGGAATCACGATTGATGTTCAATGCTCGAGGTCACAATTCCAGTCAGAGTTCATGAATCCTGTTTGGAATCACAATTGCATTTCAACTCTCAAGATCACAATTCCAGTCTTAGGCCCCAAATCCTGTCAGGAAACACTACTAAAGTTCAAGGCTCGAAGACACGATTCTAGTCTGATGACCCTATACTGGTTTGGAATCACAAGTGCAGCTCAAGGCTCGGGGTCACAATTCCAGTCTGAGGCCACAATTCCCGTTTGGAATCACAATGCAGTTCAAGTCTCGAGGTCACAATTACAGTTTGGATTCACAATAGCAGTTCATGGAATGAAATCACAATTCCAGTCTTAGGTCAATATTCCTGTTTGGAATCACAACTGCTATTCCTGTCTCCAGATCACAATTCCAGTCTGAGGACCCAATTCCGGTTTGGTATCACAAATGCAGCACAAGGCTCAGGGTCACAATTCAAGTCTGAGGCCACAATTCCGCTTTGGAATCACAACTTAATTTCAAGGTTTGAAGTCACTGTTCCAGTCTGAGGTCCCAATTCCGGCTCTGAATCGTAACTGTTCTACATTGCTCGAGGTGACGATTCCAGTCTGAAGACTCAATTCCGGTATGGTATCATGACTGCAGCTCCAAGCCTAGTTGTCACATTTCCAGTCTGAGGCCACGATTCCCGTTTGGAATCACAACTGCTATTCCTGTCTCGAGATCACAATTCCAGTCTGAGGCCCCAATTCCTGTTTGGAATCAGTACTGCAGATCATGGCTAGGAGTCACAATTCCAGTCTGAGGCCCCAATTCCCAGTTGGACTCACAACTGCCGTTCAAGGCTCGAGGTCACAATTCCAGTCTGTGGTCACAATTCCAGTTTGGAATCACAACTGGAGTTCAAGGCTCGAGGTCACAATTACAGTTTGGAATCACAAGAGCAGTTCATGGAATGAGGTCACAATTACTCTCTGAGGTCATAGTTTCTGTTTGGAATCACAATTGCAGTTCAAAGCTCGAGGTCTCAATTCCAGTCTGAGCCCCCAATTCTGTGTTGGAATCACAACGGATGTTCATGTCTCGAGATCACGATTCCAGTCTGAGGACCCAATTCCGGTTTGGTATCACAAGTGCAGCTCAAGGCTCAGGGTCACAATTCCAGTCTGAGGCCACAATTCCCGTTTGGAATCACAACTGCAGTTCAAGGATTGAGGTCACAATTACAGTTTGGATTCACAATAGCAGTTCATGGAATGAAATCACAATTCCAGTCTTAGGTCAATATTCCTGTTTGGAATCACAACTGATGTTCATGTCTCGAGATCACGATTCCAGTCTGAGGACCCAATTCCGGTTTGGTATCACAGATGCAGCACAAGGCTCAGGGTCACAATTCCAGTCTGAGGACCCAATTCCGCTTTGGAATCACAACTTAATTTCAAGGTTCGTAGTCACAGTTCCAGTTTGAGGTCCCAATTCCGGCTCTGAATCGCAACTGCTCTACATTGCTCGAGGTGACGATTCCAGTCTGAAGACTCAATTCCGGTATGGTATCACAACTGCAGCTCAAGCCTAGTTGTCACATTTCCAGTCTGAGGCCACGATTCCCGTTTGGAATCACAATTGCTATTCCTGTCTCGAGATCACAATTCCAGTCTGAGGCCCCAATTCCTGTTTGGAATCAGTACTGCAGATCATGGCTAGGAGTCACAATTCCAGTCTGAGGCCCCAATTCCCGGTTGGACTCACAACTGCAGTTCAAGGCTCGAGGTCACAATTCCAGTCTGAGGTCACAATTCCCAGTTGGACTCACAACTGCCGGTCAAGCCTCGAGGTCACAATTCCAGTCTGAGGTCACAAGTCCTGTTTGGAATCACAACTGGAGTTCAAGGCTCGAGGTCACAATTACAGTTTGGAATCACAATAGCAGTTCATAGAATGAGGTCACAATTACTCTCTGAGGTCAAAGTTTCTGTTTGGAATCACAATTGCAGTTCAAAGTTCGAGGTCTCAATTCCAGTCTGCCGTCACAATTCCGGTTTGGAATCAGAAGTGCTGTTCAAGTCTCGGGGTCACCATTCCAGTCTGAGGCCACAATTCCCGTTTGGAATCACAACTGCAGCTCATGTCTCGAGGTCACGATTCCAGTCTTAGGTCACAATTCCAGTTTGGAATCACAATTGCAGTACAAGCCTGGAGAACACAATTCCTGTCTGAGGTCCCAATATCGGTTTGGTATCACAACTGCAGCTCAAATCTCTAGGTCACAAATTCAGTGTGTGGTCACAAATCCCGTTTGGAATCACATTTGCAGTTCTCGGGTGAATATCACAATTTCAGTCTGAGCCCCCAATTCCGTTTTGTAATCACAACTGCTGTTCATGTCTCGAGGTCACAATTCCAGTCTGAAGACCCAATTCCGGTTTGGTATCACAGATGCAGCACAAGGCTCAGGGTCACAATTCAAGTCTGAGGCCACAATTCCGCTTTGGAATCACAACTTAATTTCAAGGTTTGAAGTCACAGTTCCAGTCTGAGGTCCCAATTCCGGCTCTGAATCGTAACTGCTCTACATTGCTCGAGGTGATGATTCCAGTCTGAAGACTCAATTCTGGTATGGTATCACAACTGCAGCTCAAGCCTAGTTGTCACATTTCCAGTCTGAGGCCACGATTCCCGTTTGGAATCACAACTGCTATTCCTGTCTCGAGATCACAATTCCAGTCTGAGGCCCCAATTCCTATTTGGAATCAATACTGCAGTTCAAGGCTCGAGCTCACTATTACAGTTTGGAATCACAATAGGAGTTCATGGAATGAGGTCACAATTACTCTCTGAGGTCATAATTTCTGTTTGGAATCACAATTGCAGTTCAAAGCTCGAGGTCTTAATTCCAGTCTGCGGTCACAATTCCGGTTTGGAATCACAATTGCAGTTCAAGGCTTGAGATCACAATGCCAGACTGAGGTCTCAATTCCCGTTTGGAATCACAACTGCTGCTCAATGCTCGGGGTCACAATTCCAGTCTGAGGCCACAATTCCCGTTTGGAATCACAACTGCTATTCAAGGCTTGAGTTTACAATTCCAGTTTGGAATCACAATTGCAGTTCAAGTCTCGAGATCACAATTCCAGTCTGAGGCCCCAATTCCTGTTTGAAATCCAATTGTAGTCCAAGGCTCGAGGTCACAAATCCAGTCTGAGGTCACAATTCTTGTTTGGAATCAAAATTGCAGTTCAAGGCTCAAGATCACAATTGCAGTCTGAGGCCACAATTCCTGTTTGGAATCACAATGGCAGTTCAAGGCTAGAGATCACAATTCCAGTCTGAGGCCACAATTCCCGTTTGGAATCACAATGGCAGTTCAAGGCCCGAGATCACAATTCCAGTCTGAGCCCCCAATTCCGGTTTGATTTCAGAGCTGCAGCTTAAGGTTCAGGGTCACAATTCCAGTCTGAGGTCCCGATATCGGTTTGGTTCCACAACTGCAGCTCAAATCTCTAGGTCACAAATTCAGTGTGTGGTCACTAATCCCGTTTGGAATCACATTTACAATTCAAGGGTCGAGATCACAATTCCAGTCTGAGGCCACAATTCCCGTTTGGAATTACAACTGCTATTCAAGCCTCGAGGTCACAATTCCGGTTTGGAATCACAATTGCATTTCAAGGCTGGAGAACACAATTCCAGTTTCAAATCACATTTGCATTTTAAGTCATGAGGCCACAATTCCAGTATGAGGACACAATTCCTGTTTGGAATCACAACTGATCTTCAAGGCTTGAGCTCACAATTGCAGTCAGAGTTCATGAATCCTGTTTGGTATCACAAATACATTTCAAGTCTCGAGATCACAATTCCAGTCTTAGGCCCCAAATCCTGTCAGGAAACACTACTAAAGTTCAAGGCTCGAAGACACAATTGCAGTCTGAGGACCCAATACCGGTTTGGTATCAAAACCGCAGCTCAAGGCTCGGGGTCACAAATCCAGTCTGAGATCACAATTGCGGTTTGGTATCAGAACTGCAGCTCAAATCTCTAGGTCACAAATGCAGTGTGTGGTCACAAATCCCGTTTGGAATCACATTTGCAGTTCAAGGGTCGAGATCACAATTCCAGTCTGAGCCCCCAATTCCAGTCTGAGGACCCAATTCCGGTTTGGTATCACAGATGCAGCACAAGGCTCAGGGTCACAATTCCAGTCTGAGGACCCAATTCCGCTTTGGAATCACAACTTAATTTCAAGGTTCGTAGTCACAGTTCCAGTTTGAGGTCCCAATTCCTCCTCCAATTCTGAATCGCAACTGCTCTACATTGCTCGAGGTGACGATTCCAGTCTGAAGACTCAATTCCGGTATGGTATCACAACTGCAGCTCAAGCCTAGTTGTCACATTTCCAGTCTGAGGCCACGATTCCCGTTTGGAATCACAACTGCTATTCCTGTCTCGAGATCACAATTCCAGTCTGAGGCCCCAATTCCTGTTTGGAATCAGTACTGCAGATCATGGCTAGGAGTCACAATTCCAGTCTGAGGCCCCAATTCCTGTTTGGAATCAGTACTGCAGATCATGGCTAGGAGTCACAATTCCAGTCTGAGGCCCCAATTCCCGGTTGGACTCACAACTGCAGTTCAAGGCTCGAGGTCACAATTCCAGTCTGAGGTCACAATTCCCAGTTGGACTCACAACTGCCGGTCAAGCCTCGAGGTCACAATTCCAGTCTGAGGTCACAAGTCCTGTTTGGAATCACAACTGGAGTTCAAGGCTCGAGGTCACAATTACAGTTTGGAATCACAATAGCAGTTCATAGAATGAGGTCACAATTACTCTCTGAGGTCAAAGTTTCTGTTTGGAATCACAATTGCAGTTCAAAGTTCGAGGTCTCAATTCCAGTCTGCCGTCACAATTCCGGTTTGGAATCAGAAGTGCTGTTCAAGTCTCGGGGTCACCATTCCAGTCTGAGGCCACAATTCCCGTTTGGAATCACAACTGCAGCTCATGTCTCGAGGTCACGATTCCAGTCTTAGGTCACAATTCCAGTTTGGAATCACAATTGCAGTACAAGCCTGGAGAACACAATTCCTGTCTGAGGTCCCAATATCGGTTTGGTATCACAACTGCAGCTCAAATCTCTAGGTCACAAATTCAGTGTGTGGTCACAAATCCCGTTTGGAATCACATTTGCAGTTCTAGGGTGAATATCACAATTTCAGTCTGAGCCCCCAATTCCGTTTTGTAATCACAACTGCTGTTCATGTCTCGAGGTCACAATTCCAGTCTGAAGACCCAATTCCGGTTTGGTATCACAGATGCAGCACAAGGCTCAGGGTCACAATTCAAGTCTGAGGCCACAATTCCGCTTTGGAATCACAACTTAATTTCAAGGTTTGAAGTCACTGTTCCAGTCTGAGGTCCCAATTCCGGCTCTGAATCGTAACTGCTCTACATTGCTCGAGGTGATGATTCCAGTCTGAAGACTCAATTCCGGTATGGTATCACAACTGCAGCTCAAGCCTAGTTGTCACATTTCCAGTCTGAGGCCACGATTCCCGTTTGGAATCACAACTGCTATTCCTGTCTCGAGATCACAATTCCAGTCTGAGGCCCCAATTCCTATTTGGAATCAGTACTGCAGTTCAAGGCTCGAGCTCACTATTACAGTTTGGAATCACAATAGGAGTTCATGGAATGAGGTCACAATTACTCTCTGAGGTCATAATTTCTGTTTGGAATCACAATTGCAGTTCAAAGCTCGAGGTCTTAATTCCAGTCTGCGGTCACAATTCCAGTTTGGAATCACAATTGCAGTTCAAGGCTTGAGATCACAATGCCAGACTGAGGTCTCAATTCCCGTTTGGAATCACAACTGCTGCTCAATGCTCGGGGTCACAATTCCAGTCTGAGGCCACAATTCCCGTTTGGAATCACAACTGCTATTCAAGGCTTGAGTTTACAATTCCAGTTTGGAATCACAATTGCAGTTCAAGTCTCGAGATCACAATTCCAGTCTGAGGCCCCAATTCCTGTTTGAAATCCAATTGTAGTCCAAGGCTCGAGGTCACAAATCCAGTCTGAGGTCACAATTCTTGTTTGGAATCAAAATTGCAGTTCAAGGCTCAAGATCACAATTGCAGTCTGAGGCCACAATTCCTGTTTGGAATCACAATGGCAGTTCAAGGCTAGAGATCACAATTCCAGTCTGAGGCCACAATTCCCGTTTGGAATCACAATGGCAGTTCAAGGCCCGAGATCACAATTCCAGTCTGAGCCCCCAATTCCGGTTTGATTTCAGAGCTGCAGCTTAAGGTTCAGGGTCACAATTCCAGTCTGAGGTCCCGATATCGGTTTGGTTCCACAACTGCAGCTCAAATCTCTAGGTCACAAATTCAGTGTGTGGTCACTAATCCCGTTTGGAATCACATTTACAATTCAAGGGTCGAGATCACAATTCCAGTCTGAGGCCACAATTCCCGTTTGGAATTACAACTGCTATTCAAGCCTCGAGGTCACAATTCCGGTTTGGAATCACAATTGCATTTCAAGGCTGGAGAACACAATTCCAGTTTCAAATCACATTTGCATTTTAAGTCATGAGGCCACAATTCCAGTATGAGGACACAATTCCTGTTTGGAATCACAACTGATCTTCAAGGCTTGAGCTCACAATTGCAGTCAGAGTTCATGAATCCTGTTTGGTATCACAAATACATTTCAAGTCTCGAGATCACAATTCCAGTCTTAGGCCCCAAATCCTGTCAGGAAACACTACTAAAGTTCAAGGCTCGAAGACACAATTGCAGTCTGAGGACCCAATACCGGTTTGGTATCAAAACCGCAGCTCAAGGCTCGGGGTCACAAATCCAGTCTGAGATCACAATTGCGGTTTGGTATCAGAACTGCAGCTCAAATCTCTAGGTCACAAATGCAGTGTGTGGTCACAAATCCCGTTTGGAATCACATTTGCAGTTCAAGGGTCGAGATCACAATTCCAGTCTGAGCCCCCAATTCCAGTCTGAGGACCCAATTCCGGTTTGGTATCACAGATGCAGCACAAGGCTCAGGGTCACAATTCCAGTCTGAGGACCCAATTCCGCTTTGGAATCACAACTTAATTTCAAGGTTCGTAGTCACAGTTCCAGTTTGAGGTCCCAATTCCTCCTCCAATTCTGAATCGCAACTGCTCTACATTGCTCGAGGTGACGATTCCAGTCTGAAGACTCAATTCCGGTATGGTATCACAACTGCAGCTCAAGCCTAGTTGTCACATTTCCAGTCTGAGGCCACGATTCCCGTTTGGAATCACAACTGCTATTCCTGTCTCGAGATCACAATTCCAGTCTGAGGCCCCAATTCCTGTTTGGAATCAGTACTGCAGATCATGGCTAGGAGTCACAATTCCAGTCTGAGGCCCCAATTCCTGTTTGGAATCAGTACTGCAGATCATGGCTAGGAGTCACAATTCCAGTCTGAGGCCCCAATTCCCGGTTGGACTCACAACTGCAGTTCAAGGCTCGAGGTCACAATTCCAGTCTGAGGTCACAATTCCCAGTTGGACTCACAACTGCCGGTCAAGCCTCGAGGTCACAATTCCAGTCTGAGGTCACAAGTCCTGTTTGGAATCACAACTGGAGTTCAAGGCTCGAGGTCACAATTACAGTTTGGAATCACAATAGCAGTTCATAGAATGAGGTCACAATTACTCTCTGAGGTCAAAGTTTCTGTTTGGAATCACAATTGCAGTTCAAAGTTCGAGGTCTCAATTCCAGTCTGCCGTCACAATTCCGGTTTGGAATCAGAAGTGCTGTTCAAGTCTCGGGGTCACCATTCCAGTCTGAGGCCACAATTCCCGTTTGGAATCACAACTGCAGCTCATGTCTCGAGGTCACGATTCCAGTCTTAGGTCACAATTCCAGTTTGGAATCACAATTGCAGTACAAGCCTGGAGAACACAATTCCTGTCTGAGGTCCCAATATCGGTTTGGTATCACAACTGCAGCTCAAATCTCTAGGTCACAAATTCAGTGTGTGGTCACAAATCCCGTTTGGAATCACATTTGCAGTTCTAGGGTGAATATCACAATTTCAGTCTGAGCCCCCAATTCCGTTTTGTAATCACAACTGCTGTTCATGTCTCGAGGTCACAATTCCAGTCTGAAGACCCAATTCCGGTTTGGTATCACAGATGCAGCACAAGGCTCAGGGTCACAATTCAAGTCTGAGGCCACAATTCCGCTTTGGAATCACAACTTAATTTCAAGGTTTGAAGTCACTGTTCCAGTCTGAGGTCCCAATTCCGGCTCTGAATCGTAACTGCTCTACATTGCTCGAGGTGATGATTCCAGTCTGAAGACTCAATTCCGGTATGGTATCACAACTGCAGCTCAAGCCTAGTTGTCACATTTCCAGTCTGAGGCCACGATTCCCGTTTGGAATCACAACTGCTATTCCTGTCTCGAGATCACAATTCCAGTCTGAGGCCCCAATTCCTATTTGGAATCAGTACTGCAGTTCAAGGCTCGAGCTCACTATTACAGTTTGGAATCACAATAGGAGTTCATGGAATGAGGTCACAATTACTCTCTGAGGTCATAATTTCTGTTTGGAATCACAATTGCAGTTCAAAGCTCGAGGTCTTAATTCCAGTCTGCGGTCACAATTCCGGTTTGGAATCACAATTGCAGTTCAAGGCTTGAGATCACAATGCCAGACTGAGGTCTCAATTCCCGTTTGGAATCACAACTGCTGCTCAATGCTCGGGGTCACAATTCCAGTCTGAGGCCACAATTCCCGTTTGGAATCACAACTGCTATTCAAGGCTTGAGTTTACAATTCCAGTTTGGAATCACAATTGCAGTTCAAGTCTCGAGATCACAATTCCAGTCTGAGGCCCCAATTCCTGTTTGAAATCCAATTGTAGTCCAAGGCTCGAGGTCACAAATCCAGTCTGAGGTCACAATTCTTGTTTGGAATCAAAATTGCAGTTCAAGGCTCAAGATCACAATTGCAGTCTGAGGCCACAATTCCTGTTTGGAATCACAATGGCAGTTCAAGGCTAGAGATCACAATTCCAGTCTGAGGCCACAATTCCCGTTTGGAATCACAATGGCAGTTCAAGGCCCGAGATCACAATTCCAGTCTGAGCCCCCAATTCCGGTTTGATTTCAGAGCTGCAGCTTAAGGTTCAGGGTCACAATTCCAGTCTGAGGTCCCGATATCGGTTTGGTTCCACAACTGCAGCTCAAATCTCTAGGTCACAAATTCAGTGTGTGGTCACTAATCCCGTTTGGAATCACATTTACAATTCAAGGGTCGAGATCACAATTCCAGTCTGAGGCCACAATTCCCGTTTGGAATTACAACTGCTATTCAAGCCTCGAGGTCACAATTCCGGTTTGGAATCACAATTGCATTTCAAGGCTGGAGAACACAATTCCAGTTTCAAATCACATTTGCATTTTAAGTCATGAGGCCACAATTCCAGTATGAGGACACAATTCCTGTTTGGAATCACAACTGATCTTCAAGGCTTGAGCTCACAATTGCAGTCAGAGTTCATGAATCCTGTTTGGTATCACAAATACATTTCAAGTCTCGAGATCACAATTCCAGTCTTAGGCCCCAAATCCTGTCAGGAAACACTACTAAAGTTCAAGGCTCGAAGACACAATTGCAGTCTGAGGACCCAATACCGGTTTGGTATCAAAACCGCAGCTCAAGGCTCGGGGTCACAAATCCAGTCTGAGATCACAATTGCGGTTTAGTATCAGAACTGCAGCTCAAATCTCTAGGTCACAAATGCAGTGTGTGGTCACAAATCCCGTTTGGAATCACATTTGCAGTTCAAGGGTCGAGATCACAATTCCAGTCTGAGCCCCCAATTCCAGTCTGAGGACCCAATTCCGGTTTGGTATCACAGATGCAGCACAAGGCTCAGGGTCACAATTCCAGTCTGAGGACCCAATTCCGCTTTGGAATCACAACTTAATTTCAAGGTTCGTAGTCACAGTTCCAGTTTGAGGTCCCAATTCCTCCTCCAATTCTGAATCGCAACTGCTCTACATTGCTCGAGGTGACGATTCCAGTCTGAAGACTCAATTCCGGTATGGTATCACAACTGCAGCTCAAGCCTAGTTGTCACATTTCCAGTCTGAGGCCACGATTCCCGTTTGGAATCACAACTGCTATTCCTGTCTCGAGATCACAATTCCAGTCTGAGGCCCCAATTCCTGTTTGGAATCAGTACTGCAGATCATGGCTAGGAGTCACAATTCCAGTCTGAGGCCCCAATTCCCGGTTGGACTCACAACTGCAGTTCAAGGCTCGAGGTCACAATTCCAGTCTGAGGTCACAATTCCCAGTTGGACTCACAACTGCCGGTCAAGCCTCGAGGTCACAATTCCAGTCTGAGGTCACAAGTCCTGTTTGGAATCACAACTGGAGTTCAAGGCTCGAGGTCACAATTACAGTTTGGAATCACAATAGCAGTTCATAGAATGAGGTCACAATTACTCTCTGAGGTCAAAGTTTCTGTTTGGAATCACAATTGCAGTTCAAAGTTCGAGGTCTCAATTCCAGTCTGCCGTCACAATTCCGGTTTGGAATCAGAAGTGCTGTTCAAGTCTCGGGGTCACCATTCCAGTCTGAGGCCACAATTCCCGTTTGGAATCACAACTGCAGCTCATGTCTCGAGGTCACGATTCCAGTCTTAGGTCACAATTCCAGTTTGGAA
Source organism: Sturnus vulgaris (assembly GCF_052056855.1). Classification (NCBI taxonomy): domain Eukaryota; kingdom Metazoa; phylum Chordata; class Aves; order Passeriformes; family Sturnidae; genus Sturnus; species Sturnus vulgaris. The sequence continues at coordinate 320,393 of NW_028276432.1, read as the reverse complement.
TCACAATTGCAGTACAAGCCTGGAGAACACAATTCCTGTCTGAGGTCCCAATATCGGTTTGGTATCACAACTGCAGCTCAAATCTCTAGGTCACAAATTCAGTGTGTGGTCACAAATCCCGTTTGGAATCACATTTGCAGTTCTAGGGTGAATATCACAATTTCAGTCTGAGCCCCCAATTCCGTTTTGTAATCACAACTGCTGTTCATGTCTCGAGGTCACAATTCCAGTCTGAAGACCCAATTCCGGTTTGGTATCACAGATGCAGCACAAGGCTCAGGGTCACAATTCAAGTCTGAGGCCACAATTCCGCTTTGGAATCACAACTTAATTTCAAGGTTTGAAGTCACTGTTCCAGTCTGAGGTCCCAATTCCGGCTCTGAATCGTAACTGCTCTACATTGCTCGAGGTGATGATTCCAGTCTGAAGACTCAATTCCGGTATGGTATCACAACTGCAGCTCAAGCCTAGTTGTCACATTTCCAGTCTGAGGCCACGATTCCCGTTTGGAATCACAACTGCTATTCCTGTCTCGAGATCACAATTCCAGTCTGAGGCCCCAATTCCTATTTGGAATCAGTACTGCAGTTCAAGGCTCGAGCTCACTATTACAGTTTGGAATCACAATAGGAGTTCATGGAATGAGGTCACAATTACTCTCTGAGGTCATAATTTCTGTTTGGAATCACAATTGCAGTTCAAAGCTCGAGGTCTTAATTCCAGTCTGCGGTCACAATTCCGGTTTGGAATCACAATTGCAGTTCAAGGCTTGAGATCACAATGCCAGACTGAGGTCTCAATTCCCGTTTGGAATCACAACTGCTGCTCAATGCTCGGGGTCACAATTCCAGTCTGAGGCCACAATTCCCGTTTGGAATCACAACTGCTATTCAAGGCTTGAGTTTACAATTCCAGTTTGGAATCACAATTGCAGTTCAAGTCTCGAGATCACAATTCCAGTCTGAGGCCCCAATTCCTGTTTGAAATCCAATTGTAGTCCAAGGCTCGAGGTCACAAATCCAGTCTGAGGTCACAATTCTTGTTTGGAATCAAAATTGCAGTTCAAGGCTCAAGATCACAATTGCAGTCTGAGGCCACAATTCCTGTTTGGAATCACAATGGCAGTTCAAGGCTAGAGATCACAATTCCAGTCTGAGGCCACAATTCCCGTTTGGAATCACAATGGCAGTTCAAGGCCCGAGATCACAATTCCAGTCTGAGCCCCCAATTCCGGTTTGATTTCAGAGCTGCAGCTTAAGGTTCAGGGTCACAATTCCAGTCTGAGGTCCCGATATCGGTTTGGTTCCACAACTGCAGCTCAAATCTCTAGGTCACAAATTCAGTGTGTGGTCACTAATCCCGTTTGGAATCACATTTACAATTCAAGGGTCGAGATCACAATTCCAGTCTGAGGCCACAATTCCCGTTTGGAATTACAACTGCTATTCAAGCCTCGAGGTCACAATTCCGGTTTGGAATCACAATTGCATTTCAAGGCTGGAGAACACAATTCCAGTTTCAAATCACATTTGCATTTTAAGTCATGAGGCCACAATTCCAGTATGAGGACACAATTCCTGTTTGGAATCACAACTGATCTTCAAGGCTTGAGCTCACAATTGCAGTCAGAGTTCATGAATCCTGTTTGGTATCACAAATACATTTCAAGTCTCGAGATCACAATTCCAGTCTTAGGCCCCAAATCCTGTCAGGAAACACTACTAAAGTTCAAGGCTCGAAGACACAATTGCAGTCTGAGGACCCAATACCGGTTTGGTATCAAAACCGCAGCTCAAGGCTCGGGGTCACAAATCCAGTCTGAGATCACAATTGCGGTTTGGTATCAGAACTGCAGCTCAAATCTCTAGGTCACAAATGCAGTGTGTGGTCACAAATCCCGTTTGGAATCACATTTGCAGTTCAAGGGTCGAGATCACAATTCCAGTCTGAGCCCCCAATTCCAGTCTGAGGACCCAATTCCGGTTTGGTATCACAGATGCAGCACAAGGCTCAGGGTCACAATTCCAGTCTGAGGACCCAATTCCGCTTTGGAATCACAACTTAATTTCAAGGTTCGTAGTCACAGTTCCAGTTTGAGGTCCCAATTCCTCCTCCAATTCTGAATCGCAACTGCTCTACATTGCTCGAGGTGACGATTCCAGTCTGAAGACTCAATTCCGGTATGGTATCACAACTGCAGCTCAAGCCTAGTTGTCACATTTCCAGTCTGAGGCCACGATTCCCGTTTGGAATCACAACTGCTATTCCTGTCTCGAGATCACAATTCCAGTCTGAGGCCCCAATTCCTGTTTGGAATCAGTACTGCAGTTCAAGGCTCGAGCTCACTATTACAGTTTGGAATCACAATAGGAGTTCATGGAATGAGGTCACAATTCCAGTCTGAGGCCCCAATTCCTGTTTGAAATCCAATTGTAGTTCAAGTCTCGAGGTCACAAATCCAGTCTGCGGTCACAATTCTTGTTTGGAATCAAAATTGCAGTTCAAGGCTCGAGATCACAATTCCAGTCTGAGGCCACAATTCCCGTTTGGAATCACAACTGCTATTCAAGGCTTGAGTTCACAATTCCAATTTGGAATCACAATTGCAGTTCAAGGCTTGAGTTCACAATTCCAGTTTCAAATCACATTTGCATTTTAAGTCATGAGGCCACAATTCCAGTATGAGGACACAATTCCTGTTTGGAATCACAATTGATGTTCAAGCCTCGAGGTCACAATTCCAGTCTGAGGCCACAATACGGCTTTGGAATCACAACTAAAATTCAAGGCTCGAAGTCACAACTGCAGTCTGAGGACGCAATAGCTGTTTGGAATCAGTACTGCAGCTCAAGGCTCCGGGGTCATAGTTCCAGTCTGAGGCCACAATTCCCGTTTGGAATCACAACTGCAATTCAAGGCCCGAGGTCACAATTACAGTTCGGAATCACAACTGCTATTCAAGGCTCAAGGTCACAATTCAAGTCTGAGGCCACAATTCCGGTTTGGAATCATATTAGCAGTTCAAGGCTTGATTTCACAATTCCGGTTTGAAATAACAATTGCATTTCAAGGCTTGAGGTCACAATTCCAGTTTGAAATCACATTTGCATTTTAAGTCTTGAGGCCACAATTCCAGTATGAGGATAGAATTCCTGTTTGGAATCACAACTGATCTTCAAGGCTTGAGCTCACAATTGCAGTCAGAGTTCATGAATCCTGTTTGGTATCACAAATACATTTCAAGTCTCGAGATCACAATTCCAGTCTTAGGCCCCAAATCCTGTCAGGAAACACTACTAAAGTTCAAGGCTCGAAGACACAATTGCAGTCTGAGGACCCAATACCGGTTTGGTATCAAAACCGCAGCTCAAGGCTCGGGGTCACAAATCCAGTCTGAGATCACAATTGCGGTTTGGTATCAGAACTGCAGCTCAAATCTCTAGGTCACAAATGCAGTGTGTGGTCACAAATCCCGTTTGGAATCACATTTGCAGTTCAAGGGTCGAGATCACAATTCCAGTCTGAGCCCCCAATTCCAGTCTGAGGACCCAATTCCGGTTTGGTATCACAGATGCAGCACAAGGCTCAGGGTCACAATTCCAGTCTGAGGACCCAATTCCGCTTTGGAATCACAACTTAATTTCAAGGTTCGTAGTCACAGTTCCAGTTTGAGGTCCCAATTCCTCCTCCAATTCTGAATCGCAACTGCTCTACATTGCTCGAGGTGACGATTCCAGTCTGAAGACTCAATTCCGGTATGGTATCACAACTGCAGCTCAAGCCTAGTTGTCACATTTCCAGTCTGAGGCCACGATTCCCGTTTGGAATCACAACTGCTATTCCTGTCTCGAGATCACAATTCCAGTCTGAGGCCCCAATTCCTGTTTGGAATCAGTACTGCAGATCATGGCTAGGAGTCACAATTCCAGTCTGAGGCCCCAATTCCCGGTTGGACTCACAACTGCAGTTCAAGGCTCGAGGTCACAATTCCAGTCTGAGGTCACAATTCCCAGTTGGACTCACAACTGCCGGTCAAGCCTCGAGGTCACAATTCCAGTCTGAGGTCACAAGTCCTGTTTGGAATCACAACTGGAGTTCAAGGCTCGAGGTCACAATTACAGTTTGGAATCACAATAGCAGTTCATAGAATGAGGTCACAATTACTCTCTGAGGTCAAAGTTTCTGTTTGGAATCACAATTGCAGTTCAAAGTTCGAGGTCTCAATTCCAGTCTGCCGTCACAATTCCGGTTTGGAATCAGAAGTGCTGTTCAAGTCTCGGGGTCACCATTCCAGTCTGAGGCCACAATTCCCGTTTGGAATCACAACTGCAGCTCATGTCTCGAGGTCACGATTCCAGTCTTAGGTCACAATTCCAGTTTGGAATCACAATTGCAGTACAAGCCTGGAGAACACAATTCCTGTCTGAGGTCCCAATATCGGTTTGGTATCACAACTGCAGCTCAAATCTCTAGGTCACAAATTCAGTGTGTGGTCACAAATCCCGTTTGGAATCACATTTGCAGTTCTAGGGTGAATATCACAATTTCAGTCTGAGCCCCCAATTCCGTTTTGTAATCACAACTGCTGTTCATGTCTCGAGGTCACAATTCCAGTCTGAAGACCCAATTCCGGTTTGGTATCACAGATGCAGCACAAGGCTCAGGGTCACAATTCAAGTCTGAGGCCACAATTCCGCTTTGGAATCACAACTTAATTTCAAGGTTTGAAGTCACAGTTCCAGTCTGAGGTCCCAATTCCGGCTCTGAATCGTAACTGCTCTACATTGCTCGAGGTGATGATTCCAGTCTGAAGACTCAATTCCGGTATGGTATCACAACTGCAGCTCAAGCCTAGTTGTCACATTTCCAGTCTGAGGCCACGATTCCCGTTTGGAATCACAACTGCTATTCCTGTCTCGAGATCACAATTCCAGTCTGAGGCCCCAGTTCCTATTTGGAATCAGTACTGCAGTTCAAGGCTCGAGCTCACTATTACAGTTTGGAATCACAATAGGAGTTCATGGAATGAGGTCACAATTACTCTCTGAGGTCATAATTTCTGTTTGGAATCACAATTGCAGTTCAAAGCTCGAGGTCTTAATTCCAGTCTGCGGTCACAATTCCGGTTTGGAATCACAATTGCAGTTCAAGGCTTGAGATCACAATGCCAGACTGAGGTCTCAATTCCTGTTTGGAATCACAACTGCTGCTCAATGCTCGGGGTCACAATTCCAGTCTGAGGCCACAATTCCCGTTTGGAATCACAACTGCTATTCAAGGCTTGAGTTTACAATTCCAGTTTGGAATCACAATTGCAGTTCAAGTCTCGAGATCACAATTCCAGTCTGAGGCCCCAATTCCTGTTTGAAATCCAATTGTAGTCCAAGGCTCGAGGTCACAAATCCAGTCTGAGGTCACAATTCTTGTTTGGAATCAAAATTGCAGTTCAAGGCTCAAGATCACAATTGCAGTCTGAGGCCACAATTCCTGTTTGGAATCACAATGGCAGTTCAAGGCTAGAGATCACAATTCCAGTCTGAGGCCACAATTCCCGTTTGGAATCACAATGGCAGTTCAAGGCCCGAGATCACAATTCCAGTCTGAGCCCCCAATTCCGGTTTGATTTCAGAGCTGCAGCTTAAGGTTCAGGGTCACAATTCCAGTCTGAGGTCCCGATATCGGTTTGGTTCCACAACTGCAGCTCAAATCTCTAGGTCACAAATTCAGTGTGTGGTCACTAATCCCGTTTGGAATCACATTTACAATTCAAGGGTCGAGATCACAATTCCAGTCTGAGGCCACAATTCCCTTTTGGAATTACAACTGCTATTCAAGCCTCGAGGTCACAATTCCGGTTTGGAATCACAATTGCATTTCAAGGCTGGAGAACACAATTCCAGTTTCAAATCACATTTGCATTTTAAGTCATGAGGCCACAATTCCAGTATGAGGACACAATTCCTGTTTGGAATCACAACTGATCTTCAAGGCTTGAGCTCACAATTGCAGTCAGAGTTCATGAATCCTGTTTGGTATCACAAATACATTTCAAGTCTCGAGATCACAATTCCAGTCTTAGGCCCCAAATCCTGTCAGGAAACACTACTAAAGTTCAAGGCTCGAAGACACAATTGCAGTCTGAGGACCCAATACCGGTTTGGTATCAAAACCGCAGCTCAAGGCTCGGGGTCACAAATCCAGTCTGAGATCACAATTGCGGTTTGGTATCAGAACTGCAGCTCAAATCTCTAGGTCACAAATGCAGTGTGTGGTCACAAATCCCGTTTGGAATCACATTTGCAGTTCAAGGGTCGAGATCACAATTCCAGTCTGAGCCCCCAATTCCAGTCTGAGGACCCAATTCCGGTTTGGTATCACAGATGCAGCACAAGGCTCAGGGTCACAATTCCAGTCTGAGGACCCAATTCCGCTTTGGAATCACAACTTAATTTCAAGGTTCGTAGTCACAGTTCCAGTTTGAGGTCCCAATTCCTCCTCCAATTCTGAATCGCAACTGCTCTACATTGCTCGAGGTGACGATTCCAGTCTGAAGACTCAATTCCGGTATGGTATCACAACTGCAGCTCAAGCCTAGTTGTCACATTTCCAGTCTGAGGCCACGATTCCCGTTTGGAATCACAACTGCTATTCCTGTCTCGAGATCACAATTCCAGTCTGAGGCCCCAATTCCTGTTTGGAATCAGTACTGCAGATCATGGCTAGGAGTCACAATTCCAGTCTGAGGCCCCAATTCCCGGTTGGACTCACAACTGCAGTTCAAGGCTCGAGGTCACAATTCCAGTCTGAGGTCACAATTCCCAGTTGGACTCACAACTGCCGGTCAAGCCTCGAGGTCACAATTCCAGTCTGAGGTCACAAGTCCTGTTTGGAATCACAACTGGAGTTCAAGGCTCGAGGTCACAATTACAGTTTGGAATCACAATAGCAGTTCATAGAATGAGGTCACAATTACTCTCTGAGGTCAAAGTTTCTGTTTGGAATCACAATTGCAGTTCAAAGTTCGAGGTCTCAATTCCAGTCTGCCGTCACAATTCCGGTTTGGAATCAGAAGTGCTGTTCAAGTCTCGGGGTCACCATTCCAGTCTGAGGCCACAATTCCCGTTTGGAATCACAACTGCAGCTCATGTCTCGAGGTCACGATTCCAGTCTTAGGTCACAATTCCAGTTTGGAATCACAATTGCAGTACAAGCCTGGAGAACACAATTCCTGTCTGAGGTCCCAATATCGGTTTGGTATCACAACTGCAGCTCAAATCTCTAGGTCACAAATTCAGTGTGTGGTCACAAATCCCGTTTGGAATCACATTTGCAGTTCTAGGGTGAATATCACAATTTCAGTCTGAGCCCCCAATTCCGTTTTGTAATCACAACTGCTGTTCATGTCTCGAGGTCACAATTCCAGTCTGAAGACCCAATTCCGGTTTGGTATCACAGATGCAGCACAAGGCTCAGGGTCACAATTCAAGTCTGAGGCCACAATTCCGCTTTGGAATCACAACTTAATTTCAAGGTTTGAAGTCACTGTTCCAGTCTGAGGTCCCAATTCCGGCTCTGAATCGTAACTGCTCTACATTGCTCGAGGTGATGATTCCAGTCTGAAGACTCAATTCCGGTATGGTATCACAACTGCAGCTCAAGCCTAGTTGTCACATTTCCAGTCTGAGGCCACGATTCCCGTTTGGAATCACAACTGCTATTCCTGTCTCGAGATCACAATTCCAGTCTGAGGCCCCAGTTCCTATTTGGAATCAGTACTGCAGTTCAAGGCTCGAGCTCACTATTACAGTTTGGAATCACAATAGGAGTTCATGGAATGAGGTCACAATTACTCTCTGAGGTCATAATTTCTGTTTGGAATCACAATTGCAGTTCAAAGCTCGAGGTCTTAATTCCAGTCTGCGGTCACAATTCCGGTTTGGAATCACAATTGCAGTTCAAGGCTTGAGATCACAATGCCAGACTGAGGTCTCAATTCCCGTTTGGAATCACAACTGCTGCTCAATGCTCGGGGTCACAATTCCAGTCTGAGGCCACAATTCCCGTTTGGAATCACAACTGCTATTCAAGGCTTGAGTTTACAATTCCAGTTTGGAATCACAATTGCAGTTCAAGTCTCGAGATCACAATTCCAGTCTGAGGCCCCAATTCCTGTTTGAAATCCAATTGTAGTCCAAGGCTCGAGGTCACAAATCCAGTCTGAGGTCACAATTCTTGTTTGGAATCAAAATTGCAGTTCAAGGCTCAAGATCACAATTGCAGTCTGAGGCCACAATTCCTGTTTGGAATCACAATGGCAGTTCAAGGCTAGAGATCACAATTCCAGTCTGAGGCCACAATTCCCGTTTGGAATCACAATGGCAGTTCAAGGCCCGAGATCACAATTCCAGTCTGAGCCCCCAATTCCGGTTTGATTTCAGAGCTGCAGCTTAAGGTTCAGGGTCACAATTCCAGTCTGAGGTCCCGATATCGGTTTGGTTCCACAACTGCAGCTCAAATCTCTAGGTCACAAATTCAGTGTGTGGTCACTAATCCCGTTTGGAATCACATTTACAATTCAAGGGTCGAGATCACAATTCCAGTCTGAGGCCACAATTCCCGTTTGGAATTACAACTGCTATTCAAGCCTCGAGGTCACAATTCCGGTTTGGAATCACAATTGCATTTCAAGGCTGGAGAACACAATTCCAGTTTCAAATCACATTTGCATTTTAAGTCATGAGGCCACAATTCCAGTATGAGGACACAATTCCTGTTTGGAATCACAACTGATCTTCAAGGCTTGAGCTCACAATTGCAGTCAGAGTTCATGAATCCTGTTTGGTATCACAAATACATTTCAAGTCTCGAGATCACAATTCCAGTCTTAGGCCCCAAATCCTGTCAGGAAACACTACTAAAGTTCAAGGCTCGAAGACACAATTGCAGTCTGAGGACCCAATACCGGTTTGGTATCAAAACCGCAGCTCAAGGCTCGGGGTCACAAATCCAGTCTGAGATCACAATTGCGGTTTGGTATCAGAACTGCAGCTCAAATCTCTAGGTCACAAATGCAGTGTGTGGTCACAAATCCCGTTTGGAATCACATTTGCAGTTCAAGGGTCGAGATCACAATTCCAGTCTGAGCCCCCAATTCCAGTCTGAGGACCCAATTCCGGTTTGGTATCACAGATGCAGCACAAGGCTCAGGGTCACAATTCCAGTCTGAGGACCCAATTCCGCTTTGGAATCACAACTTAATTTCAAGGTTCGTAGTCACAGTTCCAGTTTGAGGTCCCAATTCCTCCTCCAATTCTGAATCGCAACTGCTCTACATTGCTCGAGGTGACGATTCCAGTCTGAAGACTCAATTCCGGTATGGTATCACAACTGCAGCTCAAGCCTAGTTGTCACATTTCCAGTCTGAGGCCACGATTCCCGTTTGGAATCACAACTGCTATTCCTGTCTCGAGATCACAATTCCAGTCTGAGGCCCCAATTCCTGTTTGGAATCAGTACTGCAGATCATGGCTAGGAGTCACAATTCCAGTCTGAGGCCCCAATTCCCGGTTGGACTCACAACTGCAGTTCAAGGCTCGAGGTCACAATTCCAGTCTGAGGTCACAATTCCCAGTTGGACTCACAACTGCCGGTCAAGCCTCGAGGTCACAATTCCAGTCTGAGGTCACAAGTCCTGTTTGGAATCACAACTGGAGTTCAAGGCTCGAGGTCACAATTACAGTTTGGAATCACAATAGCAGTTCATAGAATGAGGTCACAATTACTCTCTGAGGTCAAAGTTTCTGTTTGGAATCACAATTGCAGTTCAAAGTTCGAGGTCTCAATTCCAGTCTGCCGTCACAATTCCAGTTTGGAATCAGAAGTGCTGTTCAAGTCTCGGGGTCACCATTCCAGTCTGAGGCCACAATTCCCGTTTGGAATCACAACTGCAGCTCATGTCTCGAGGTCACGATTCCAGTCTTAGGTCACAATTCCAGTTTGGAATCACAATTGCAGTACAAGCCTGGAGAACACAATTCCTGTCTGAGGTCCCAATATCGGTTTGGTATCACAACTGCAGCTCAAATCTCTAGGTCACAAATTCAGTGTGTGGTCACAAATCCCGTTTGGAATCACATTTGCAGTTCTAGGGTGAATATCACAATTTCAGTCTGAGCCCCCAATTCCGTTTTGTAATCACAACTGCTGTTCATGTCTCGAGGTCACAATTCCAGTCTGAAGACCCAATTCCGGTTTGGTATCACAGATGCAGCACAAGGCTCAGGGTCACAATTCAAGTCTGAGGCCACAATTCCGCTTTGGAATCACAACTTAATTTCAAGGTTTGAAGTCACAGTTCCAGTCTGAGGTCCCAATTCCGGCTCTGAATCGTAACTGCTCTACATTGCTCGAGGTGATGATTCCAGTCTGAAGACTCAATTCCGGTATGGTATCACAACTGCAGCTCAAGCCTAGTTGTCACATTTCCAGTCTGAGGCCACGATTCCCGTTTGGAATCACAACTGCTATTCCTGTCTCGAGATCACAATTCCAGTCTGAGGCCCCAATTCCTATTTGGAATCAGTACTGCAGTTCAAGGCTCGAGCTCACTATTACAGTTTGGAATCACAATAGGAGTTCATGGAATGAGGTCACAATTACTCTCTGAGGTCATAATTTCTGTTTGGAATCACAATTGCAGTTCAAAGCTCGAGGTCTTAATTCCAGTCTGCGGTCACAATTCCGGTTTGGAATCACAATTGCAGTTCAAGGCTTGAGATCACAATGCCAGACTGAGGTCTCAATTCCCGTTTGGAATCACAACTGCTGCTCAATGCTCGGGGTCACAATTCCAGTCTGAGGCCACAATTCCCGTTTGGAATCACAACTGCTATTCAAGGCTTGAGTTTACAATTCCAGTTTGGAATCACAATTGCAGTTCAAGTCTCGAGATCACAATTCCAGTCTGAGGCCCCAATTCCTGTTTGAAATCCAATTGTAGTCCAAGGCTCGAGGTCACAAATCCAGTCTGAGGTCACAATTCTTGTTTGGAATCAAAATTGCAGTTCAAGGCTCAAGATCACAATTGCAGTCTGAGGCCACAATTCCTGTTTGGAATCACAATGGCAGTTCAAGGCTAGAGATCACAATTCCAGTCTGAGGCCACAATTCCCGTTTGGAATCACAATGGCAGTTCAAGGCCCGAGATCACAATTCCAGTCTGAGCCCCCAATTCCGGTTTGATTTCAGAGCTGCAGCTTAAGGTTCAGGGTCACAATTCCAGTCTGAGGTCCCGATATCGGTTTGGTTCCACAACTGCAGCTCAAATCTCTAGGTCACAAATTCAGTGTGTGGTCACTAATCCCGTTTGGAATCACATTTACAATTCAAGGGTCGAGATCACAATTCCAGTCTGAGGCCACAATTCCCGTTTGGAATTACAACTGCTATTCAAGCCTCGAGGTCACAATTCCGGTTTGGAATCACAATTGCATTTCAAGGCTGGAGAACACAATTCCAGTTTCAAATCACATTTGCATTTTAAGTCATGAGGCCACAATTCCAGTATGAGGACACAATTCCTGTTTGGAATCACAACTGATCTTCAAGGCTTGAGCTCACAATTGCAGTCAGAGTTCATGAATCCTGTTTGGTATCACAAATACATTTCAAGTCTCGAGATCACAATTCCAGTCTTAGGCCCCAAATCCTGTCAGGAAACACTACTAAAGTTCAAGGCTCGAAGACACAATTGCAGTCTGAGGACCCAATACCGGTTTGGTATCAAAACCGCAGCTCAAGGCTCGGGGTCACAAATCCAGTCTGAGATCACAATTGCGGTTTGGTATCAGAACTGCAGCTCAAATCTCTAGGTCACAAATGCAGTGTGTGGTCACAAATCCCGTTTGGAATCACATTTGCAGTTCAAGGGTCGAGATCACAATTCCAGTCTGAGCCCCCAATTCCAGTCTGAGGACCCAATTCCGGTTTGGTATCACAGATGCAGCACAAGGCTCAGGGTCACAATTCCAGTCTGAGGACCCAATTCCGCTTTGGAATCACAACTTAATTTCAAGGTTCGTAGTCACAGTTCCAGTTTGAGGTCCCAATTCCTCCTCCAATTCTGAATCGCAACTGCTCTACATTGCTCGAGGTGACGATTCCAGTCTGAAGACTCAATTCCGGTATGGTATCACAACTGCAGCTCAAGCCTAGTTGTCACATTTCCAGTCTGAGGCCACGATTCCCGTTTGGAATCACAACTGCTATTCCTGTCTCGAGATCACAATTCCAGTCTGAGGCCCCAATTCCTGTTTGGAATCAGTACTGCAGTTCAAGGCTCGAGCTCACTATTACAGTTTGGAATCACAATAGGAGTTCATGGAATGAGGTCACAATTCCAGTCTGAGGCCCCAATTCCTGTTTGAAATCCAATTGTAGTTCAAGTCTCGAGGTCACAAATCCAGTCTGCGGTCACAATTCTTGTTTGGAATCAAAATTGCAGTTCAAGGCTCGAGATCACAATTCCAGTCTGAGGCCACAATTCCCGTTTGGAATCACAACTGCTATTCAAGGCTTGAGTTCACAATTCCAATTTGGAATCACAATTGCAGTTCAAGGCTTGAGTTCACAATTCCAGTTTCAAATCACATTTGCATTTTAAGTCATGAGGCCACAATTCCAGTATGAGGACACAATTCCTGTTTGGAATCACAATTGATGTTCAAGCCTCGAGGTCACAATTCCAGTCTGAGGCCACAATACGGCTTTGGAATCACAACTAAAATTCAAGGCTCGAAGTCACAACTGCAGTCTGAGGACGCAATAGCTGTTTGGAATCAGTACTGCAGCTCAAGGCTCCGGGGTCATAGTTCCAGTCTGAGGCCACAATTCCCGTTTGGAATCACAACTGCAATTCAAGGCCCGAGGTCACAATTACAGTTCGGAATCACAACTGCTATTCAAGGCTCGAGGTCACAATTCAAGTCTGAGGCCACAATTCCGGTTTGGAATCATATTAGCAGTTCAAGGCTTGATTTCACAATTCCGGTTTGAAATAACAATTGCATTTCAAGGCTGGAGAACACAATTCCAGTTTGAAATCACATTTGCATTTTAAGTCTTGAGGCCACAATTCCAGTATGAGGATAGAATTCCTGTTTGGAATCACAACTGATCTTCAAGGCTTGAGCTCACAATTGCAGTCAGAGTTCATGAATCCTGTTTGGTATCACAAATACATTTCAAGTCTCGAGATCACAATTCCAGTCTTAGGCCCCAAATCCTGTCAGGAAACACTACTAAAGTTCAAGGCTCGAAGACACAATTGCAGTCTGAGGACCCAATACCGGTTTGGTATCAAAACCGCAGCTCAAGGCTCGGGGTCACAAATCCAGTCTGAGATCACAATTGCGGTTTGGTATCAGAACTGCAGCTCAAATCTCTAGGTCACAAATGCAGTGTGTGGTCACAAATCCCGTTTGGAATCACATTTGCAGTTCAAGGGTCGAGATCACAATTCCAGTCTGAGCCCCCAATTCCAGTCTGAGGACCCAATTCCGGTTTGGTATCACAGATGCAGCACAAGGCTCAGGGTCACAATTCCAGTCTGAGGACCCAATTCCGCTTTGGAATCACAACTTAATTTCAAGGTTCGTAGTCACAGTTCCAGTTTGAGGTCCCAATTCCTCCTCCAATTCTGAATCGCAACTGCTCTACATTGCTCGAGGTGACGATTCCAGTCTGAAGACTCAATTCCGGTATGGTATCACAACTGCAGCTCAAGCCTAGTTGTCACATTTCCAGTCTGAGGCCACGATTCCCGTTTGGAATCACAATTGCTATTCCTGTCTCGAGATCACAATTCCAGTCTGAGGCCCCAATTCCTGTTTGGAATCAGTACTGCAGATCATGGCTAGGAGTCACAATTCCAGTCTGAGGCCCCAATTCCCGGTTGGACTCACAACTGCAGTTCAAGGCTCGAGGTCACAATTCCAGTCTGAGGTCACAATTCCCAGTTGGACTCACAACTGCCGGTCAAGCCTCGAGGTCACAATTCCAGTCTGAGGTCACAAGTCCTGTTTGGAATCACAACTGGAGTTCAAGGCTCGAGGTCACAATTACAGTTTGGAATCACAATAGCAGTTCATAGAATGAGGTCACAATTACTCTCTGAGGTCAAAGTTTCTGTTTGGAATCACAATTGCAGTTCAAAGTTCGAGGTCTCAATTCCAGTCTGCCGTCACAATTCCGGTTTGGAATCAGAAGTGCTGTTCAAGTCTCGGGGTCACCATTCCAGTCTGAGGCCACAATTCCCGTTTGGAATCACAACTGCAGCTCATGTCTCGAGGTCACGATTCCAGTCTTAGGTCACAATTCCAGTTTGGAATCACAATTGCAGTACAAGCCTGGAGAACACAATTCCTGTCTGAGGTCCCAATATCGGTTTGGTATCACAACTGCAGCTCAAATCTCTAGGTCACAAATTCAGTGTGTGGTCACAAATCCCGTTTGGAATCACATTTGCAGTTCTAGGGTGAATATCACAATTTCAGTCTGAGCCCCCAATTCCGTTTTGTAATCACAACTGCTGTTCATGTCTCGAGGTCACAATTCCAGTCTGAAGACCCAATTCCGGTTTGGTATCACAGATGCAGCACAAGGCTCAGGGTCACAATTCAAGTCTGAGGCCACAATTCCGCTTTGGAATCACAACTTAATTTCAAGGTTTGAAGTCACAGTTCCAGTCTGAGGTCCCAATTCCGGCTCTGAATCGTAACTGCTCTACATTGCTCGAGGTGATGATTCCAGTCTGAAGACTCAATTCCGGTATGGTATCACAACTGCAGCTCAAGCCTAGTTGTCACATTTCCAGTCTGAGGCCACGATTCCCGTTTGGAATCACAACTGCTATTCCTGTCTCGAGATCACAATTCCAGTCTGAGGCCCCAGTTCCTATTTGGAATCAGTACTGCAGTTCAAGGCTCGAGCTCACTATTACAGTTTGGAATCACAATAGGAGTTCATGGAATGAGGTCACAATTACTCTCTGAGGTCATAATTTCTGTTTGGAATCACAATTGCAGTTCAAAGCTCGAGGTCTTAATTCCAGTCTGCGGTCACAATTCCGGTTTGGAATCACAATTGCAGTTCAAGGCTTGAGATCACAATGCCAGACTGAGGTCTCAATTCCTGTTTGGAATCACAACTGCTGCTCAATGCTCGGGGTCACAATTCCAGTCTGAGGCCACAATTCCCGTTTGGAATCACAACTGCTATTCAAGGCTTGAGTTTACAATTCCAGTTTGGAATCACAATTGCAGTTCAAGTCTCGAGATCACAATTCCAGTCTGAGGCCCCAATTCCTGTTTGAAATCCAATTGTAGTCCAAGGCTCGAGGTCACAAATCCAGTCTGAGGTCACAATTCTTGTTTGGAATCAAAATTGCAGTTCAAGGCTCAAGATCACAATTGCAGTCTGAGGCCACAATTCCTGTTTGGAATCACAATGGCAGTTCAAGGCTAGAGATCACAATTCCAGTCTGAGGCCACAATTCCCGTTTGGAATCACAATGGCAGTTCAAGGCCCGAGATCACAATTCCAGTCTGAGCCCCCAATTCCGGTTTGATTTCAGAGCTGCAGCTTAAGGTTCAGGGTCACAATTCCAGTCTGAGGTCCCGATATCGGTTTGGTTCCACAACTGCAGCTCAAATCTCTAGGTCACAAATTCAGTGTGTGGTCACTAATCCCGTTTGGAATCACATTTACAATTCAAGGGTCGAGATCACAATTCCAGTCTGAGGCCACAATTCCCTTTTGGAATTACAACTGCTATTCAAGCCTCGAGGTCACAATTCCGGTTTGGAATCACAATTGCATTTCAAGGCTGGAGAACACAATTCCAGTTTCAAATCACATTTGCATTTTAAGTCATGAGGCCACAATTCCAGTATGAGGACACAATTCCTGTTTGGAATCACAACTGATCTTCAAGGCTTGAGCTCACAATTGCAGTCAGAGTTCATGAATCCTGTTTGGTATCACAAATACATTTCAAGTCTCGAGATCACAATTCCAGTCTTAGGCCCCAAATCCTGTCAGGAAACACTACTAAAGTTCAAGGCTCGAAGACACAATTGCAGTCTGAGGACCCAATACCGGTTTGGTATCAAAACCGCAGCTCAAGGCTCGGGGTCACAAATCCAGTCTGAGATCACAATTGCGGTTTGGTATCAGAACTGCAGCTCAAATCTCTAGGTCACAAATGCAGTGTGTGGTCACAAATCCCGTTTGGAATCACATTTGCAGTTCAAGGGTCGAGATCACAATTCCAGTCTGAGCCCCCAATTCCAGTCTGAGGACCCAATTCCGGTTTGGTATCACAGATGCAGCACAAGGCTCAGGGTCACAATTCCAGTCTGAGGACCCAATTCCGCTTTGGAATCACAACTTAATTTCAAGGTTCGTAGTCACAGTTCCAGTTTGAGGTCCCAATTCCTCCTCCAATTCTGAATCGCAACTGCTCTACATTGCTCGAGGTGACGATTCCAGTCTGAAGACTCAATTCCGGTATGGTATCACAACTGCAGCTCAAGCCTAGTTGTCACATTTCCAGTCTGAGGCCACGATTCCCGTTTGGAATCACAACTGCTATTCCTGTCTCGAGATCACAATTCCAGTCTGAGGCCCCAATTCCTGTTTGGAATCAGTACTGCAGATCATGGCTAGGAGTCACAATTCCAGTCTGAGGCCCCAATTCCCGGTTGGACTCACAACTGCAGTTCAAGGCTCGAGGTCACAATTCCAGTCTGAGGTCACAATTCCCAGTTGGACTCACAACTGCCGGTCAAGCCTCGAGGTCACAATTCCAGTCTGAGGTCACAAGTCCTGTTTGGAATCACAACTGGAGTTCAAGGCTCGAGGTCACAATTACAGTTTGGAATCACAATAGCAGTTCATAGAATGAGGTCACAATTACTCTCTGAGGTCAAAGTTTCTGTTTGGAATCACAATTGCAGTTCAAAGTTCGAGGTCTCAATTCCAGTCTGCCGTCACAATTCCGGTTTGGAATCAGAAGTGCTGTTCAAGTCTCGGGGTCACCATTCCAGTCTGAGGCCACAATTCCCGTTTGGAATCACAACTGCAGCTCATGTCTCGAGGTCACGATTCCAGTCTTAGGTCACAATTCCAGTTTGGAATCACAATTGCAGTACAAGCCTGGAGAACACAATTCCTGTCTGAGGTCCCAATATCGGTTTGGTATCACAACTGCAGCTCAAATCTCTAGGTCACAAATTCAGTGTGTGGTCACAAATCCCGTTTGGAATCACATTTGCAGTTCTAGGGTGAATATCACAATTTCAGTCTGAGCCCCCAATTCCGTTTTGTAATCACAACTGCTGTTCATGTCTCGAGGTCACAATTCCAGTCTGAAGACCCAATTCCGGTTTGGTATCACAGATGCAGCACAAGGCTCAGGGTCACAATTCAAGTCTGAGGCCACAATTCCGCTTTGGAATCACAACTTAATTTCAAGGTTTGAAGTCACAGTTCCAGTCTGAGGTCCCAATTCCGGCTCTGAATCGTAACTGCTCTACATTGCTCGAGGTGATGATTCCAGTCTGAAGACTCAATTCCGGTATGGTATCACAACTGCAGCTCAAGCCTAGTTGTCACATTTCCAGTCTGAGGCCACGATTCCCGTTTGGAATCACAACTGCTATTCCTGTCTCGAGATCACAATTCCAGTCTGAGGCCCCAGTTCCTATTTGGAATCAGTACTGCAGTTCAAGGCTCGAGCTCACTATTACAGTTTGGAATCACAATAGGAGTTCATGGAATGAGGTCACAATTACTCTCTGAGGTCATAATTTCTGTTTGGAATCACAATTGCAGTTCAAAGCTCGAGGTCTTAATTCCAGTCTGCGGTCACAATTCCGGTTTGGAATCACAATTGCAGTTCAAGGCTTGAGATCACAATGCCAGACTGAGGTCTCAATTCCTGTTTGGAATCACAACTGCTGCTCAATGCTCGGGGTCACAATTCCAGTCTGAGGCCACAATTCCCGTTTGGAATCACAACTGCTATTCAAGGCTTGAGTTTACAATTCCAGTTTGGAATCACAATTGCAGTTCAAGTCTCGAGATCACAATTCCAGTCTGAGGCCCCAATTCCTGTTTGAAATCCAATTGTAGTCCAAGGCTCGAGGTCACAAATCCAGTCTGAGGTCACAATTCTTGTTTGGAATCAAAATTGCAGTTCAAGGCTCAAGATCACAATTGCAGTCTGAGGCCACAATTCCTGTTTGGAATCACAATGGCAGTTCAAGGCTAGAGATCACAATTCCAGTCTGAGGCCACAATTCCCGTTTGGAATCACAATGGCAGTTCAAGGCCCGAGATCACAATTCCAGTCTGAGCCCCCAATTCCGGTTTGATTTCAGAGCTGCAGCTTAAGGTTCAGGGTCACAATTCCAGTCTGAGGTCCCGATATCGGTTTGGTTCCACAACTGCAGCTCAAATCTCTAGGTCACAAATTCAGTGTGTGGTCACTAATCCCGTTTGGAATCACATTTACAATTCAAGGGTCGAGATCACAATTCCAGTCTGAGGCCACAATTCCCTTTTGGAATTACAACTGCTATTCAAGCCTCGAGGTCACAATTCCGGTTTGGAATCACAATTGCATTTCAAGGCTGGAGAACACAATTCCAGTTTCAAATCACATTTGCATTTTAAGTCATGAGGCCACAATTCCAGTATGAGGACACAATTCCTGTTTGGAATCACAACTGATCTTCAAGGCTTGAGCTCACAATTGCAGTCAGAGTTCATGAATCCTGTTTGGTATCACAAATACATTTCAAGTCTCGAGATCACAATTCCAGTCTTAGGCCCCAAATCCTGTCAGGAAACACTACTAAAGTTCAAGGCTCGAAGACACAATTGCAGTCTGAGGACCCAATACCGGTTTGGTATCAAAACCGCAGCTCAAGGCTCGGGGTCACAAATCCAGTCTGAGATCACAATTGCGGTTTGGTATCAGAACTGCAGCTCAAATCTCTAGGTCACAAATGCAGTGTGTGGTCACAAATCCCGTTTGGAATCACATTTGCAGTTCAAGGGTCGAGATCACAATTCCAGTCTGAGCCCCCAATTCCAGTCTGAGGACCCAATTCCGGTTTGGTATCACAGATGCAGCACAAGGCTCAGGGTCACAATTCCAGTCTGAGGACCCAATTCCGCTTTGGAATCACAACTTAATTTCAAGGTTCGTAGTCACAGTTCCAGTTTGAGGTCCCAATTCCTCCTCCAATTCTGAATCGCAACTGCTCTACATTGCTCGAGGTGACGATTCCAGTCTGAAGACTCAATTCCGGTATGGTATCACAACTGCAGCTCAAGCCTAGTTGTCACATTTCCAGTCTGAGGCCACGATTCCCGTTTGGAATCACAACTGCTATTCCTGTCTCGAGATCACAATTCCAGTCTGAGGCCCCAATTCCTGTTTGGAATCAGTACTGCAGATCATGGCTAGGAGTCACAATTCCAGTCTGAGGCCCCAATTCCCGGTTGGACTCACAACTGCAGTTCAAGGCTCGAGGTCACAATTCCAGTCTGAGGTCACAATTCCCAGTTGGACTCACAACTGCCGGTCAAGCCTCGAGGTCACAATTCCAGTCTGAGGTCACAAGTCCTGTTTGGAATCACAACTGGAGTTCAAGGCTCGAGGTCACAATTACAGTTTGGAATCACAATAGCAGTTCATAGAATGAGGTCACAATTACTCTCTGAGGTCAAAGTTTCTGTTTGGAATCACAATTGCAGTTCAAAGTTCGAGGTCTCAATTCCAGTCTGCCGTCACAATTCCGGTTTGGAATCAGAAGTGCTGTTCAAGTCTCGGGGTCACCATTCCAGTCTGAGGCCACAATTCCCGTTTGGAATCACAACTGCAGCTCATGTCTCGAGGTCACGATTCCAGTCTTAGGTCACAATTCCAGTTTGGAATCACAATTGCAGTACAAGCCTGGAGAACACAATTCCTGTCTGAGGTCCCAATATCGGTTTGGTATCACAACTGCAGCTCAAATCTCTAGGTCACAAATTCAGTGTGTGGTCACAAATCCCGTTTGGAATCACATTTGCAGTTCTAGGGTGAATATCACAATTTCAGTCTGAGCCCCCAATTCCGTTTTGTAATCACAACTGCTGTTCATGTCTCGAGGTCACAATTCCAGTCTGAAGACCCAATTCCGGTTTGGTATCACAGATGCAGCACAAGGCTCAGGGTCACAATTCAAGTCTGAGGCCACAATTCCGCTTTGGAATCACAACTTAATTTCAAGGTTTGAAGTCACAGTTCCAGTCTGAGGTCCCAATTCCGGCTCTGAATCGTAACTGCTCTACATTGCTCGAGGTGATGATTCCAGTCTGAAGACTCAATTCCGGTATGGTATCACAACTGCAGCTCAAGCCTAGTTGTCACATTTCCAGTCTGAGGCCACGATTCCCGTTTGGAATCACAACTGCTATTCCTGTCTCGAGATCACAATTCCAGTCTGAGGCCCCAATTCCTATTTGGAATCAGTACTGCAGTTCAAGGCTCGAGCTCACTATTACAGTTTGGAATCACAATAGGAGTTCATGGAATGAGGTCACAATTACTCTCTGAGGTCATAATTTCTGTTTGGAATCACAATTGCAGTTCAAAGCTCGAGGTCTTAATTCCAGTCTGCGGTCACAATTCCGGTTTGGAATCACAATTGCAGTTCAAGGCTTGAGATCACAATGCCAGACTGAGGTCTCAATTCCCGTTTGGAATCACAACTGCTGCTCAATGCTCGGGGTCACAATTCCAGTCTGAGGCCACAATTCCCGTTTGGAATCACAACTGCTATTCAAGGCTTGAGTTTACAATTCCAGTTTGGAATCACAATTGCAGTTCAAGTCTCGAGATCACAATTCCAGTCTGAGGCCCCAATTCCTGTTTGAAATCCAATTGTAGTCCAAGGCTCGAGGTCACAAATCCAGTCTGAGGTCACAATTCTTGTTTGGAATCAAAATTGCAGTTCAAGGCTCAAGATCACAATTGCAGTCTGAGGCCACAATTCCTGTTTGGAATCACAATGGCAGTTCAAGGCTAGAGATCACAATTCCAGTCTGAGGCCACAATTCCCGTTTGGAATCACAATGGCAGTTCAAGGCCCGAGATCACAATTCCAGTCTGAGCCCCCAATTCCGGTTTGATTTCAGAGCTGCAGCTTAAGGTTCAGGGTCACAATTCCAGTCTGAGGTCCCGATATCGGTTTGGTTCCACAACTGCAGCTCAAATCTCTAGGTCACAAATTCAGTGTGTGGTCACTAATCCCGTTTGGAATCACATTTACAATTCAAGGGTCGAGATCACAATTCCAGTCTGAGGCCACAATTCCCGTTTGGAATTACAACTGCTATTCAAGCCTCGAGGTCACAATTCCGGTTTGGAATCACAATTGCATTTCAAGGCTGGAGAACACAATTCCAGTTTCAAATCACATTTGCATTTTAAGTCATGAGGCCACAATTCCAGTATGAGGACACAATTCCTGTTTGGAATCACAACTGATCTTCAAGGCTTGAGCTCACAATTGCAGTCAGAGTTCATGAATCCTGTTTGGTATCACAAATACATTTCAAGTCTCGAGATCACAATTCCAGTCTTAGGCCCCAAATCCTGTCAGGAAACACTACTAAAGTTCAAGGCTCGAAGACACAATTGCAGTCTGAGGACCCAATACCGGTTTGGTATCAAAACCGCAGCTCAAGGCTCGGGGTCACAAATCCAGTCTGAGATCACAATTGCGGTTTGGTATCAGAACTGCAGCTCAAATCTCTAGGTCACAAATGCAGTGTGTGGTCACAAATCCCGTTTGGAATCACATTTGCAGTTCAAGGGTCGAGATCACAATTCCAGTCTGAGCCCCCAATTCCAGTCTGAGGACCCAATTCCGGTTTGGTATCACAGATGCAGCACAAGGCTCAGGGTCACAATTCCAGTCTGAGGACCCAATTCCGCTTTGGAATCACAACTTAATTTCAAGGTTCGTAGTCACAGTTCCAGTTTGAGGTCCCAATTCCTCCTCCAATTCTGAATCGCAACTGCTCTACATTGCTCGAGGTGACGATTCCAGTCTGAAGACTCAATTCCGGTATGGTATCACAACTGCAGCTCAAGCCTAGTTGTCACATTTCCAGTCTGAGGCCACGATTCCCGTTTGGAATCACAACTGCTATTCCTGTCTCGAGATCACAATTCCAGTCTGAGGCCCCAATTCCTGTTTGGAATCAGTACTGCAGATCATGGCTAGGAGTCACAATTCCAGTCTGAGGCCCCAATTCCCGGTTGGACTCACAACTGCAGTTCAAGGCTCGAGGTCACAATTCCAGTCTGAGGTCACAATTCCCAGTTGGACTCACAACTGCCGGTCAAGCCTCGAGGTCACAATTCCAGTCTGAGGTCACAAGTCCTGTTTGGAATCACAACTGGAGTTCAAGGCTCGAGGTCACAATTACAGTTTGGAATCACAATAGCAGTTCATAGAATGAGGTCACAATTACTCTCTGAGGTCAAAGTTTCTGTTTGGAATCACAATTGCAGTTCAAAGTTCGAGGTCTCAATTCCAGTCTGCCGTCACAATTCCGGTTTGGAATCAGAAGTGCTGTTCAAGTCTCGGGGTCACCATTCCAGTCTGAGGCCACAATTCCCGTTTGGAATCACAACTGCAGCTCATGTCTCGAGGTCACGATTCCAGTCTTAGGTCACAATTCCAGTTTGGAATCACAATTGCAGTACAAGCCTGGAGAACACAATTCCTGTCTGAGGTCCCAATATCGGTTTGGTATCACAACTGCAGCTCAAATCTCTAGGTCACAAATTCAGTGTGTGGTCACAAATCCCGTTTGGAATCACATTTGCAGTTCTAGGGTGAATATCACAATTTCAGTCTGAGCCCCCAATTCCGTTTTGTAATCACAACTGCTGTTCATGTCTCGAGGTCACAATTCCAGTCTGAAGACCCAATTCCGGTTTGGTATCACAGATGCAGCACAAGGCTCAGGGTCACAATTCAAGTCTGAGGCCACAATTCCGCTTTGGAATCACAACTTAATTTCAAGGTTTGAAGTCACAGTTCCAGTCTGAGGTCCCAATTCCGGCTCTGAATCGTAACTGCTCTACATTGCTCGAGGTGATGATTCCAGTCTGAAGACTCAATTCCGGTATGGTATCACAACTGCAGCTCAAGCCTAGTTGTCACATTTCCAGTCTGAGGCCACGATTCCCGTTTGGAATCACAACTGCTATTCCTGTCTCGAGATCACAATTCCAGTCTGAGGCCCCAATTCCTATTTGGAATCAGTACTGCAGTTCAAGGCTCGAGCTCACTATTACAGTTTGGAATCACAATAGGAGTTCATGGAATGAGGTCACAATTACTCTCTGAGGTCATAATTTCTGTTTGGAATCACAATTGCAGTTCAAAGCTCGAGGTCTTAATTCCAGTCTGCGGTCACAATTCCGGTTTGGAATCACAATTGCAGTTCAAGGCTTGAGATCACAATGCCAGACTGAGGTCTCAATTCCCGTTTGGAATCACAACTGCTGCTCAATGCTCGGGGTCACAATTCCAGTCTGAGGCCACAATTCCCGTTTGGAATCACAACTGCTATTCAAGGCTTGAGTTTACAATTCCAGTTTGGAATCACAATTGCAGTTCAAGTCTCGAGATCACAATTCCAGTCTGAGGCCCCAATTCCTGTTTGAAATCCAATTGTAGTCCAAGGCTCGAGGTCACAAATCCAGTCTGAGGTCACAATTCTTGTTTGGAATCAAAATTGCAGTTCAAGGCTCAAGATCACAATTGCAGTCTGAGGCCACAATTCCTGTTTGGAATCACAATGGCAGTTCAAGGCTAGAGATCACAATTCCAGTCTGAGGCCACAATTCCCGTTTGGAATCACAATGGCAGTTCAAGGCCCGAGATCACAATTCCAGTCTGAGCCCCCAATTCCGGTTTGATTTCAGAGCTGCAGCTTAAGGTTCAGGGTCACAATTCCAGTCTGAGGTCCCGATATCGGTTTGGTTCCACAACTGCAGCTCAAATCTCTAGGTCACAAATTCAGTGTGTGGTCACTAATCCCGTTTGGAATCACATTTACAATTCAAGGGTCGAGATCACAATTCCAGTCTGAGGCCACAATTCCCGTTTGGAATTACAACTGCTATTCAAGCCTCGAGGTCACAATTCCGGTTTGGAATCACAATTGCATTTCAAGGCTGGAGAACACAATTCCAGTTTCAAATCACATTTGCATTTTAAGTCATGAGGCCACAATTCCAGTATGAGGACACAATTCCTGTTTGGAATCACAACTGATCTTCAAGGCTTGAGCTCACAATTGCAGTCAGAGTTCATGAATCCTGTTTGGTATCACAAATACATTTCAAGTCTCGAGATCACAATTCCAGTCTTAGGCCCCAAATCCTGTCAGGAAACACTACTAAAGTTCAAGGCTCGAAGACACAATTGCAGTCTGAGGACCCAATACCGGTTTGGTATCAAAACCGCAGCTCAAGGCTCGGGGTCACAAATCCAGTCTGAGATCACAATTGCGGTTTGGTATCAGAACTGCAGCTCAAATCTCTAGGTCACAAATGCAGTGTGTGGTCACAAATCCCGTTTGGAATCACATTTGCAGTTCAAGGGTCGAGATCACAATTCCAGTCTGAGCCCCCAATTCCAGTCTGAGGACCCAATTCCGGTTTGGTATCACAGATGCAGCACAAGGCTCAGGGTCACAATTCCAGTCTGAGGACCCAATTCCGCTTTGGAATCACAACTTAATTTCAAGGTTCGTAGTCACAGTTCCAGTTTGAGGTCCCAATTCCTCCTCCAATTCTGAATCGCAACTGCTCTACATTGCTCGAGGTGACGATTCCAGTCTGAAGACTCAATTCCGGTATGGTATCACAACTGCAGCTCAAGCCTAGTTGTCACATTTCCAGTCTGAGGCCACGATTCCCGTTTGGAATCACAACTGCTATTCCTGTCTCGAGATCACAATTCCAGTCTGAGGCCCCAATTCCTGTTTGGAATCAGTACTGCAGTTCAAGGCTCGAGCTCACTATTACAGTTTGGAATCACAATAGGAGTTCATGGAATGAGGTCACAATTCCAGTCTGAGGCCCCAATTCCTGTTTGAAATCCAATTGTAGTTCAAGTCTCGAGGTCACAAATCCAGTCTGAGGTCACAATTCTTGTTTGGAATCAAAATTGCAGTTCAAGGCTCAAGATCACAATTGCAGTCTGAGGTCACAATTCTTGTTTGGAATCAAAATTGCAGTTCAAGGCTCGAGATCACAATTCCAGTCTGAGGCCACAATTCCCGTTTGGAATCACAACTGCTATTCAAGGCTTGAGTTCACAATTCCAATTTGGAATCACAATAGGAGTTCATGGAATGAGGTCACAATTCCAGTCTGAGGCCCCAATTCCTGTTTGGAATCCAATTGTAGTTCAAGTCTCGAGGTCACAAATCCAGTCTGCGGTCACAATTCTTGTTTGGAATCAAAATTGCAGTTCAAGGCTCGAGATCACAATTCCAGTCTGAGGCCACAATTCCCGTTTGGAATCACAACTGCTATTCAAGGCTTGAGTTCACAATTCCAATTTGGAATCACAATTGCAGTTCAAGGCTTGAGTTCACAATTCCAGTTTCAAATCACATTTGCATTTTAAGTCATGAGGCCACAATTCCAGTATGAGGACACAATTCCTGTTTGGAATCACAATTGATGTTCAAGCCTCCAGGTCACAATTCCAGTCTGAGGCCACAATACGGCTTTGGAATCACAACTAAAATTCAAGGCTCGAAGTCACAACTGCAGTCTGAGGACGCAATAGCTGTTTGGAATCAGTACTGCAGCTCAAGGCTCCGGGGTCATAGTTCCAGTCTGAGGCCACAATTCCCGTTTGGAATCACAACTGCAATTCAAGGCCCGAGGTCACAATTACAGTTCGGAATCACAACTGCTATTCAAGGCTCGAGGTCACAATTCAAGTCTGAGGCCACAATTCCGGTTTGGAATCATATTAGCAGTTCAAGGCTTGATTTCACAATTCCGGTTTGAAATAACAATTGCATTTCAAGGCTTGAGGTCACAATTCCAGTTTGAAATCACATTTGCATTTTAAGTCATGAGGCCACAATTCCAGTATGAGGATAGAATTCATGTTGGGAATCACGATTGATGTTCAATGCTCGAGGTCACAATTCCAGTCAGAGTTCATGAATCCTGTTTGGAATCACAATTGCATTTCAACTCTCAAGATCACAATTCCAGTCTTAGGCCCCAAATCCTGTCAGGAAACACTACTAAAGTTCAAGGCTCGAAGACACGATTCTAGTCTGATGACCCTATACTGGTTTGGAATCACAAGTGCAGCTCAAGGCTCGGGGTCACAATTCCAGTCTGAGGCCACAACTCCCGTTTGGAATCACAATGCAGTTCAAGGATCGAGGTCACAATTACAGTTTGGATTCACAATAGCAGTTCATGGAATGAAATCACAATTCCAGTCTTAGGTCAATATTCCTGTTTGGAATCACAACTGCTATTCCTGTCTCGAGATCACAATTCCAGTCTGAGGACCCAATTCCGGTTTGGTATCACAAATGCAGCACAAGGCTCAGGGTCACAATTCAAGTCTGAGGCCACAATTCCGCTTTGGAATCACAACTTAATTTCAAGGTTTGAAGTCACTGTTCCAGTCTGAGGTCCCAATTCCGGCTCTGAATCGTAACTGTTCTACATTGCTCGAGGTGACGATTCCAGTCTGAAGACTCAATTCCGGTATGGTATCATGACTGCAGCTCCAAGCCTAGTTGTCACATTTCCAGTCTGAGGCCACGATTCCTGTTTGGAATCACAACTGCTATTCCTGTCTCGAGATCACAATTCCAGTCTGAGGCCCCAATTCCTGTTTGGAATCAGTACTGCAGATCATGGCTAGGAGTCACAATTCCAGTCTGAGGCCCCAATTCCCAGTTGGACTCACAACTGCCGTTCAAGGCTCGAGGTCACAATTCCAGTCTGTGGTCACAATTCCAGTTTGGAATCACAACTGGAGTTCAAGGCTCGAGGTCACAATTACAGTTTGGAATCACAAGAGCAGTTCATGGAATGAGGTCACAATTACTCTCTGAGGTCATAGTTTCTGTTTGGAATCACAATTGCAGTTCAAAGCTCGAGGTCTCAATTCCAGTCTGAGCCCCCAATTCTGTGTTGGAATCACAACGGATGTTCATGTCTCGAGATCACGATTCCAGTCTGAGGACCCAATTCCGGTTTGGTATCACAAGTGCAGCTCAAGGCTCAGGGTCACAATTCCAGTCTGAGGCCACAATTCCCGTTTGGAATCACAACTGCAGTTCAAGGATTGAGGTCACAATTACAGTTTGGATTCACAATAGCAGTTCATGGAATGAAATCACAATTCCAGTCTTAGGTCAATATTCCTGTTTGGAATCACAACTGATGTTCATGTCTCGAGATCACGATTCCAGTCTGAGGACCCAATTCCGGTTTGGTATCACAGATGCAGCACAAGGCTCAGGGTCACAATTCCAGTCTGAGGACCCAATTCCGCTTTGGAATCACAACTTAATTTCAAGGTTCGTAGTCACAGTTCCAGTTTGAGGTCCCAATTCCGGCTCTGAATCGCAACTGCTCTACATTGCTCGAGGTGACGATTCCAGTCTGAAGACTCAATTCCGGTATGGTATCACAACTGCAGCTCAAGCCTAGTTGTCACATTTCCAGTCTGAGGCCACGATTCCCGTTTGGAATCACAATTGCTATTCCTGTCTCGAGATCACAATTCCAGTCTGAGGCCCCAATTCCTGTTTGGAATCAGTACTGCAGATCATGGCTAGGAGTCACAATTCCAGTCTGAGGCCCCAATTCCCGGTTGGACTCACAACTGCAGTTCAAGGCTCGAGGTCACAATTCCAGTCTGAGGTCACAATTCCCAGTTGGACTCACAACTGCCGGTCAAGCCTCGAGGTCACAATTCCAGTCTGAGGTCACAAGTCCTGTTTGGAATCACAACTGGAGTTCAAGGCTCGAGGTCACAATTACAGTTTGGAATCACAATAGCAGTTCATAGAATGAGGTCACAATTACTCTCTGAGGTCAAAGTTTCTGTTTGGAATCACAATTGCAGTTCAAAGTTCGAGGTCTCAATTCCAGTCTGCCGTCACAATTCCGGTTTGGAATCAGAAGTGCTGTTCAAGTCTCGGGGTCACCATTCCAGTCTGAGGCCACAATTCCCGTTTGGAATCACAACTGCAGCTCATGTCTCGAGGTCACGATTCCAGTCTTAGGTCACAATTCCAGTTTGGAATCACAATTGCAGTACAAGCCTGGAGAACACAATTCCTGTCTGAGGTCCCAATATCGGTTTGGTATCACAACTGCAGCTCAAATCTCTAGGTCACAAATTCAGTGTGTGGTCACAAATCCCGTTTGGAATCACATTTGCAGTTCTCGGGTGAATATCACAATTTCAGTCTGAGCCCCCAATTCCGTTTTGTAATCACAACTGCTGTTCATGTCTCGAGGTCACAATTCCAGTCTGAAGACCCAATTCCGGTTTGGTATCACAGATGCAGCACAAGGCTCAGGGTCACAATTCAAGTCTGAGGCCACAATTCCGCTTTGGAATCACAACTTAATTTCAAGGTTTGAAGTCACAGTTCCAGTCTGAGGTCCCAATTCCGGCTCTGAATCGTAACTGCTCTACATTGCTCGAGGTGATGATTCCAGTCTGAAGACTCAATTCCGGTATGGTATCACAACTGCAGCTCAAGCCTAGTTGTCACATTTCCAGTCTGAGGCCACGATTCCCGTTTGGAATCACAACTGCTATTCCTGTCTCGAGATCACAATTCCAGTCTGAGGCCCCAATTCCTATTTGGAATCAGTACTGCAGTTCAAGGCTCGAGCTCACTATTACAGTTTGGAATCACAATAGGAGTTCATGGAATGAGGTCACAATTACTCTCTGAGGTCATAATTTCTGTTTGGAATCACAATTGCAGTTCAAAGCTCGAGGTCTTAATTCCAGTCTGCGGTCACAATTCCGGTTTGGAATCACAATTGCAGTTCAAGGCTTGAGATCACAATGCCAGACTGAGGGCTCAATTCCCGTTTGGAATCACAACTGCTGCTCAATGCTCGGGGTCACAATTCCAGTCTGAGGCCACAATTCCCGTTTGGAATCACAACTGCTATTCAAGGCTTGAGTTTACAATTCCAGTTTGGAATCACAATTGCAGTTCAAGTCTCGAGATCACAATTCCAGTCTGAGGCCCCAATTCCTGTTTGAAATCCAATTGTAGTCCAAGGCTCGAGGTCACAAATCCAGTCTGAGGTCACAATTCTTGTTTGGAATCAAAATTGCAGTTCAAGGCTCAAGATCACAATTGCAGTCTGAGGCCACAATTCCTGTTTGGAATCACAATGGCAGTTCAAGGCTAGAGATCACAATTCCAGTCTGAGGCCACAATTCCCGTTTGGAATCACAATGGCAGTTCAAGGCCCGAGATCACAATTCCAGTCTGAGCCCCCAATTCCGGTTTGATTTCAGAGCTGCAGCTTAAGGTTCAGGGTCACAATTCCAGTCTGAGGTCCCGATATCGGTTTGGTTCCACAACTGCAGCTCAAATCTCTAGGTCACAAATTCAGTGTGTGGTCACTAATCCCGTTTGGAATCACATTTACAATTCAAGGGTCGAGATCACAATTCCAGTCTGAGGCCACAATTCCCGTTTGGAATTACAACTGCTATTCAAGCCTCGAGGTCACAATTCCGGTTTGGAATCACAATTGCATTTCAAGGCTGGAGAACACAATTCCAGTTTCAAATCACATTTGCATTTTAAGTCATGAGGCCACAATTCCAGTATGAGGACACAATTCCTGTTTGGAATCACAACTGATCTTCAAGGCTTGAGCTCACAATTGCAGTCAGAGTTCATGAATCCTGTTTGGTATCACAAATACATTTCAAGTCTCGAGATCACAATTCCAGTCTTAGGCCCCAAATCCTGTCAGGAAACACTACTAAAGTTCAAGGCTCGAAGACACAATTGCAGTCTGAGGACCCAATACCGGTTTGGTATCAAAACCGCAGCTCAAGGCTCGGGGTCACAAATCCAGTCTGAGATCACAATTGCGGTTTGGTATCAGAACTGCAGCTCAAATCTCTAGGTCACAAATGCAGTGTGTGGTCACAAATCCCGTTTGGAATCACATTTGCAGTTCAAGGGTCGAGATCACAATTCCAGTCTGAGCCCCCAATTCCAGTCTGAGGACCCAATTCCGGTTTGGTATCACAGATGCAGCACAAGGCTCAGGGTCACAATTCCAGTCTGAGGACCCAATTCCGCTTTGGAATCACAACTTAATTTCAAGGTTCGTAGTCACAGTTCCAGTTTGAGGTCCCAATTCCTCCTCCAATTCTGAATCGCAACTGCTCTACATTGCTCGAGGTGACGATTCCAGTCTGAAGACTCAATTCCGGTATGGTATCACAACTGCAGCTCAAGCCTAGTTGTCACATTTCCAGTCTGAGGCCACGATTCCCGTTTGGAATCACAACTGCTATTCCTGTCTCGAGATCACAATTCCAGTCTGAGGCCCCAATTCCTGTTTGGAATCAGTACTGCAGATCATGGCTAGGAGTCACAATTCCAGTCTGAGGCCCCAATTCCCGGTTGGACTCACAACTGCAGTTCAAGGCTCGAGGTCACAATTCCAGTCTGAGGTCACAATTCCCAGTTGGACTCACAACTGCCGGTCAAGCCTCGAGGTCACAATTCCAGTCTGAGGTCACAAGTCCTGTTTGGAATCACAACTGGAGTTCAAGGCTCGAGGTCACAATTACAGTTTGGAATCACAATAGCAGTTCATAGAATGAGGTCACAATTACTCTCTGAGGTCAAAGTTTCTGTTTGGAATCACAATTGCAGTTCAAAGTTCGAGGTCTCAATTCCAGTCTGCCGTCACAATTCCGGTTTGGAATCACAAGTGCTGTTCAAGTCTCGGGGTCACCATTCCAGTCTGAGGCCACAATTCCCGTTTGGAATCACAACTGCAGCTCATGTCTCGAGGTCACGATTCCAGTCTTAGGTCACAATTCCAGTTTGGAATCACAATTGCAGTACAAGCCTGGAGAACACAATTCCTGTCTGAGGTCCCAATATCGGTTTGGTATCACAACTGCAGCTCAAATCTCTAGGTCACAAATTCAGTGTGTGGTCACAAATCCCGTTTGGAATCACATTTGCAGTTCTAGGGTGAATATCACAATTTCAGTCTGAGCCCCCAATTCCGTTTTGTAATCACAACTGCTGTTCATGTCTCGAGGTCACAATTCCAGTCTGAAGACCCAATTCCGGTTTGGTATCACAGATGCAGCACAAGGCTCAGGGTCACAATTCAAGTCTGAGGCCACAATTCCGCTTTGGAATCACAACTTAATTTCAAGGTTTGAAGTCACAGTTCCAGTCTGAGGTCCCAATTCCGGCTCTGAATTGTAACTGCTCTACATTGCTCGAGGTGATGATTCCAGTCTGAAGACTCAATTCCGGTATGGTATCACAACTGCAGCTCAAGCCTAGTTGTCACATTTCCAGTCTGAGGCCACGATTCCCGTTTGGAATCACAACTGCTATTCCTGTCTCGAGATCACAATTCCAGTCTGAGGCCCCAATTCCTATTTGGAATCAGTACTGCAGTTCAAGGCTCGAGCTCACTATTACAGTTTGGAATCACAATAGGAGTTCATGGAATGAGGTCACAATTACTCTCTGAGGTCATAATTTCTGTTTGGAATCACAATTGCAGTTCAAAGCTCGAGGTCTTAATTCCAGTCTGCGGTCACAATTCCGGTTTGGAATCACAATTGCAGTTCAAGGCTTGAGATCACAATGCCAGACTGAGGTCTCAATTCCCGTTTGGAATCACAACTGCTGCTCAATGCTCGGGGTCACAATTCCAGTCTGAGGCCACAATTCCCGTTTGGAATCACAACTGCTATTCAAGGCTTGAGTTTACAATTCCAGTTTGGAATCACAATTGCAGTTCAAGTCTCGAGATCACAATTCCAGTCTGAGGCCCCAATTCCTGTTTGAAATCCAATTGTAGTCCAAGGCTCGAGGTCACAAATCCAGTCTGAGGTCACAATTCTTGTTTGGAATCAAAATTGCAGTTCAAGGCTCAAGATCACAATTGCAGTCTGAGGCCACAATTCCTGTTTGGAATCACAATGGCAGTTCAAGGCTAGAGATCACAATTCCAGTCTGAGGCCACAATTCCCGTTTGGAATCACAATGGCAGTTCAAGGCCCGAGATCACAATTCCAGTCTGAGCCCCCAATTCCGGTTTGATTTCAGAGCTGCAGCTTAAGGTTCAGGGTCACAATTCCAGTCTGAGGTCCCAATATCGGTTTGGTTCCACAACTGCAGCTCAAATCTCTAGGTCACAAATTCAGTGTGTGGTCACTAATCCCGTTTGGAATCACATTTACAATTCAAGGGTCGAGATCACAATTCCAGTCTGAGGCCACAATTCCCGTTTGGAATTACAACTGCTATTCAAGCCTCGAGGTCACAATTCCGGTTTGGAATCACAATTGCATTTCAAGGCTGGAGAACACAATTCCAGTTTCAAATCACATTTGCATTTTAAGTCATGAGGCCACAATTCCAGTATGAGGACACAATTCCCGTTTGGAATCACAACTGATCTTCAAGGCTTGAGCTCACAATTGCAGTCAGAGTTCATGAATCCTGTTTGGTATCACAAATACATTTCAAGTCTCGAGATCACAATTCCAGTCTTAGGCCCCAAATCCTGTCAGGAAACACTACTAAAGTTCAAGGCTCGAAGACACAATTGCAGTCTGAGGACCCAATACCGGTTTGGTATCAAAACCGCAGCTCAAGGCTCGGGGTCACAAATCCAGTCTGAGATCACAATTGCGGTTTGGTATCAGAACTGCAGCTCAAATCTCTAGGTCACAAATGCAGTGTGTGGTCACAAATCCCGTTTGGAATCACATTTGCAGTTCAAGGGTCGAGATCACAATTCCAGTCTGAGCCCCCAATTCCAGTCTGAGGACCCAATTCCGGTTTGGTATCACAGATGCAGCACAAGGCTCAGGGTCACAATTCCAGTCTGAGGACCCAATTCCGCTTTGGAATCACAACTTAATTTCAAGGTTCGTAGTCACAGTTCCAGTTTGAGGTCCCAATTCCTCCTCCAATTCTGAATCGCAACTGCTCTACATTGCTCGAGGTGACGATTCCAGTCTGAAGACTCAATTCCGGTATGGTATCACAACTGCAGCTCAAGCCTAGTTGTCACATTTCCAGTCTGAGGCCACGATTCCCGTTTGGAATCACAACTGCTATTCCTGTCTCGAGATCACAATTCCAGTCTGAGGCCCCAATTCCTGTTTGGAATCAGTACTGCAGATCATGGCTAGGAGTCACAATTCCAGTCTGAGGCCCCAATTCCCGGTTGGACTCACAACTGCAGTTCAAGGCTCGAGGTCACAATTCCAGTCTGAGGTCACAATTCCCAGTTGGACTCACAACTGCCAGTCAAGCCTCGAGGTCACAATTCCAGTCTGAGGTCACAAGTCCTGTTTGGAATCACAACTGGAGTTCAAGGCTCGAGGTCACAATTACAGTTTGGAATCACAATAGCAGTTCATAGAATGAGGTCACAATTACTCTCTGAGGTCAAAGTTTCTGTTTGGAATCACAATTGCAGTTCAAAGTTCGAGGTCTCAATTCCAGTCTGCCGTCACAATTCCGGTTTGGAATCAGAAGTGCTGTTCAAGTCTCGGGGTCACCATTCCAGTCTGAGGCCACAATTCCCGTTTGGAATCACAACTGCAGCTCATGTCTCGAGGTCACGATTCCAGTCTTAGGTCACAATTCCAGTTTGGAATCACAATTGCAGTACAAGCCTGGAGAACACAATTCCTGTCTGAGGTCCCAATATCGGTTTGGTATCACAACTGCAGCTCAAATCTCTAGGTCACAAATTCAGTGTGTGGTCACAAATCCCGTTTGGAATCACATTTGCAGTTCTAGGGTGAATATCACAATTTCAGTCTGAGCCCCCAATTCCGTTTTGTAATCACAACTGCTGTTCATGTCTCGAGGTCACAATTCCAGTCTGAAGACCCAATTCCGGTTTGGTATCACAGATGCAGCACAAGGCTCAGGGTCACAATTCAAGTCTGAGGCCACAATTCCGCTTTGGAATCACAACTTAATTTCAAGGTTTGAAGTCACAGTTCCAGTCTGAGGTCCCAATTCCGGCTCTGAATCGTAACTGCTCTACATTGCTCGAGGTGATGATTCCAGTCTGAAGACTCAATTCCGGTATGGTATCACAACTGCAGCTCAAGCCTAGTTGTCACATTTCCAGTCTGAGGCCACGATTCCCGTTTGGAATCACAACTGCTATTCCTGTCTCGAGATCACAATTCCAGTCTGAGGCCCCAATTCCTATTTGGAATCAGTACTGCAGTTCAAGGCTCGAGCTCACTATTACAGTTTGGAATCACAATAGGAGTTCATGGAATGAGGTCACAATTACTCTCTGAGGTCATAATTTCTGTTTGGAATCACAATTGCAGTTCAAAGCTCGAGGTCTTAATTCCAGTCTGCGGTCACAATTCCGGTTTGGAATCACAATTGCAGTTCAAGGCTTGAGATCACAATGCCAGACTGAGGTCTCAATTCCCGTTTGGAATCACAACTGCTGCTCAATGCTCGGGGTCACAATTCCAGTCTGAGGCCACAATTCCCGTTTGGAATCACAACTGCTATTCAAGGCTTGAGTTTACAATTCCAGTTTGGAATCACAATTGCAGTTCAAGTCTCGAGATCACAATTCCAGTCTGAGGCCCCAATTCCTGTTTGAAATCCAATTGTAGTCCAAGGCTCGAGGTCACAAATCCAGTCTGAGGTCACAATTCTTGTTTGGAATCAAAATTGCAGTTCAAGGCTCAAGATCACAATTGCAGTCTGAGGCCACAATTCCTGTTTGGAATCACAATGGCAGTTCAAGGCTAGAGATCACAATTCCAGTCTGAGGCCACAATTCCCGTTTGGAATCACAATGGCAGTTCAAGGCCCGAGATCACAATTCCAGTCTGAGCCCCCAATTCCGGTTTGATTTCAGAGCTGCAGCTTAAGGTTCAGGGTCACAATTCCAGTCTGAGGTCCCAATATCGGTTTGGTTCCACAACTGCAGCTCAAATCTCTAGGTCACAAATTCAGTGTGTGGTCACTAATCCCGTTTGGAATCACATTTACAATTCAAGGGTCGAGATCACAATTCCAGTCTGAGGCCACAATTCCCGTTTGGAATTACAACTGCTATTCAAGCCTCGAGGTCACAATTCCGGTTTGGAATCACAATTGCATTTCAAGGCTGGAGAACACAATTCCAGTTTCAAATCACATTTGCATTTTAAGTCATGAGGCCACAATTCCAGTATGAGGACACAATTCCCGTTTGGAATCACAACTGATCTTCAAGGCTTGAGCTCACAATTGCAGTCAGAGTTCATGAATCCTGTTTGGTATCACAAATACATTTCAAGTCTCGAGATCACAATTCCAGTCTTAGGCCCCAAATCCTGTCAGGAAACACTACTAAAGTTCAAGGCTCGAAGACACAATTGCAGTCTGAGGACCCAATACCGGTTTGGTATCAAAACCGCAGCTCAAGGCTCGGGGTCACAAATCCAGTCTGAGATCACAATTGCGGTTTGGTATCAGAACTGCAGCTCAAATCTCTAGGTCACAAATGCAGTGTGTGGTCACAAATCCCGTTTGGAATCACATTTGCAGTTCAAGGGTCGAGATCACAATTCCAGTCTGAGCCCCCAATTCCAGTCTGAGGACCCAATTCCGGTTTGGTATCACAGATGCAGCACAAGGCTCAGGGTCACAATTCCAGTCTGAGGACCCAATTCCGCTTTGGAATCACAACTTAATTTCAAGGTTCGTAGTCACAGTTCCAGTTTGAGGTCCCAATTCCTCCTCCAATTCTGAATCGCAACTGCTCTACATTGCTCGAGGTGACGATTCCAGTCTGAAGACTCAATTCCGGTATGGTATCACAACTGCAGCTCAAGCCTAGTTGTCACATTTCCAGTCTGAGGCCACGATTCCCGTTTGGAATCACAACTGCTATTCCTGTCTCGAGATCACAATTCCAGTCTGAGGCCCCAATTCCTGTTTGGAATCAGTACTGCAGATCATGGCTAGGAGTCACAATTCCAGTCTGAGGCCCCAATTCCCGGTTGGACTCACAACTGCAGTTCAAGGCTCGAGGTCACAATTCCAGTCTGAGGTCACAATTCCCAGTTGGACTCACAACTGCCGGTCAAGCCTCGAGGTCACAATTCCAGTCTGAGGTCACAAGTCCTGTTTGGAATCACAACTGGAGTTCAAGGCTCGAGGTCACAATTACAGTTTGGAATCACAATAGCAGTTCATAGAATGAGGTCACAATTACTCTCTGAGGTCAAAGTTTCTGTTTGGAATCACAATTGCAGTTCAAAGTTCGAGGTCTCAATTCCAGTCTGCCGTCACAATTCCGGTTTGGAATCAGAAGTGCTGTTCAAGTCTCGGGGTCACCATTCCAGTCTGAGGCCACAATTCCCGTTTGGAATCACAACTGCAGCTCATGTCTCGAGGTCACGATTCCAGTCTTAGGTCACAATTCCAGTTTGGAATCACAATTGCAGTACAAGCCTGGAGAACACAATTCCTGTCTGAGGTCCCAATATCGGTTTGGTATCACAACTGCAGCTCAAATCTCTAGGTCACAAATTCAGTGTGTGGTCACAAATCCCGTTTGGAATCACATTTGCAGTTCTAGGGTGAATATCACAATTTCAGTCTGAGCCCCCAATTCCGTTTTGTAATCACAACTGCTGTTCATGTCTCGAGGTCACAATTCCAGTCTGAAGACCCAATTCCGGTTTGGTATCACAGATGCAGCACAAGGCTCAGGGTCACAATTCAAGTCTGAGGCCACAATTCCGCTTTGGAATCACAACTTAATTTCAAGGTTTGAAGTCACAGTTCCAGTCTGAGGTCCCAATTCCGGCTCTGAATCGTAACTGCTCTACATTGCTCGAGGTGATGATTCCAGTCTGAAGACTCAATTCCGGTATGGTATCACAACTGCAGCTCAAGCCTAGTTGTCACATTTCCAGTCTGAGGCCACGATTCCCGTTTGGAATCACAACTGCTATTCCTGTCTCGAGATCACAATTCCAGTCTGAGGCCCCAATTCCTATTTGGAATCAGTACTGCAGTTCAAGGCTCGAGCTCACTATTACAGTTTGGAATCACAATAGGAGTTCATGGAATGAGGTCACAATTACTCTCTGAGGTCATAATTTCTGTTTGGAATCACAATTGCAGTTCAAAGCTCGAGGTCTTAATTCCAGTCTGCGGTCACAATTCCGGTTTGGAATCACAATTGCAGTTCAAGGCTTGAGATCACAATGCCAGACTGAGGTCTCAATTCCCGTTTGGAATCACAACTGCTGCTCAATGCTCGGGGTCACAATTCCAGTCTGAGGCCACAATTCCCGTTTGGAATCACAACTGCTATTCAAGGCTTGAGTTTACAATTCCAGTTTGGAATCACAATTGCAGTTCAAGTCTCGAGATCACAATTCCAGTCTGAGGCCCCAATTCCTGTTTGAAATCCAATTGTAGTCCAAGGCTCGAGGTCACAAATCCAGTCTGAGGTCACAATTCTTGTTTGGAATCAAAATTGCAGTTCAAGGCTCAAGATCACAATTGCAGTCTGAGGCCACAATTCCTGTTTGGAATCACAATGGCAGTTCAAGGCTAGAGATCACAATTCCAGTCTGAGGCCACAATTCCCGTTTGGAATCACAATGGCAGTTCAAGGCCCGAGATCACAATTCCAGTCTGAGCCCCCAATTCCGGTTTGATTTCAGAGCTGCAGCTTAAGGTTCAGGGTCACAATTCCAGTCTGAGGTCCCGATATCGGTTTGGTTCCACAACTGCAGCTCAAATCTCTAGGTCACAAATTCAGTGTGTGGTCACTAATCCCGTTTGGAATCACATTTACAATTCAAGGGTCGAGATCACAATTCCAGTCTGAGGCCACAATTCCCGTTTGGAATTACAACTGCTATTCAAGCCTCGAGGTCACAATTCCGGTTTGGAATCACAATTGCATTTCAAGGCTGGAGAACACAATTCCAGTTTCAAATCACATTTGCATTTTAAGTCATGAGGCCACAATTCCAGTATGAGGACACAATTCCCGTTTGGAATCACAACTGATCTTCAAGGCTTGAGCTCACAATTGCAGTCAGAGTTCATGAATCCTGTTTGGTATCACAAATACATTTCAAGTCTCGAGATCACAATTCCAGTCTTAGGCCCCAAATCCTGTCAGGAAACACTACTAAAGTTCAAGGCTCGAAGACACAATTGCAGTCTGAGGACCCAATACCGGTTTGGTATCAAAACCGCAGCTCAAGGCTCGGGGTCACAAATCCAGTCTGAGATCACAATTGCGGTTTGGTATCAGAACTGCAGCTCAAATCTCTAGGTCACAAATGCAGTGTGTGGTCACAAATCCCGTTTGGAATCACATTTGCAGTTCAAGGGTCGAGATCACAATTCCAGTCTGAGCCCCCAATTCCAGTCTGAGGACCCAATTCCGGTTTGGTATCACAGATGCAGCACAAGGCTCAGGGTCACAATTCCAGTCTGAGGACCCAATTCCGCTTTGGAATCACAACTTAATTTCAAGGTTCGTAGTCACAGTTCCAGTTTGAGGTCCCAATTCCTCCTCCAATTCTGAATCGCAACTGCTCTACATTGCTCGAGGTGACGATTCCAGTCTGAAGACTCAATTCCGGTATGGTATCACAACTGCAGCTCAAGCCTAGTTGTCACATTTCCAGTCTGAGGCCACGATTCCCGTTTGGAATCACAACTGCTATTCCTGTCTCGAGATCACAATTCCAGTCTGAGGCCCCAATTCCTGTTTGGAATCAGTACTGCAGTTCAAGGCTCGAGCTCACTATTACAGTTTGGAATCACAATAGGAGTTCATGGAATGAGGTCACAATTCCAGTCTGAGGCCCCAATTCCTGTTTGAAATCCAATTGTAGTTCAAGTCTCGAGGTCACAAATCCAGTCTGCGGTCACAATTCTTGTTTGGAATCAAAATTGCAGTTCAAGGCTCGAGATCACAATTCCAGTCTGAGGCCACAATTCCCGTTTGGAATCACAACTGCTATTCAAGGCTTGAGTTCACAATTCCAATTTGGAATCACAATTGCAGTTCAAGGCTTGAGTTCACAATTCCAGTTTCAAATCACATTTGCATTTTAAGTCATGAGGCCACAATTCCAGTATGAGGACACAATTCCTGTTTGGAATCACAATTGATGTTCAAGCCTCGAGGTCACAATTCCAGTCTGAGGTCACAAGTCCTGTTTGGAATCACAATTGCAGTTCAAGGCTTGAGTTCACAATTCCAGTTTCAAATCACATTTGCATTTTAAGTCATGAGGCCACAATTCCAGTATGAGGACACAATTCCTGTTTGGAATCACAATTGATGTTCAAGCCTCCAGGTCACAATTCCAGTCTGAGGCCACAATACGGCTTTGGAATCACAACTAAAATTCAAGGCTCGAAGTCACAACTGCAGTCTGAGGACGCAATAGCTGTTTGGAATCAGTACTGCAGCTCAAGGCTCCGGGGTCATAGTTCCAGTCTGAGGCCACAATTCCCGTTTGGAATCACAACTGCAATTCAAGGCCCGAGGTCACAATTACAGTTCGGAATCACAACTGCTATTCAAGGCTCGAGGTCACAATTCAAGTCTGAGGCCACAATTCCGGTTTGGAATCATATTAGCAGTTCAAGGCTTGATTTCACAATTCCGGTTTGAAATAACAATTGCATTTCAAGGCTTGAGGTCACAATTCCAGTTTGAAATCACATTTGCATTTTAAGTCTTGAGGCCACAATTCCAGTATGAGGATAGAATTCATGTTGGGAATCACGATTGATGTTCAATGCTCGAGGTCACAATTCCAGTCAGAGTTCATGAATCCTGTTTGGAATCACAATTGCATTTCAACTCTCAAGATCACAATTCCAGTCTTAGGCCCCAAATCCTGTCAGGAAACACTACTAAAGTTCAAGGCTCGAAGACACGATTCTAGTCTGATGACCCTATACTGGTTTGGAATCACAAGTGCAGCTCAAGGCTCGGGGTCACAATTCCAGTCTGAGGCCACAATTCCCGTTTGGAATCACAATGCAGTTCAAGGATCGAGGTCACAATTACAGTTTGGATTCACAATAGCAGTTCATGGAATGAAATCACAATTCCAGTCTTAGGTCAATATTCCTGTTTGGAATCACAACTGCTATTCCTGTCTCGAGATCACAATTCCAGTCTGAGGACCCAATTCCGGTTTGGTATCACAAATGCAGCCCAAGGCTCAGGGTCACAATTCAAGTCTGAGGCCACAATTCCGCTTTGGAATCACAACTTAATTTCAAGGTTCGTAGTCACAGTTCCAGTTTGAGGTCCCAATTCCGGCTCTGAATCGCAACTGCTCTACATTGCTCGAGGTGACGATTCCAGTCTGAAGACTCAATTCCGGTATGGTATCACAACTGCAGCTCAAGCCTAGTTGTCACATTTCCAGTCTGAGGCCACGATTCCTGTTTGGAATCACAACTGCTATTCCTGTCTCGAGATCACAATTCCAGTCTGAGGCCCCAATTCCTGTTTGGAATCAGTACTGCAGATCATGGCTAGGAGTCACAATTCCAGTCTGAGGCCCCAATTCCCAGTTGGACTCACAACTGCCGTTCAAGGCTCGAGGTCACAATTCCAGTCTGTGGTCACAATTCCAGTTTGGAATCACAACTGGAGTTCAAGGCTCGAGGTCACAATTACAGTTTGGAATCACAAGAGCAGTTCATGGAATGAGGTCACAATTACTCTCTGAGGTCATAGTTTCTGTTTGGAATCACAATTGCAGTTCAAAGCTCGAGGTCTCAATTCCAGTCTGAGCCCCCAATTCTGTGTTGGAATCACAACGGATGTTCATGTCTCGAGATCACGATTCCAGTCTGAGGACCCAATTCCGGTTTGGTATCACAAGTGCAGCTCAAGGCTCAGGGTCACAATTCCAGTCTGAGGCCACAATTCCCGTTTGGAATCACAACTGCAGTTCAAGGATTGAGGTCACAATTACAGTTTGGATTCACAATAGCAGTTCATGGAATGAAATCACAATTCCAGTCTTAGGTCAATATTCCTGTTTGGAATCACAACTGATGTTCATGTCTCGAGATCACGATTCCAGTCTGAGGCCCCAATTCCCGGTTGGACTCACAACTGCAGTTCAAGGCTCGAGGTCACAATTCCAGTCTGAGGTCACAATTCCCAGTTGGACTCACAACTGCCGGTCAAGCCTCGAGGTCACAATTCCAGTCTGAGGTCACAAGTCCTGTTTGGAATCACAACTGGAGTTCAAGGCTCGAGGTCACAATTACAGTTTGGAATCACAATAGCAGTTCATAGAATGAGGTCACAATTACTCTCTGAGGTCAAAGTTTCTGTTTGGAATCACAATTGCAGTTCAAAGTTCGAGGTCTCAATTCCAGTCTGCCGTCACAATTCCGGTTTGGAATCAGAAGTGCTGTTCAAGTCTCGGGGTCACCATTCCAGTCTGAGGCCACAATTCCCGTTTGGAATCACAACTGCAGCTCATGTCTCGAGGTCACGATTCCAGTCTTAGGTCACAATTCCAGTTTGGAATCACAATTGCAGTACAAGCCTGGAGAACACAATTCCTGTCTGAGGTCCCAATATCGGTTTGGTATCACAACTGCAGCTCAAATCTCTAGGTCACAAATTCAGTGTGTGGTCACAAATCCCGTTTGGAATCACATTTGCAGTTCTAGGGTGAATATCACAATTTCAGTCTGAGCCCCCAATTCCGTTTTGTAATCACAACTGCTGTTCATGTCTCGAGGTCACAATTCCAGTCTGAAGACCCAATTCCGGTTTGGTATCACAGATGCAGCACAAGGCTCAGGGTCACAATTCAAGTCTGAGGCCACAATTCCGCTTTGGAATCACAACTTAATTTCAAGGTTTGAAGTCACAGTTCCAGTCTGAGGTCCCAATTCCGGCTCTGAATCGTAACTGCTCTACATTGCTCGAGGTGATGATTCCAGTCTGAAGACTCAATTCCGGTATGGTATCACAACTGCAGCTCAAGCCTAGTTGTCACATTTCCAGTCTGAGGCCACGATTCCCGTTTGGAATCACAACTGCTATTCCTGTCTCGAGATCACAATTCCAGTCTGAGGCCCCAATTCCTATTTGGAATCAGTACTGCAGTTCAAGGCTCGAGCTCACTATTACAGTTTGGAATCACAATAGGAGTTCATGGAATGAGGTCACAATTACTCTCTGAGGTCATAATTTCTGTTTGGAATCACAATTGCAGTTCAAAGCTCGAGGTCTTAATTCCAGTCTGCGGTCACAATTCCGGTTTGGAATCACAATTGCAGTTCAAGGCTTGAGATCACAATGCCAGACTGAGGGCTCAATTCCCGTTTGGAATCACAACTGCTGCTCAATGCTCGGGGTCACAATTCCAGTCTGAGGCCACAATTCCCGTTTGGAATCACAACTGCTATTCAAGGCTTGAGTTTACAATTCCAGTTTGGAATCACAA
Source organism: Sturnus vulgaris (assembly GCF_052056855.1). Classification (NCBI taxonomy): domain Eukaryota; kingdom Metazoa; phylum Chordata; class Aves; order Passeriformes; family Sturnidae; genus Sturnus; species Sturnus vulgaris. The sequence goes on along the minus strand of NW_028276432.1, from coordinate 277,485 downwards.
TTGCAGTTCAAGTCTCGAGATCACAATTCCAGTCTGAGGCCCCAATTCCTGTTTGAAATCCAATTGTAGTCCAAGGCTCGAGGTCACAAATCCAGTCTGAGGTCACAATTCTTGTTTGGAATCAAAATTGCAGTTCAAGGCTCAAGATCACAATTGCAGTCTGAGGCCACAATTCCTGTTTGGAATCACAATGGCAGTTCAAGGCTAGAGATCACAATTCCAGTCTGAGGCCACAATTCCCGTTTGGAATCACAATGGCAGTTCAAGGCCCGAGATCACAATTCCAGTCTGAGCCCCCAATTCCGGTTTGATTTCAGAGCTGCAGCTTAAGGTTCAGGGTCACAATTCCAGTCTGAGGTCCCGATATCGGTTTGGTTCCACAACTGCAGCTCAAATCTCTAGGTCACAAATTCAGTGTGTGGTCACTAATCCCGTTTGGAATCACATTTACAATTCAAGGGTCGAGATCACAATTCCAGTCTGAGGCCACAATTCCCTTTTGGAATTACAACTGCTATTCAAGCCTCGAGGTCACAATTCCGGTTTGGAATCACAATTGCATTTCAAGGCTGGAGAACACAATTCCAGTTTCAAATCACATTTGCATTTTAAGTCATGAGGCCACAATTCCAGTATGAGGACACAATTCCCGTTTGGAATCACAACTGATCTTCAAGGCTTGAGCTCACAATTGCAGTCAGAGTTCATGAATCCTGTTTGGTATCACAAATACATTTCAAGTCTCGAGATCACAATTCCAGTCTTAGGCCCCAAATCCTGTCAGGAAACACTACTAAAGTTCAAGGCTCGAAGACACAATTGCAGTCTGAGGACCCAATACCGGTTTGGTATCAAAACCGCAGCTCAAGGCTCGGGGTCACAAATCCAGTCTGAGATCACAATTGCGGTTTGGTATCAGAACTGCAGCTCAAATCTCTAGGTCACAAATGCAGTGTGTGGTCACAAATCCCGTTTGGAATCACATTTGCAGTTCAAGGGTCGAGATCACAATTCCAGTCTGAGCCCCCAATTCCAGTCTGAGGACCCAATTCCGGTTTGGTATCACAGATGCAGCACAAGGCTCAGGGTCACAATTCCAGTCTGAGGACCCAATTCCGCTTTGGAATCACAACTTAATTTCAAGGTTCGTAGTCACAGTTCCAGTTTGAGGTCCCAATTCCTCCTCCAATTCTGAATCGCAACTGCTCTACATTGCTCGAGGTGACGATTCCAGTCTGAAGACTCAATTCCGGTATGGTATCACAACTGCAGCTCAAGCCTAGTTGTCACATTTCCAGTCTGAGGCCACGATTCCCGTTTGGAATCACAATTGCTATTCCTGTCTCGAGATCACAATTCCAGTCTGAGGCCCCAATTCCTGTTTGGAATCAGTACTGCAGATCATGGCTAGGAGTCACAATTCCAGTCTGAGGCCCCAATTCCCGGTTGGACTCACAACTGCAGTTCAAGGCTCGAGGTCACAATTCCAGTCTGAGGTCACAATTCCCAGTTGGACTCACAACTGCCGGTCAAGCCTCGAGGTCACAATTCCAGTCTGAGGTCACAAGTCCTGTTTGGAATCACAACTGGAGTTCAAGGCTCGAGGTCACAATTACAGTTTGGAATCACAATAGCAGTTCATAGAATGAGGTCACAATTACTCTCTGAGGTCAAAGTTTCTGTTTGGAATCACAATTGCAGTTCAAAGTTCGAGGTCTCAATTCCAGTCTGCCGTCACAATTCCGGTTTGGAATCACAAGTGCTGTTCAAGTCTCGGGGTCACCATTCCAGTCTGAGGCCACAATTCCCGTTTGGAATCACAACTGCAGCTCATGTCTCGAGGTCACGATTCCAGTCTTAGGTCACAATTCCAGTTTGGAATCACAATTGCAGTACAAGCCTGGAGAACACAATTCCTGTCTGAGGTCCCAATATCGGTTTGGTATCACAACTGCAGCTCAAATCTCTAGGTCACAAATTCAGTGTGTGGTCACAAATCCCGTTTGGAATCACATTTGCAGTTCTAGGGTGAATATCACAATTTCAGTCTGAGCCCCCAATTCCGTTTTGTAATCACAACTGCTGTTCATGTCTCGAGGTCACAATTCCAGTCTGAAGACCCAATTCCGGTTTGGTATCACAGATGCAGCACAAGGCTCAGGGTCACAATTCAAGTCTGAGGCCACAATTCCGCTTTGGAATCACAACTTAATTTCAAGGTTTGAAGTCACAGTTCCAGTCTGAGGTCCCAATTCCGGCTCTGAATCGTAACTGCTCTACATTGCTCGAGGTGATGATTCCAGTCTGAAGACTCAATTCTGGTATGGTATCACAACTGCAGCTCAAGCCTAGTTGTCACATTTCCAGTCTGAGGCCACGATTCCCGTTTGGAATCACAACTGCTATTCCTGTCTCGAGATCACAATTCCAGTCTGAGGCCCCAATTCCTGTTTGGAATCAGTACTGCAGTTCAAGGCTCGAGCTCACTATTACAGTTTGGAATCACAATAGGAGTTCATGGAATGAGGTCACAATTCCAGTCTGAGGCCCCAATTCCTGTTTGAAATCCAATTGTAGTTCAAGTCTCGAGGTCACAAATCCAGTCTGCGGTCACAATTCTTGTTTGGAATCAAAATTGCAGTTCAAGGCTCGAGATCACAATTCCAGTCTGAGGCCACAATTCCCGTTTGGAATCACAACTGCTATTCAAGGCTTGAGTTCACAATTCCAATTTGGAATCACAATTGCAGTTCAAGGCTTGAGTTCACAATTCCAGTTTCAAATCACATTTGCATTTTAAGTCATGAGGCCACAATTCCAGTATGAGGACACAATTCCTGTTTGGAATCACAATTGATGTTCAAGCCTCCAGGTCACAATTCCAGTCTGAGGCCACAATACGGCTTTGGAATCACAACTAAAATTCAAGGCTCGAAGTCACAACTGCAGTCTGAGGACGCAATAGCTGTTTGGAATCAGTACTGCAGCTCAAGGCTCCGGGGTCATAGTTCCAGTCTGAGGCCACAATTCCCGTTTGGAATCACAACTGCAATTCAAGGCCCGAGGTCACAATTACAGTTCGGAATCACAACTGCTATTCAAGGCTCGAGGTCACAATTCAAGTCTGAGGCCACAATTCCGGTTTGGAATCATATTAGCAGTTCAAGGCTTGATTTCACAATTCCGGTTTGAAATAACAATTGCATTTCAAGGCTTGAGGTCACAATTCCAGTTTGAAATCACATTTGCATTTTAAGTCTTGAGGCCACAATTCCAGTATGAGGATAGAATTCATGTTGGGAATCACGATTGATGTTCAATGCTCGAGGTCACAATTCCAGTCAGAGTTCATGAATCCTGTTTGGAATCACAATTGCATTTCAACTCTCAAGATCACAATTCCAGTCTTAGGCCCCAAATCCTGTCAGGAAACACTACTAAAGTTCAAGGCTCGAAGACACGATTCTAGTCTGATGACCCTATACTGGTTTGGAATCACAAGTGCAGCTCAAGGCTCGGGGTCACAATTCCAGTCTGAGGCCACAATTCCCGTTTGGAATCACAATGCAGTTCAAGGATCGAGGTCACAATTACAGTTTGGATTCACAATAGCAGTTCATGGAATGAAATCACAATTCCAGTCTTAGGTCAATATTCCTGTTTGGAATCACAACTGCTATTCCTGTCTCGAGATCACAATTCCAGTCTGAGGACCCAATTCCGGTTTGGTATCACAAATGCAGCACAAGGCTCAGGGTCACAATTCAAGTCTGAGGCCACAATTCCGCTTTGGAATCACAACTTAATTTCAAGGTTTGAAGTCACTGTTCCAGTCTGAGGTCCCAATTCCGGCTCTGAATCGTAACTGTTCTACATTGCTCGAGGTGACGATTCCAGTCTGAAGACTCAATTCCGGTATGGTATCATGACTGCAGCTCCAAGCCTAGTTGTCACATTTCCAGTCTGAGGCCACGATTCCCGTTTGGAATCACAACTGCTATTCCTGTCTCGAGATCACAATTCCAGTCTGAGGCCCCAATTCCTGTTTGGAATCAGTACTGCAGATCATGGCTAGGAGTCACAATTCCAGTCTGAGGCCCCAATTCCCAGTTGGACTCACAACTGCCGTTCAAGGCTCGAGGTCACAATTCCAGTCTGTGGTCACAATTCCAGTTTGGAATCACAACTGGAGTTCAAGGCTCGAGGTCACAATTACAGTTTGGAATCACAAGAGCAGTTCATGGAATGAGGTCACAATTACTCTCTGAGGTCATAGTTTCTGTTTGGAATCACAATTGCAGTTCAAAGCTCGAGGTCTCAATTCCAGTCTGAGCCCCCAATTCTGTGTTGGAATCACAACGGATGTTCATGTCTCGAGATCACGATTCCAGTCTGAGGACCCAATTCCGGTTTGGTATCACAAGTGCAGCTCAAGGCTCAGGGTCACAATTCCAGTCTGAGGCCACAATTCCCGTTTGGAATCACAACTGCAGTTCAAGGATTGAGGTCACAATTACAGTTTGGATTCACAATAGCAGTTCATGGAATGAAATCACAATTCCAGTCTTAGGTCAATATTCCTGTTTGGAATCACAACTGATGTTCATGTCTCGAGATCACGATTCCAGTCTGAGGACCCAATTCCGGTTTGGTATCACAGATGCAGCACAAGGCTCAGGGTCACAATTCCAGTCTGAGGACCCAATTCCGCTTTGGAATCACAACTTAATTTCAAGGTTCGTAGTCACAGTTCCAGTTTGAGGTCCCAATTCCGGCTCTGAATCGCAACTGCTCTACATTGCTCGAGGTGACGATTCCAGTCTGAAGACTCAATTCCGGTATGGTATCACAACTGCAGCTCAAGCCTAGTTGTCACATTTCCAGTCTGAGGCCACGATTCCCGTTTGGAATCACAACTGCTATTCCTGTCTCGAGATCACAATTCCAGTCTGAGGCCCCAATTCCTGTTTGGAATCAGTACTGCAGATCATGGCTAGGAGTCACAATTCCAGTCTGAGGCCCCAATTCCCGGTTGGACTCACAACTGCAGTTCAAGGCTCGAGGTCACAATTCCAGTCTGAGGTCACAATTCCCAGTTGGACTCACAACTGCCGGTCAAGCCTCGAGGTCACAATTCCAGTCTGAGGTCACAAGTCCTGTTTGGAATCACAACTGGAGTTCAAGGCTCGAGGTCACAATTACAGTTTGGAATCACAATAGCAGTTCATAGAATGAGGTCACAATTACTCTCTGAGGTCAAAGTTTCTGTTTGGAATCACAATTGCAGTTCAAAGTTCGAGGTCTCAATTCCAGTCTGCCGTCACAATTCCGGTTTGGAATCACAAGTGCTGTTCAAGTCTCGGGGTCACCATTCCAGTCTGAGGCCACAATTCCCGTTTGGAATCACAACTGCAGCTCATGTCTCGAGGTCACGATTCCAGTCTTAGGTCACAATTCCAGTTTGGAATCACAATTGCAGTACAAGCCTGGAGAACACAATTCCTGTCTGAGGTCCCAATATCGGTTTGGTATCACAACTGCAGCTCAAATCTCTAGGTCACAAATTCAGTGTGTGGTCACAAATCCCGTTTGGAATCACATTTGCAGTTCTAGGGTGAATATCACAATTTCAGTCTGAGCCCCCAATTCCGTTTTGTAATCACAACTGCTGTTCATGTCTCGAGGTCACAATTCCAGTCTGAAGACCCAATTCCGGTTTGGTATCACAGATGCAGCACAAGGCTCAGGGTCACAATTCAAGTCTGAGGCCACAATTCCGCTTTGGAATCACAACTTAATTTCAAGGTTTGAAGTCACAGTTCCAGTCTGAGGTCCCAATTCCGGCTCTGAATCGTAACTGCTCTACATTGCTCGAGGTGATGATTCCAGTCTGAAGACTCAATTCCGGTATGGTATCACAACTGCAGCTCAAGCCTAGTTGTCACATTTCCAGTCTGAGGCCACGATTCCCGTTTGGAATCACAACTGCTATTCCTGTCTCGAGATCACAATTCCAGTCTGAGGCCCCAATTCCTATTTGGAATCAGTACTGCAGTTCAAGGCTCGAGCTCACTATTACAGTTTGGAATCACAATAGGAGTTCATGGAATGAGGTCACAATTACTCTCTGAGGTCATAATTTCTGTTTGGAATCACAATTGCAGTTCAAAGCTCGAGGTCTTAATTCCAGTCTGCGGTCACAATTCCGGTTTGGAATCACAATTGCAGTTCAAGGCTTGAGATCACAATGCCAGACTGAGGGCTCAATTCCCGTTTGGAATCACAACTGCTGCTCAATGCTCGGGGTCACAATTCCAGTCTGAGGCCACAATTCCCGTTTGGAATCACAACTGCTATTCAAGGCTTGAGTTTACAATTCCAGTTTGGAATCACAATTGCAGTTCAAGTCTCGAGATCACAATTCCAGTCTGAGGCCCCAATTCCTGTTTGAAATCCAATTGTAGTCCAAGGCTCGAGGTCACAAATCCAGTCTGAGGTCACAATTCTTGTTTGGAATCAAAATTGCAGTTCAAGGCTCAAGATCACAATTGCAGTCTGAGGCCACAATTCCTGTTTGGAATCACAATGGCAGTTCAAGGCTAGAGATCACAATTCCAGTCTGAGGCCACAATTCCCGTTTGGAATCACAATGGCAGTTCAAGGCCCGAGATCACAATTCCAGTCTGAGCCCCCAATTCCAGTTTGATTTCAGAGCTGCAGCTTAAGGTTCAGGGTCACAATTCCAGTCTGAGGTCCCGATATCGGTTTGGTTCCACAACTGCAGCTCAAATCTCTAGGTCACAAATTCAGTGTGTGGTCACTAATCCCGTTTGGAATCACATTTACAATTCAAGGGTCGAGATCACAATTCCAGTCTGAGGCCACAATTCCCTTTTGGAATTACAACTGCTATTCAAGCCTCGAGGTCACAATTCCGGTTTGGAATCACAATTGCATTTCAAGGCTGGAGAACACAATTCCAGTTTCAAATCACATTTGCATTTTAAGTCATGAGGCCACAATTCCAGTATGAGGACACAATTCCTGTTTGGAATCACAACTGATCTTCAAGGCTTGAGCTCACAATTGCAGTCAGAGTTCATGAATCCTGTTTGGTATCACAAATACATTTCAAGTCTCGAGATCACAATTCCAGTCTTAGGCCCCAAATCCTGTCAGGAAACACTACTAAAGTTCAAGGCTCGAAGACACAATTGCAGTCTGAGGACCCAATACCGGTTTGGTATCAAAACCGCAGCTCAAGGCTCGGGGTCACAAATCCAGTCTGAGATCACAATTGCGGTTTGGTATCAGAACTGCAGCTCAAATCTCTAGGTCACAAATGCAGTGTGTGGTCACAAATCCCGTTTGGAATCACATTTGCAGTTCAAGGGTCGAGATCACAATTCCAGTCTGAGCCCCCAATTCCAGTCTGAGGACCCAATTCCGGTTTGGTATCACAGATGCAGCACAAGGCTCAGGGTCACAATTCCAGTCTGAGGACCCAATTCCGCTTTGGAATCACAACTTAATTTCAAGGTTCGTAGTCACAGTTCCAGTTTGAGGTCCCAATTCCTCCTCCAATTCTGAATCGCAACTGCTCTACATTGCTCGAGGTGACGATTCCAGTCTGAAGACTCAATTCCGGTATGGTATCACAACTGCAGCTCAAGCCTAGTTGTCACATTTCCAGTCTGAGGCCACGATTCCCGTTTGGAATCACAACTGCTATTCCTGTCTCGAGATCACAATTCCAGTCTGAGGCCCCAATTCCTGTTTGGAATCAGTACTGCAGTTCAAGGCTCGAGCTCACTATTACAGTTTGGAATCACAATAGGAGTTCATGGAATGAGGTCACAATTCCAGTCTGAGGCCCCAATTCCTGTTTGAAATCCAATTGTAGTTCAAGTCTCAAGGTCACAAATCCAGTCTGCGGTCACAATTCTTGTTTGGAATCAAAATTGCAGTTCAAGGCTCGAGATCACAATTCCAGTCTGAGGCCACAATTCCCGTTTGGAATCACAACTGCTATTCAAGGCTTGAGTTCACAATTCCAATTTGGAATCACAATTGCAGTTCAAAGCTTGAGTTCACAATTCCAGTTTCAAATCACATTTGCATTTTAAGTCATGAGGCCACAATTCCAGTATGAGGACACAATTCCTGTTTGGAATCACAATTGATGTTCAAGCCTCGAGGTCACAATTCCAGTCTGAGGCCACAATACGGCTTTGGAATCACAACTAAAATTCAAGGCTCGAAGTCACAACTGCAGTCTGAGGACGCAATAGCTGTTTGGAATCAGTACTGCAGCTCAAGGCTCCGGGGTCATAGTTCCAGTCTGAGGCCACAATTCCCGTTTGGAATCACAACTGCAATTCAAGGCCCGAGGTCACAATTACAGTTCGGAATCACAACTGCTATTCAAGGCTCGAGGTCACAATTCAAGTCTGAGGCCACAATTCCGGTTTGGAATCATATTAGCAGTTCAAGGCTTGATTTCACAATTCCGGTTTGAAATAACAATTGCATTTCAAGGCTTGAGGTCACAATTCCAGTTTGAAATCACATTTGCATTTTAAGTCTTGAGGCCACAATTCCAGTATGAGGATAGAATTCATGTTGGGAATCACGATTGATGTTCAATGCTCGAGGTCACAATTCCAGTCAGAGTTCATGAATCCTGTTTGGAATCACAATTGCATTTCAACTCTCAAGATCACAATTCCAGTCTTAGGCCCCAAATCCTGTCAGGAAACACTACTAAAGTTCAAGGCTCGAAGACACGATTCTAGTCTGATGACCCTATACTGGTTTGGAATCACAAGTGCAGCTCAAGGCTCGGGGTCACAATTCCAGTCTGAGGCCACAATTCCCGTTTGGAATCACAATGCAGTTCAAGGATCGAGGTCACAATTACAGTTTGGATTCACAATAGCAGTTCATGGAATGAAATCACAATTCCAGTCTTAGGTCAATATTCCTGTTTGGAATCACAACTGCTATTCCTGTCTCGAGATCACAATTCCAGTCTGAGGACCCAATTCCGGTTTGGTATCACAAATGCAGCACAAGGCTCAGGGTCACAATTCAAGTCTGAGGCCACAATTCCGCTTTGGAATCACAACTTAATTTCAAGGTTTGAAGTCACTGTTCCAGTCTGAGGTCCCAATTCCGGCTCTGAATCGTAACTGTTCTACATTGCTCGAGGTGACGATTCCAGTCTGAAGACTCAATTCCGGTATGGTATCATGACTGCAGCTCCAAGCCTAGTTGTCACATTTCCAGTCTGAGGCCACGATTCCCGTTTGGAATCACAACTGCTATTCCTGTCTCGAGATCACAATTCCAGTCTGAGGCCCCAATTCCTGTTTGGAATCAGTACTGCAGATCATGGCTAGGAGTCACAATTCCAGTCTGAGGCCCCAATTCCCAGTTGGACTCACAACTGCCGTTCAAGGCTCGAGGTCACAATTCCAGTCTGTGGTCACAATTCCAGTTTGGAATCACAACTGGAGTTCAAGGCTCGAGGTCACAATTACAGTTTGGAATCACAAGAGCAGTTCATGGAATGAGGTCACAATTACTCTCTGAGGTCATAGTTTCTGTTTGGAATCACAATTGCAGTTCAAAGCTCGAGGTCTCAATTCCAGTCTGAGCCCCCAATTCTGTGTTGGAATCACAACGGATGTTCATGTCTCGAGATCACGATTCCAGTCTGAGGCCCCAATTCCGGTTTGGTATCACAAGTGCAGCTCAAGGCTCAGGGTCACAATTCCAGTCTGAGGCCACAATTCCCGTTTGGAATCACAACTGCAGTTCAAGGATTGAGGTCACAATTACAGTTTGGATTCACAATAGCAGTTCATGGAATGAAATCACAATTCCAGTCTTAGGTCAATATTCCTGTTTGGAATCACAACTGATGTTCATGTCTCGAGATCACGATTCCAGTCTGAGGACCCAATTCCGGTTTGGTATCACAGATGCAGCACAAGGCTCAGGGTCACAATTCCAGTCTGAGGACCCAATTCCGCTTTGGAATCACAACTTAATTTCAAGGTTCGTAGTCACAGTTCCAGTTTGAGGTCCCAATTCCTCCTCCAATTCTGAATCGCAACTGCTCTACATTGCTCGAGGTGACGATTCCAGTCTGAAGACTCAATTCCGGTATGGTATCACAACTGCAGCTCAAGCCTAGTTGTCACATTTCCAGTCTGAGGCCACGATTCCCGTTTGGAATCACAACTGCTATTCCTGTCTCGAGATCACAATTCCAGTCTGAGGCCCCAATTCCTGTTTGGAATCAGTACTGCAGATCATGGCTAGGAGTCACAATTCCAGTCTGAGGCCCCAATTCCCGGTTGGACTCACAACTGCAGTTCAAGGCTCGAGGTCACAATTCCAGTCTGAGGTCACAAGTCCTGTTTGGAATCACAACTGGAGTTCAAGGCTCGAGGTCACAATTACAGTTTGGAATCACAATAGCAGTTCATAGAATGAGGTCACAATTACTCTCTGAGGTCAAAGTTTCTGTTTGGAATCACAATTGCAGTTCAAAGTTCGAGGTCTCAATTCCAGTCTGCCGTCACAATTCCAGTTTGGAATCAGAAGTGCTGTTCAAGTCTCGGGGTCACCATTCCAGTCTGAGGCCACAATTCCCGTTTGGAATCACAACTGCAGCTCATGTCTCGAGGTCACGATTCCAGTCTTAGGTCACAATTCCAGTTTGGAATCACAATTGCAGTACAAGCCTGGAGAACACAATTCCTGTCTGAGGTCCCAATATCGGTTTGGTATCACAACTGCAGCTCAAATCTCTAGGTCACAAATTCAGTGTGTGGTCACAAATCCCGTTTGGAATCACATTTGCAGTTCTAGGGTGAATATCACAATTTCAGTCTGAGCCCCCAATTCCGTTTTGTAATCACAACTGCTGTTCATGTCTCGAGGTCACAATTCCAGTCTGAAGACCCAATTCCGGTTTGGTATCACAGATGCAGCACAAGGCTCAGGGTCACAATTCAAGTCTGAGGCCACAATTCCGCTTTGGAATCACAACTTAATTTCAAGGTTTGAAGTCACAGTTCCAGTCTGAGGTCCCAATTCCGGCTCTGAATCGTAACTGCTCTACATTGCTCGAGGTGATGATTCCAGTCTGAAGACTCAATTCCGGTATGGTATCACAACTGCAGCTCAAGCCTAGTTGTCACATTTCCAGTCTGAGGCCACGATTCCCGTTTGGAATCACAACTGCTATTCCTGTCTCGAGATCACAATTCCAGTCTGAGGCCCCAATTCCTATTTGGAATCAGTACTGCAGTTCAAGGCTCGAGCTCACTATTACAGTTTGGAATCACAATAGGAGTTCATGGAATGAGGTCACAATTACTCTCTGAGGTCATAATTTCTGTTTGGAATCACAATTGCAGTTCAAAGCTCGAGGTCTTAATTCCAGTCTGCGGTCACAATTCCGGTTTGGAATCACAATTGCAGTTCAAGGCTTGAGATCACAATGCCAGACTGAGGGCTCAATTCCCGTTTGGAATCACAACTGCTGCTCAATGCTCGGGGTCACAATTCCTGTCTGAGGCCACAATTCCCGTTTGGAATCACAACTGCTATTCAAGGCTTGAGTTTACAATTCCAGTTTGGAATCACAATTGCAGTTCAAGTCTCGAGATCACAATTCCAGTCTGAGGCCCCAATTCCTGTTTGAAATCCAATTGTAGTCCAAGGCTCGAGGTCACAAATCCAGTCTGAGGTCACAATTCTTGTTTGGAATCAAAATTGCAGTTCAAGGCTCAAGATCACAATTGCAGTCTGAGGCCACAATTCCTGTTTGGAATCACAATGGCAGTTCAAGGCTAGAGATCACAATTCCAGTCTGAGGCCACAATTCCCGTTTGGAATCACAATGGCAGTTCAAGGCCCGAGATCACAATTCCAGTCTGAGCCCCCAATTCCGGTTTGATTTCAGAGCTGCAGCTTAAGGTTCAGGGTCACAATTCCAGTCTGAGGTCCCGATATCGGTTTGGTTCCACAACTGCAGCTCAAATCTCTAGGTCACAAATTCAGTGTGTGGTCACTAATCCCGTTTGGAATCACATTTACAATTCAAGGGTCGAGATCACAATTCCAGTCTGAGGCCACAATTCCCATTTGGAATTACAACTGCTATTCAAGCCTCGAGGTCACAATTCCGGTTTGGAATCACAATTGCATTTCAAGGCTGGAGAACACAATTCCAGTTTCAAATCACATTTGCATTTTAAGTCATGAGGCCACAATTCCAGTATGAGGACACAATTCCCGTTTGGAATCACAACTGATCTTCAAGGCTTGAGCTCACAATTGCAGTCAGAGTTCATGAATCCTGTTTGGTATCACAAATACATTTCAAGTCTCGAGATCACAATTCCAGTCTTAGGCCCCAAATCCTGTCAGGAAACACTACTAAAGTTCAAGGCTCGAAGACACAATTGCAGTCTGAGGACCCAATACCGGTTTGGTATCAAAACCGCAGCTCAAGGCTCGGGGTCACAAATCCAGTCTGAGATCACAATTGCGGTTTGGTATCAGAACTGCAGCTCAAATCTCTAGGTCACAAATGCAGTGTGTGGTCACAAATCCCGTTTGGAATCACATTTGCAGTTCAAGGGTCGAGATCACAATTCCAGTCTGAGCCCCCAATTCCAGTCTGAGGACCCAATTCCGGTTTGGTATCACAGATGCAGCACAAGGCTCAGGGTCACAATTCCAGTCTGAGGACCCAATTCCGCTTTGGAATCACAACTTAATTTCAAGGTTCGTAGTCACAGTTCCAGTTTGAGGTCCCAATTCCTCCTCCAATTCTGAATCGCAACTGCTCTACATTGCTCGAGGTGACGATTCCAGTCTGAAGACTCAATTCCGGTATGGTATCACAACTGCAGCTCAAGCCTAGTTGTCACATTTCCAGTCTGAGGCCACGATTCCCGTTTGGAATCACAATTGCTATTCCTGTCTCGAGATCACAATTCCAGTCTGAGGCCCCAATTCCTGTTTGGAATCAGTACTGCAGTTCAAGGCTCGAGCTCACTATTACAGTTTGGAATCACAATAGGAGTTCATGGAATGAGGTCACAATTCCAGTCTGAGGCCCCAATTCCTGTTTGAAATCCAATTGTAGTTCAAGTCTCGAGGTCACAAATCCAGTCTGCGGTCACAATTCTTGTTTGGAATCAAAATTGCAGTTCAAGGCTCGAGATCACAATTCCAGTCTGAGGCCACAATTCCCGTTTGGAATCACAACTGCTATTCAAGGCTTGAGTTCACAATTCCAATTTGGAATCACAATTGCAGTTCAAAGCTTGAGTTCACAATTCCAGTTTCAAATCACATTTGCATTTTAAGTCATGAGGCCACAATTCCAGTATGAGGACACAATTCCTGTTTGGAATCACAATTGATGTTCAAACCTCGAGGTCACAATTCCAGTCTGAGGCCACAATACGGCTTTGGAATCACAACTAAAATTCAAGGCTCGAAGTCACAACTGCAGTCTGAGGACGCAATAGCTGTTTGGAATCAGTACTGCAGCTCAAGGCTCCGGGGTCATAGTTCCAGTCTGAGGCCACAATTCCCGTTTGGAATCACAACTGCAATTCAAGGCCCGAGGTCACAATTACAGTTCGGAATCACAACTGCTATTCAAGGCTCGAGGTCACAATTCAAGTCTGAGGCCACAATTCCGGTTTGGAATCATATTAGCAGTTCAAGGCTTGATTTCACAATTCCGGTTTGAAATAACAATTGCATTTCAAGGCTTGAGGTCACAATTCCAGTTTGAAATCACATTTGCATTTTAAGTCTTGAGGCCACAATTCCAGTATGAGGATAGAATTCATGTTGGGAATCACGATTGATGTTCAATGCTCGAGGTCACAATTCCAGTCAGAGTTCATGAATCCTGTTTGGAATCACAATTGCATTTCAACTCTCAAGATCACAATTCCAGTCTTAGGCCCCAAATCCTGTCAGGAAACACTACTAAAGTTCAAGGCTCGAAGACACGATTCTAGTCTGATGACCCTATACTGGTTTGGAATCACAAGTGCAGCTCAAGGCTCGGGGTCACAATTCCAGTCTGAGGCCACAATTCCCGTTTGGAATCACAATGCAGTTCAAGGATCGAGGTCACAATTACAGTTTGGATTCACAATAGCAGTTCATGGAATGAAATCACAATTCCAGTCTTAGGTCAATATTCCTGTTTGGAATCACAACTGCTATTCCTGTCTCGAGATCACAATTCCAGTCTGAGGACCCAATTCCGGTTTGGTATCACAAATGCAGCCCAAGGCTCAGGGTCACAATTCAAGTCTGAGGCCACAATTCCGCTTTGGAATCACAACTTAATTTCAAGGTTTGAAGTCACTGTTCCAGTCTGAGGTCCCAATTCCGGCTCTGAATCGTAACTGTTCTACATTGCTCGAGGTGACGATTCCAGTCTGAAGACTCAATTCCGGTATGGTATCATGACTGCAGCTCCAAGCCTAGTTGTCACATTTCCAGTCTGAGGCCACGATTCCCGTTTGGAATCACAACTGCTATTCCTGTCTCGAGATCACAATTCCAGTCTGAGGCCCCAATTCCTGTTTGGAATCAGTACTGCAGATCATGGCTAGGAGTCACAATTCCAGTCTGAGGCCCCAATTCCCAGTTGGACTCACAACTGCCGTTCAAGGCTCGAGGTCACAATTCCAGTCTGTGGTCACAATTCCAGTTTGGAATCACAACTGGAGTTCAAGGCTCGAGGTCACAATTACAGTTTGGAATCACAAGAGCAGTTCATGGAATGAGGTCACAATTACTCTCTGAGGTCATAGTTTCTGTTTGGAATCACAATTGCAGTTCAAAGCTCGAGGTCTCAATTCCAGTCTGAGCCCCCAATTCTGTGTTGGAATCACAACGGATGTTCATGTCTCGAGATCACGATTCCAGTCTGAGGACCCAATTCCGGTTTGGTATCACAAGTGCAGCTCAAGGCTCAGGGTCACAATTCCAGTCTGAGGCCACAATTCCCGTTTGGAATCACAACTGCAGTTCAAGGATTGAGGTCACAATTACAGTTTGGATTCACAATAGCAGTTCATGGAATGAAATCACAATTCCAGTCTTAGGTCAATATTCCTGTTTGGAATCACAACTGATGTTCATGTCTCGAGATCACGATTCCAGTCTGAGGACCCAATTCCGGTTTGGTATCACAGATGCAGCACAAGGCTCAGGGTCACAATTCCAGTCTGAGGACCCAATTCCGCTTTGGAATCACAACTTAATTTCAAGGTTCGTAGTCACAGTTCCAGTTTGAGGTCCCAATTCCGGCTCTGAATCGCAACTGCTCTACATTGCTCGAGGTGACGATTCCAGTCTGAAGACTCAATTCCGGTATGGTATCACAACTGCAGCTCAAGCCTAGTTGTCACATTTCCAATCTGAGGCCACGATTCCAGTTTGGAATCACAACTGCTATTCCTGTCTCGAGATCACAATTCCAGTCTGAGGCCCCAATTCCTGTTTGGAATCAGTACTGCAGATCATGGCTAGGAGTCACAATTCCAGGCCCCAATTCCCGGTTGGACTCACAACTGCAGTTCAAGGCTCGAGGTCACAATTCCAGTCTGAGGTCACAATTCCCAGTTGGACTCACAACTGCCGGTCAAGCCTCGAGGTCACAATTCCAGTCTGAGGTCACAAGTCCTGTTTGGAATCTCAACTGGAGTTCAAGGCTCGAGGTCACAATTACAGTTTGGAATCACAATAGCAGTTCATAGAATGAGGTCACAATTACTCTCTGAGGTCAAAGTTTCTGTTTGGAATCACAATTGCAGTTCAAAGTTCGAGGTCTCAATTCCAGTCTGCCGTCACAATTCCGGTTTGGAATCAGAAGTGCTGTTCAAGTCTCGGGGTCACCATTCCAGTCTGAGGCCACAATTCCCGTTTGGAATCACAACTGCAGCTCATGTCTCGAGGTCACGATTCCAGTCTTAGGTCACAATTCCAGTTTGGAATCACAATTGCAGTACAAGCCTGGAGAACACAATTCCTGTCTGAGGTCCCAATATCGGTTTGGTATCACAACTGCAGCTCAAATCTCTAGGTCACAAATTCAGTGTGTGGTCACAAATCCCGTTTGGAATCACATTTGCAGTTCTAGGGTGAATATCACAATTTCAGTCTGAGCCCCCAATTCCGTTTTGTAATCACAGCTGTTGTTCATGTCTCGAGGTCACAATTCCAGTCTGAAGACCCAATTCCGGTTTGGTATCACAGATGCAGCACAAGGCTCAGGGTCACAATTCAAGTCTGAGGCCACAATTCCGCTTTGGAATCACAACTTAATTTCAAGGTTTGAAGTCACAGTTCCAGTCTGAGGTCCCAATTCCGGCTCTGAATCGTAACTGCTCTACATTGCTCGAGGTGATGATTCCAGTCTGAAGACTCAATTCCGGTATGGTATCACAACTGCAGCTCAAGCCTAGTTGTCACATTTCCAGTCTGAGGCCACGATTCCCGTTTGGAATCACAACTGCTATTCCTGTCTCGAGATCACAATTCCAGTCTGAGGCCCCAATTCCTATTTGGAATCAGTACTGCAGTTCAAGGCTCGAGCTCACTATTACAGTTTGGAATCACAATAGGAGTTCATGGAATGAGGTCACAATTACTGTCTGAGGTCATAATTTCTGTTTGGAATCACAATTGCAGTTCAAAGCTCGAGGTCTTAATTCCAGTCTGCGGTCACAATTCCGGTTTGGAATCACAATTGCAGTTCAAGGCTTGAGATCACAATGCCAGACTGAGGTCTCAATTCCCGTTTGGAATCACAACTGCTGCTCAATGCTCGGGGTCACAATTCCAGTCTGAGGCCACAATTCCCGTTTGGAATCACAACTGCTATTCAAGGCTTGAGTTTACAATTCCAGTTTGGAATCACAATGGCAGTTCAAGGCTAGAGATCACAATTCCAGTCTGAGGCCACAATTCCCGTTTTGAATCACAATGGCAGTTCAAGGCCCGAGATCACAATTCCAGTCTGAGCCCCCAATTCCGGTTTGATTTCAGAGCTGCAGCTTAAGGTTCAGGGTCACAATTCCAGTCTGAGGTCCCGATATCGGTTTGGTTCCACAACTGCAGCTCAAATCTCTAGGTCACAAATTCAGTGTGTGGTCACTAATCCCGTTTGGAATCACATTTACAATTCAAGGGTCGAGATCACAATTCCAGTCTGAGGCCACAATTCCCGTTTGGAATTACAACTGCTATTCAAGCCTCGAGGTCACAATTCCGGTTTGGAATCACAATTGCATTTCAAGGCTGGAGAACACAATTCCAGTTTCAAATCACATTTGCATTTTAAGTCATGAGGCCACAATTCCAGTATGAGGACACAATTCCTGTTTGGAATCACAACTGATCTTCAAGGCTTGAGCTCACAATTGCAGTCAGAGTTCATGAATCCTGTTTGGTATCACAAATACATTTCAAGTCTCGAGATCACAATTCCAGTCTTAGGCCCCAAATCCTGTCAGGAAACACTACTAAAGTTCAAGGCTCGAAGACACAATTGCAGTCTGAGGACCCAATACCAGTTTGGTATCAAAACTGCAGCTCAAGGCTCGGGGTCACAAATCCAGTCTGAGATCACAATTGCGGTTTGGTATCAGAACTGCAGCTCAAATCTCTAGGTCACAAATGCAGTGTGTGGTCACAAATCCCGTTTGGAATCACATTTGCAGTTCAAGGGTCGAGATCACAATTCCAGTCTGAGCCCCCAATTCCAGTCTGAGGACCCAATTCCGGTTTGGTATCACAGATGCAGCACAAGGCTCAGGGTCACAATTCCAGTCTGAGGACCCAATTCCGCTTTGGAATCACAACTTAATTTCAAGGTTCGTAGTCACAGTTCCAGTTTGAGGTCCCAATTCCTCCTCCAATTCTGAATCGCAACTGCTCTACATTGCTCGAGGTGACGATTCCAGTCTGAAGACTCAATTCCGGTATGGTATCACAACTGCAGCTCAAGCCTAGTTGTCACATTTCCAGTCTGAGGCCACGATTCCCGTTTGGAATCACAACTGCAGTTCAAGGCTCGAGCTCACTATTACAGTTTGGAATCACAATAGGAGTTCATGGAATGAGGTCACAATTCCAGTCTGAGGCCCCAATTCCTGTTTGAAATCCAATTGTAGTTCAAGTCTCGAGGTCACAAATCCAGTCTGCGGTCACAATTCTTGTTTGGAATCAAAATTGCAGTTCAAGGCTCGAGATCACAATTCCAGTCTGAGGCCACAATTCCCGTTTGGAATCACAACTGCTATTCAAGGCTTGAGTTCACAATTCCAATTTGGAATCACAATGGCAGTTCAAGGCTTGAGTTCACAATTCCAGTTTCAAATCACATTTGCATTTTAAGTCATGAGGCCACAATTCCAGTATGAGGACACAATTCCTGTTTGGAATCACAATTGATGTTCAAGCCTCCAGGTCACAATTCCAGTCTGAGGCCACAATACGGCTTTGGAATCACAACTAAAATTCAAGGCTCGAAGTCACAACTGCAGTCTGAGGACGCAATAGCTGTTTGGAATCAGTACTGCAGCTCAAGGCTCCGGGGTCATAGTTCCAGACTGAGGCCACAATTCCCGTTTGGAATCACAACTGCAATTCAAGGCCCGAGGTCACAATTACAGTTCGGAATCACAACTGCTATTCAAGGCTCGAGGTCACAATTCAAGTCTGAGGCCACAATTCCTGTTTGGAATCATATTAGCAGTTCAAGGCTTGATTTCACAATTCCGGTTTGAAATAACAATTGCATTTCAAGGCTTGAGGTCACAATTCCAGTTTGAAATCACATTTGCATTTTAAGTCTTGAGGCCACAATTCCAGTATGAGGATAGAATTCGTGTTGGGAATCACGATTGATGTTCAATGCTCGAGGTCACAATTCCAGTCAGAGTTCATGAATCCTGTTTGGAATCACAATTGCATTTCAACTCTCAAGATCACAATTCCAGTCTTAGGCCCCAAATCCTGTCAGGAAACACTACTAAAGTTCAAGGCTCGAAGACACGATTCTAGTCTGATGACCCTAAACTGGTTTGGAATCACAAGTGCAGCTCAAGGCTCGGGGTCACAATTCCAGTCTGAGGCCACAATTCCCGTTTGGAATCACAACTGCAGTTCAAGGATTGAGGTCACAATTACAGTTTGGATTCACAATAGCAGTTCATGGAATGAAATCACAATTCCAGTCTTAGGTCAATATTCCTGTTTGGAATCACAACTGCTATTCCTGTCTCGAGATCACGATTCCAGTCTGAGGACCCAATTCCGGTTTGGTATCACAGATGCAGCACAAGGCTCAGGGTCACAATTCCAGTCTGAGGACCCAATTCCGCTTTGGAATCACAACTTAATTTCAAGGTTCGTAGTCACAGTTCCAGTTTGAGGTCCCAATTCCGGCTCTGAATCGCAACTGCTCTACATTGCTCGAGGTGACGATTCCAGTCTGAAGACTCAATTCCGGTATGGTATCACAACTGCAGCTCAAGCCTAGTTGTCACATTTCCAGTCTGAGGCCACGATTCCCGTTTGGAATCACAATTGCTATTCCTGTCTTGAGATCACAATTCCAGTCTGAGGCCCCAATTCCTGTTTGGAATCAGTACTGCAGATCATGGCTAGGAGTCACAATTCCAGTCTGAGGCCCCAATTCCCAGTTGGACTCACAACTGCCGGTCAAGCCTCGAGGTCACAATTCCAGTCTGAGGTCACAAGTCCTGTTTGGAATCACAACTGGAGTTCAAGGCTCGAGGTCACAATTACAGTTTGGAATCACAATAGCAGTTCATAGAATGAGGTCACAATTACTCTCTGAGGTCAAAGTTTCTGTTTGGAATCACAATTGCAGTTCAAAGTTCGAGGTCTCAATTCCAGTCTGCCGTCACAATTCCGGTTTGGAATCAGAAGTGCTGTTCAAGTCTCGGGGTCACCATTCCAGTCTGAGGCCACAATTCCCGTTTGGAATCACAACTGCAGCTCATGTCTCGAGGTCACGATTCCAGTCTTAGGTCACAATTCCAGTTTGGAATCACAATTGCAGTACAAGCCTGGAGAACACAATTCCTGTCTGTGGTCCCAATATCGGTTTGGTATCACAACTGCAGCTCAAATCTCTAGGTCACAAATTCAGTGTGTGGTCACAAATCCCGTTTGGAATCACATTTGCAGTTCTAGGGTGAATATCACAATTTCAGTCTGAGCCCCCAATTCCGTTTTGTAATCACAACTGCTGTTCATGTCTCGAGGTCACAATTCCAGTCTGAAGACCCAATTCCGGTTTGGTATCACAGATGCAGCACAAGGCTCAGGGTCACAATTCAAGTCTGAGGCCACAATTCCGCTTTGGAATCACAACTTAATTTCAAGGTTTGAAGTCACAGTTCCAGTCTGAGGTCCCAATTCCGGCTCTGAATCGTAACTGCTCTACATTGCTCGAGGTGATGATTCCAGTCTGAAGACTCAATTCCGGTATGGTATCACAACTGCAGCTCAAGCCTAGTTGTCACATTTCCAGTCTGAGGCCACGATTCCCGTTTGGAATCACAACTGCTATTCCTGTCTCGAGATCACAATTCCAGTCTGAGGCCCCAATTCCTATTTGGAATCAGTACTGCAGTTCAAGGCTCGAGCTCACTATTACAGTTTGGAATCACAATAGGAGTTCATGGAATGAGGTCACAATTACTCTCTGAGGTCATAATTTCTGTTTGGAATCACAATTGCAGTTCAAAGCTCGAGGTCTTAATTCCAGTCTGTGGTCACAATTCCGGTTTGGAATCACAATTGCAGTTCAAGGCTTGAGATCACAATGCCAGACTGAGGTCTCAATTCCCGTTTGGAATCACAACTGCTGCTCAATGCTCGGGGTCACAATTCCAGTCTGAGGCCACAATTCCCGTTTGGAATCACAACTGCTATTCAAGGCTTGAGTTTACAATTCCAGTTTGGAATCACAATTGCAGTTCAAGTCTCGAGATCACAATTCCAGTCTGAGGCCCCAATTCCTGTTTGAAATCCAATTGTAGTCCAAGGCTCGAGGTCACAAATCCAGTCTGAGGTCACAATTCTTGTTTGGAATCAAAATTGCAGTTCAAGGCTCAAGATCACAATTGCAGTCTGAGGCCACAATTCCTGTTTGGAATCACAATGGCAGTTCAAGGCTAGAGATCACAATTCCAGTCTGAGGCCACAATTCCCGTTTGGAATCACAATGGCAGTTCAAGGCCCGAGATCACAATTCCAGTCTGAGCCCCCAATTCCGGTTTGATTTCAGAGCTGCAGCTTAAGGTTCAGGGTCACACTTCCAGTCTGAGGTCCCGATATCGGTTTGGTTCCACAACTGCAGCTCAAATCTCTAGGTCACAAATTCAGTGTGTGGTCACTAATCCCGTTTGGAATCACATTTACAATTCAAGGGTCGAGATCACAATTCCAGTCTGAGGCCACAATTCCCGTTTGGAATTACAACTGCTATTCAAGCCTCGAGGTCACAATTCCGGTTTGGAATCACAATTGCATTTCAAGGCTGGAGAACACAATTCCAGTTTCAAATCACATTTGCATTTTAAGTCATGAGGCCACAATTCCAGTATGAGGACACAATTCCTGTTTGGAATCACAACTGATCTTCAAGGCTTGAGCTCACAATTGCAGTCAGAGTTCATGAATCCTGTTTGGTATCACAAATACATTTCAAGTCTCGAGATCACAATTCCAGTCTTAGGCCCCAAATCCTGTCAGGAAACACTACTAAAGTTCAAGACTCGAAGACACAATTGCAGTCTGAGGTCCCAATACCGGTTTGGTATCAAAACCGCAGCTCAAGGCTCGGGGTCACAAATCCAGTCTGAGATCACAATTGCGGTTTGGTATCAGAACTGCAGCTCAAATCTCTAGGTCACAAATGCAGTGTGTGGTCACAAATCCCGTTTGGAATCACATTTGCAGTTCAAGGGTCGAGATCACAATTCCAGTCTGAGCCCCCAATTCCAGTCTGAGGACCCAATTCCGGTTTGGTATCACAGATGCAGCACAAGGCTCAGGGTCACAATTCCAGTCTGAGGACCCAATTCCGCTTTGGAATCACAACTTAATTTCAAGGTTCGTAGTCACAGTTCCAGTTTGAGGTCCCAATTCCGGCTCTGAATCGCAACTGCTCTACATTGCTCGAGGTGACGATTCCAGTCTGAAGACTCAATTCCGGTATGGTATCACAACTGCAGCTCAAGCCTAGTTGTCACATTTCCAGTCTGAGGCCACGATTCCCGTTTGGAATCACAATTGCTATTCCTGTCTCGAGATCACAATTCCAGTCTGAGGCCCCAATTCCTGTTTGGAATCAGTACTGCAGATCATGGCTAGGAGTCACAATTCCAGTCTGAGGCCCCAATTCCCGGTTGGACTCACAACTGCAGTTCAAGGCTCGAGGTCACAATTCCAGTCTGAGGTCACAATTCCCAGTTGGACTCACAACTGCCGGTCAAGCCTCGAGGTCACAATTCCAGTCTGAGGTCACAAGTCCTGTTTGGAATCACAATTGCAGTTCAAGGCTTGAGTTCACAATTCCAGTTTCAAATCACATTTGCATTTTAAGTCATGAGGCCACAATTCCAGTATGAGGACACAATTCCTGTTTGGAATCACAATTGATGTTCAAGCCTCGAGGTCACAATTCCAGTCTGAGGCCACAATACGGCTTTGGAATCACAACTAAAATTCAAGGCTCGAAGTCACAACTGCAGTCTGAGGACGCAATAGCTGTTTGGAATCAGTACTGCAGCTCAAGGCTCCGGGGTCATAGTTCCAGTCTGAGGCCACAATTCCCGTTTGGAATCACAACTGCAATTCAAGGCCCGAGGTCACAATTACAGTTCGGAATCACAACTGCTATTCAAGGCTCGAGGTCACAATTCAAGTCTGAGGCCACAATTCCGGTTTGGAATCATATTAGCAGTTCAAGGCTTGATTTCACAATTCCGGTTTGAAATAACAATTGCATTTCAAGGCTTGAGGTCACAATTCCAGTTTGAAATCACATTTGCATTTTAAGTCTTGAGGCCACAATTCCAGTATGAGGATAGAATTCATGTTGGGAATCACGATTGATGTTCAATGCTCGAGGTCACAATTCCAGTCAGAGTTCATGAATCCTGTTTGGAATCACAATTGCATTTCAACTCTCAAGATCACAATTCCAGTCTTAGGCCCCAAATCCTGTCAGGAAACACTACTAAAGTTCAAGGCTCGAAGACACGATTCTAGTCTGATGACCCTATACTGGTTTGGAATCACAAGTGCAGCTCAAGGCTCGGGGTCACAATTCCAGTCTGAGGCCACAATTCCCGTTTGGAATCACAATGCAGTTCAAGGATCGAGGTCACAATTACAGTTTGGATTCACAATAGCAGTTCATGGAATGAAATCACAATTCCAGTCTTAGGTCAATATTCCTGTTTGGAATCACAACTGCTATTCCTGTCTCGAGATCACAATTCCAGTCTGAGGACCCAATTCCGGTTTGGTATCACAAATGCAGCACAAGGCTCAGGGTCACAATTCAAGTCTGAGGCCACAATTCCGCTTTGGAATCACAACTTAATTTCAAGGTTTGAAGTCACTGTTCCAGTCTGAGGTCCCAATTCCGGCTCTGAATCGTAACTGTTCTACATTGCTCGAGGTGACGATTCCAGTCTGAAGACTCAATTCCGGTATGGTATCACAACTGCAGCTCAAGCCTAGTTGTCACATTTCCAGTCTGAGGCCACGATTCCCGTTTGGAATCACAATTGCTATTCCTGTCTTGAGATCACAATTCCAGTCTGAGGCCCCAATTCCTGTTTGGAATCAGTACTGCAGATCATGGCTAGGAGTCACAATTCCAGTCTGAGGCCCCAATTCCCAGTTGGACTCACAACTGCCGGTCAAGCCTCGAGGTCACAATTCCAGTCTGAGGTCACAAGTCCTGTTTGGAATCACAACTGGAGTTCAAGGCTCGAGGTCACAATTACAGTTTGGAATCACAATAGCAGTTCATAGAATGAGGTCACAATTACTCTCTGAGGTCAAAGTTTCTGTTTGGAATCACAATTGCAGTTCAAAGTTCGAGGTCTCAATTCCAGTCTGCCGTCACAATTCCGGTTTGGAATCAGAAGTGCTGTTCAAGTCTCGGGGTCACCATTCCAGTCTGAGGCCACAATTCCCGTTTGGAATCACAACTGCAGCTCATGTCTCGAGGTCACGATTCCAGTCTTAGGTCACAATTCCAGTTTGGAATCACAATTGCAGTACAAGCCTGGAGAACACAATTCCTGTCTGTGGTCCCAATATCGGTTTGGTATCACAACTGCAGCTCAAATCTCTAGGTCACAAATTCAGTGTGTGGTCACAAATCCCGTTTGGAATCACATTTGCAGTTCTAGGGTGAATATCACAATTTCAGTCTGAGCCCCCAATTCCGTTTTGTAATCACAACTGCTGTTCATGTCTCGAGGTCACAATTCCAGTCTGAAGACCCAATTCCGGTTTGGTATCACAGATGCAGCACAAGGCTCAGGGTCACAATTCAAGTCTGAGGCCACAATTCCGCTTTGGAATCACAACTTAATTTCAAGGTTTGAAGTCACAGTTCCAGTCTGAGGTCCCAATTCCGGCTCTGAATCGTAACTGCTCTACATTGCTCGAGGTGATGATTCCAGTCTGAAGACTCAATTCCGGTATGGTATCACAACTGCAGCTCAAGCCTAGTTGTCACATTTCCAGTCTGAGGCCACGATTCCCGTTTGGAATCACAACTGCTATTCCTGTCTCGAGATCACAATTCCAGTCTGAGGCCCCAATTCCTATTTGGAATCAGTACTGCAGTTCAAGGCTCGAGCTCACTATTACAGTTTGGAATCACAATAGGAGTTCATGGAATGAGGTCACAATTACTCTCTGAGGTCATAATTTCTGTTTGGAATCACAATTGCAGTTCAAAGCTCGAGGTCTTAATTCCAGTCTGTGGTCACAATTCCGGTTTGGAATCACAATTGCAGTTCAAGGCTTGAGATCACAATGCCAGACTGAGGTCTCAATTCCCGTTTGGAATCACAACTGCTGCTCAATGCTCGGGGTCACAATTCCAGTCTGAGGCCACAATTCCCGTTTGGAATCACAACTGCTATTCAAGGCTTGAGTTTACAATTCCAGTTTGGAATCACAATTGCAGTTCAAGTCTCGAGATCACAATTCCAGTCTGAGGCCCCAATTCCTGTTTGAAATCCAATTGTAGTCCAAGGCTCGAGGTCACAAATCCAGTCTGAGGTCACAATTCTTGTTTGGAATCAAAATTGCAGTTCAAGGCTCAAGATCACAATTGCAGTCTGAGGCCACAATTCCTGTTTGGAATCACAATGGCAGTTCAAGGCTAGAGATCACAATTCCAGTCTGAGGCCACAATTCCCGTTTGGAATCACAATGGCAGTTCAAGGCCCGAGATCACAATTCCAGTCTGAGCCCCCAATTCCGGTTTGATTTCAGAGCTGCAGCTTAAGGTTCAGGGTCACAATTCCAGTCTGAGGTCCCGATATCGGTTTGGTTCCACAACTGCAGCTCAAATCTCTAGGTCACAAATTCAGTGTGTGGTCACTAATCCCGTTTGGAATCACATTTACAATTCAAGGGTCGAGATCACAATTCCAGTCTGAGGCCACAATTCCCGTTTGGAATTACAACTGCTATTCAAGCCTCGAGGTCACAATTCCGGTTTGGAATCACAATTGCATTTCAAGGCTGGAGAACACAATTCCAGTTTCAAATCACATTTGCATTTTAAGTCATGAGGCCACAATTCCAGTATGAGGACACAATTCCTGTTTGGAATCACAACTGATCTTCAAGGCTTGAGCTCACAATTGCAGTCAGAGTTCATGAATCCTGTTTGGTATCACAAATACATTTCAAGTCTCGAGATCACAATTCCAGTCTTAGGCCCCAAATCCTGTCAGGAAACACTACTAAAGTTCAAGACTCGAAGACACAATTGCAGTCTGAGGTCCCAATACCGGTTTGGTATCAAAACCGCAGCTCAAGGCTCGGGGTCACAAATCCAGTCTGAGATCACAATTGCGGTTTGGTATCAGAACTGCAGCTCAAATCTCTAGGTCACAAATGCAGTGTGTGGTCACAAATCCCGTTTGGAATCACATTTGCAGTTCAAGGGTCGAGATCACAATTCCAGTCTGAGCCCCCAATTCCAGTCTGAGGACCCAATTCCGGTTTGGTATCACAGATGCAGCACAAGGCTCAGGGTCACAATTCCAGTCTGAGGACCCAATTCCGCTTTGGAATCACAACTTAATTTCAAGGTTCGTAGTCACAGTTCCAGTTTGAGGTCCCAATTCCGGCTCTGAATCGCAACTGCTCTACATTGCTCGAGGTGACGATTCCAGTCTGAAGACTCAATTCCGGTATGGTATCACAACTGCAGCTCAAGCCTAGTTGTCACATTTCCAGTCTGAGGCCACGATTCCCGTTTGGAATCACAATTGCTATTCCTGTCTCGAGATCACAATTCCAGTCTGAGGCCCCAATTCCTGTTTGGAATCAGTACTGCAGATCATGGCTAGGAGTCACAATTCCAGTCTGAGGCCCCAATTCCCGGTTGGACTCACAACTGCAGTTCAAGGCTCGAGGTCACAATTCCAGTCTGAGGTCACAATTCCCAGTTGGACTCACAACTGCCGGTCAAGCCTCGAGGTCACAATTCCAGTCTGAGGTCACAAGTCCTGTTTGGAATCACAATTGCAGTTCAAGGCTTGAGTTCACAATTCCAGTTTCAAATCACATTTGCATTTTAAGTCATGAGGCCACAATTCCAGTATGAGGACACAATTCCTGTTTGGAATCACAATTGATGTTCAAGCCTCGAGGTCACAATTCCAGTCTGAGGCCACAATACGGCTTTGGAATCACAACTAAAATTCAAGGCTCGAAGTCACAACTGCAGTCTGAGGACGCAATAGCTGTTTGGAATCAGTACTGCAGCTCAAGGCTCCGGGGTCATAGTTCCAGTCTGAGGCCACAATTCCCGTTTGGAATCACAACTGCAATTCAAGGCCCGAGGTCACAATTACAGTTCGGAATCACAACTGCTATTCAAGGCTCGAGGTCACAATTCAAGTCTGAGGCCACAATTCCGGTTTGGAATCATATTAGCAGTTCAAGGCTTGATTTCACAATTCCGGTTTGAAATAACAATTGCATTTCAAGGCTTGAGGTCACAATTCCAGTTTGAAATCACATTTGCATTTTAAGTCTTGAGGCCACAATTCCAGTATGAGGATAGAATTCATGTTGGGAATCACGATTGATGTTCAATGCTCGAGGTCACAATTCCAGTCAGAGTTCATGAATCCTGTTTGGAATCACAATTGCATTTCAACTCTCAAGATCACAATTCCAGTCTTAGGCCCCAAATCCTGTCAGGAAACACTACTAAAGTTCAAGGCTCGAAGACACGATTCTAGTCTGATGACCCTATACTGGTTTGGAATCACAAGTGCAGCTCAAGGCTCGGGGTCACAATTCCAGTCTGAGGCCACAATTCCCGTTTGGAATCACAATGCAGTTCAAGGATCGAGGTCACAATTACAGTTTGGATTCACAATAGCAGTTCATGGAATGAAATCACAATTCCAGTCTTAGGTCAATATTCCTGTTTGGAATCACAACTGCTATTCCTGTCTCGAGATCACAATTCCAGTCTGAGGACCCAATTCCGGTTTGGTATCACAAATGCAGCACAAGGCTCAGGGTCACAATTCAAGTCTGAGGCCACAATTCCGCTTTGGAATCACAACTTAATTTCAAGGTTTGAAGTCACTGTTCCAGTCTGAGGTCCCAATTCCGGCTCTGAATCGTAACTGTTCTACATTGCTCGAGGTGACGATTCCAGTCTGAAGACTCAATTCCGGTATGGTATCACAACTGCAGCTCAAGCCTAGTTGTCACATTTCCAGTCTGAGGCCACGATTCCCGTTTGGAATCACAATTGCTATTCCTGTCTTGAGATCACAATTCCAGTCTGAGGCCCCAATTCCTGTTTGGAATCAGTACTGCAGATCATGGCTAGGAGTCACAATTCCAGTCTGAGGCCCCAATTCCCAGTTGGACTCACAACTGCCGGTCAAGCCTCGAGGTCACAATTCCAGTCTGTGGTCACAAGTCCTGTTTGGAATCACAACTGGAGTTCAAGGCTCGAGGTCACAATTACAGTTTGGAATCACAATAGCAGTTCATAGAATGAGGTCACAATTACTCTCTGAGGTCAAAGTTTCTGTTTGGAATCACAATTGCAGTTCAAAGTTCGAGGTCTCAATTCCAGTCTGCCGTCACAATTCCGGTTTGGAATCAGAAGTGCTGTTCAAGTCTCGGGGTCACCATTCCAGTCTGAGGCCACAATTCCCGTTTGGAATCACAACTGCAGCTCATGTCTCGAGGTCACGATTCCAGTCTTAGGTCACAATTCCAGTTTGGAATCACAATTGCAGTACAAGCCTGGAGAACACAATTCCTGTCTGTGGTCCCAATATCGGTTTGGTATCACAACTGCAGCTCAAATCTCTAGGTCACAAATTCAGTGTGTGGTCACAAATCCCGTTTGGAATCACATTTGCAGTTCTAGGGTGAATATCACAATTTCAGTCTGAGCCCCCAATTCCGTTTTGTAATCACAACTGCTGTTCATGTCTCGAGGTCACAATTCCAGTCTGAAGACCCAATTCCGGTTTGGTATCACAGATGCAGCACAAGGCTCAGGGTCACAATTCAAGTCTGAGGCCACAATTCCGCTTTGGAATCACAACTTAATTTCAAGGTTTGAAGTCACTGTTCCAGTCTGAGGTCCCAATTCCGGCTCTGAATCGTAACTGCTCTACATTGCTCGAGGTGATGATTCCAGTCTGAAGACTCAATTCCGGTATGGTATCACAACTGCAGCTCAAGCCTAGTTGTCACATTTCCAGTCTGAGGCCACGATTCCCGTTTGGAATCACAACTGCTATTCCTGTCTCGAGATCACAATTCCAGTCTGAGGCCCCAATTCCTATTTGGAATCAGTACTGCAGTTCAAGGCTCGAGCTCACTATTACAGTTTGGAATCACAATAGGAGTTCATGGAATGAGGTCACAATTACTCTCTGAGGTCATAATTTCTGTTTGGAATCACAATTGCAGTTCAAAGCTCGAGGTCTTAATTCCAGTCTGTGGTCACAATTCCGGTTTGGAATCACAATTGCAGTTCAAGGCTTGAGATCACAATGCCAGACTGAGGGCTCAATTCCCGTTTGGAATCACAACTGCTGCTCAATGCTCGGGGTCACAATTCCAGTCTGAGGCCACAATTCCCGTTTGGAATCACAACTGCTATTCAAGGCTTGAGTTTACAATTCCAGTTTGGAATCACAATTGCAGTTCAAGTCTCGAGATCACAATTCCAGTCTGAGGCCCCAATTCCTGTTTGAAATCCAATTGTAGTCCAAGGCTCGAGGTCACAAATCCAGTCTGAGGTCACAATTCTTGTTTGGAATCAAAATTGCAGTTCAAGGCTCAAGATCACAATTGCAGTCTGAGGCCACAATTCCTGTTTGGAATCACAATGGCAGTTCAAGGCTAGAGATCACAATTCCAGTCTGAGGCCACAATTCCCGTTTGGAATCACAATGGCAGTTCAAGGCCCGAGATCACAATTCCAGTCTGAGCCCCCAATTCCGGTTTGATTTCAGAGCTGCAGCTTAAGGTTCAGGGTCACAATTCCAGTCTGAGGTCCCGATATCGGTTTGGTTCCACAACTGCAGCTCAAATCTCTAGGTCACAAATTCAGTGTGTGGTCACTAATCCCGTTTGGAATCACATTTACAATTCAAGGGTCGAGATCACAATTCCAGTCTGAGGCCACAATTCCCGTTTGGAATTACAACTGCTATTCAAGCCTCGAGGTCACAATTCCGGTTTGGAATCACAATTGCATTTCAAGGCTGGAGAACACAATTCCAGTTTCAAATCACATTTGCATTTTAAGTCATGAGGCCACAATTCCAGTATGAGGACACAATTCCTGTTTGGAATCACAACTGATCTTCAAGGCTTGAGCTCACAATTGCAGTCAGAGTTCATGAATCCTGTTTGGTATCACAAATACATTTCAAGTCTCGAGATCACAATTCCAGTCTTAGGCCCCAAATCCTGTCAGGAAACACTACTAAAGTTCAAGACTCGAAGACACAATTGCAGTCTGAGGTCCCAATACCGGTTTGGTATCAAAACCGCAGCTCAAGGCTCGGGGTCACAAATCCAGTCTGAGATCACAATTGCGGTTTGGTATCAGAACTGCAGCTCAAATCTCTAGGTCACAAATGCAGTGTGTGGTCACAAATCCCGTTTGGAATCACATTTGCAGTTCAAGGGTCGAGATCACAATTCCAGTCTGAGCCCCCAATTCCAGTCTGAGGACCCAATTCCGGTTTGGTATCACAGATGCAGCACAAGGCTCAGGGTCACAATTCCAGTCTGAGGACCCAATTCCGCTTTGGAATCACAACTTAATTTCAAGGTTCGTAGTCACAGTTCCAGTTTGAGGTCCCAATTCCGGCTCTGAATCGCAACTGCTCTACATTGCTCGAGGTGACGATTCCAGTCTGAAGACTCAATTCCGGTATGGTATCACAACTGCAGCTCAAGCCTAGTTGTCACATTTCCAGTCTGAGGCCACGATTCCCGTTTGGAATCACAATTGCTATTCCTGTCTCGAGATCACAATTCCAGTCTGAGGCCCCAATTCCTGTTTGGAATCAGTACTGCAGATCATGGCTAGGAGTCACAATTCCAGTCTGAGGCCCCAATTCCCGGTTGGACTCACAACTGCAGTTCAAGGCTCGAGGTCACAATTCCAGTCTGAGGTCACAATTCCCAGTTGGACTCACAACTGCCGGTCAAGCCTCGAGGTCACAATTCCAGTCTGAGGTCACAAGTCCTGTTTGGAATCACAATTGCAGTTCAAGGCTTGAGTTCACAATTCCAGTTTCAAATCACATTTGCATTTTAAGTCATGAGGCCACAATTCCAGTATGAGGACACAATTCCTGTTTGGAATCACAATTGATGTTCAAGCCTCGAGGTCACAATTCCAGTCTGAGGCCACAATACGGCTTTGGAATCACAACTAAAATTCAAGGCTCGAAGTCACAACTGCAGTCTGAGGACGCAATAGCTGTTTGGAATCAGTACTGCAGCTCAAGGCTCCGGGGTCATAGTTCCAGTCTGAGGCCACAATTCCCGTTTGGAATCACAACTGCAATTCAAGGCCCGAGGTCACAATTACAGTTCGGAATCACAACTGCTATTCAAGGCTCGAGGTCACAATTCAAGTCTGAGGCCACAATTCCGGTTTGGAATCATATTAGCAGTTCAAGGCTTGATTTCACAATTCCGGTTTGAAATAACAATTGCATTTCAAGGCTTGAGGTCACAATTCCAGTTTGAAATCACATTTGCATTTTAAGTCTTGAGGCCACAATTCCAGTATGAGGATAGAATTCATGTTGGGAATCACGATTGATGTTCAATGCTCGAGGTCACAATTCCAGTCAGAGTTCATGAATCCTGTTTGGAATCACAATTGCATTTCAACTCTCAAGATCACAATTCCAGTCTTAGGCCCCAAATCCTGTCAGGAAACACTACTAAAGTTCAAGGCTCGAAGACACGATTCTAGTCTGATGACCCTATACTGGTTTGGAATCACAAGTGCAGCTCAAGGCTCGGGGTCACAATTCCAGTCTGAGGCCACAATTCCCGTTTGGAATCACAATGCAGTTCAAGGATCGAGGTCACAATTACAGTTTGGATTCACAATAGCAGTTCATGGAATGAAATCACAATTCCAGTCTTAGGTCAATATTCCTGTTTGGAATCACAACTGCTATTCCTGTCTCGAGATCACAATTCCAGTCTGAGGACCCAATTCCGGTTTGGTATCACAAATGCAGCACAAGGCTCAGGGTCACAATTCAAGTCTGAGGCCACAATTCCGCTTTGGAATCACAACTTAATTTCAAGGTTTGAAGTCACAGTTCCAGTCTGAGGTCCCAATTCCGGCTCTGAATCGCAACTGCTCTACATTGCTCGAGGTGACGATTCCAGTCTGAAGACTCAATTCCGGTATGGTATCATGACTGCAGCTCCAAGCCTAGTTGTCACATTTCCAGTCTGAGGCCACGATTCCCGTTTGGAATCACAACTGCTATTCCTGTCTCGAGATCACAATTCCAGTCTGAGGCCCCAATTCCTGTTTGGAATCAGTACTGCAGATCATGGCTAGGAGTCACAATTCCAGTCTGAGGCCCCAATTCCCAGTTGGACTCACAACTGCCGTTCAAGGCTCGAGGTCACAATTCCAGTCTGTGGTCACAATTCCAGTTTGGAATCACAACTGGAGTTCAAGGCTCGAGGTCACAATTACAGTTTGGAATCACAAGAGCAGTTCATGGAATGAGGTCACAATTACTCTCTGAGGTCATAGTTTCTGTTTGGAATCACAATTGCAGTTCAAAGCTCGAGGTCTCAATTCCAGTCTGAGCCCCCAATTCTGTGTTGGAATCACAACGGATGTTCATGTCTCGAGATCACGATTCCAGTCTGAGGACCCAATTCCGGTTTGGTATCACAAGTGCAGCTCAAGGCTCAGGGTCACAATTCCAGTCTGAGGCCACAATTCCCGTTTGGAATCACAACTGCAGTTCAAGGATTGACGTCACAATTACAGTTTGGATTCACAATAGCAGTTCATGGAATGAAATCACAATTCCAGTCTTAGGTCAATATTCCTGTTTGGAATCACAACTGATGTTCATGTCTCGAGATCACGATTCCAGTCTGAGGACCCAATTCCGGTTTGGTATCACAGATGCAGCACAAGGCTCAGGGTCACAATTCAAGTCTGAGGACCCAATTCCGCTTTGGAATCACAACTTAATTTCAAGGTTCGTAGTCACAGTTCCAGTTTGAGGTCCCAATTCCGGCTCTGAATCGCAACTGCTCTACATTGCTCGAGGTGACGATTCCAGTCTGAAGACTCAATTCCGGTATGGTATCACAACTGCAGCTCAAGCCTAGTTGTCACATTTCCAGTCTGAGGCCACGATTCCCGTTTGGAATCACAATTGCTATTCCTGTCTCGAGATCACAATTCCAGTCTGAGGCCCCAATTCCTGTTTGGAATCAGTACTGCAGATCATGGCTAGGAGTCACAATTCCAGTCTGAGGCCCCAATTCCCGGTTGGACTCACAACTGCAGTTCAAGGCTCGAGGTCACAATTCCAGTCTGAGGTCACAATTCCCAGTTGGACTCACAACTGCCGGTCAAGCCTCGAGGTCACAATTCCAGTCTGAGGTCACAAGTCCTGTTTGGAATCACAACTGGAGTTCAAGGCTCGAGGTCACAATTACAGTTTGGAATCACAATAGCAGTTCATAGAATGAGGTCACAATTACTCTCTGAGGTCAAAGTTTCTGTTTGGAATCACAATTGCAGTTCAAAGTTCGAGGTCTCAATTCCAGTCTGCCGTCACAATTCCGGTTTGGAATCAGAAGTGCTGTTCAAGTCTCGGGGTCACCATTCCAGTCTGAGGCCACAATTCCCGTTTGGAATCACAACTGCAGCTCATGTCTCGAGGTCACGATTCCAGTCTTAGGTCACAATTCCAGTTTGGAATCACAATTGCAGTACAAGCCTGGAGAACACAATTCCTGTCTGAGGTCCCAATATCGGTTTGGTATCACAACTGCAGCTCAAATCTCTAGGTCACAAATTCAGTGTGTGGTCACAAATCCCGTTTGGAATCACATTTGCAGTTCTAGGGTGAATATCACAATTTCAGTCTGAGCCCCCAATTCCGTTTTGTAATCACAACTGCTGTTCATGTCTCGAGGTCACAATTCCAGTCTGAAGACCCAATTCCGGTTTGGTATCACAGATGCAGCACAAGGCTCAGGGTCACAATTCAAGTCTGAGGCCACAATTCCGCTTTGGAATCACAACTTAATTTCAAGGTTTGAAGTCACAGTTCCAGTCTGAGGTCCCAATTCCGGCTCTGAATCGTAACTGCTCTACATTGCTCGAGGTGATGATTCCAGTCTGAAGACTCAATTCTGGTATGGTATCACAACTGCAGCTCAAGCCTAGTTGTCACATTTCCAGTCTGAGGCCACGATTCCCGTTTGGAATCACAACTGCTATTCCTGTCTCGAGATCACAATTCCAGTCTGAGGCCCCAATTCCTATTTGGAATCAGTACTGCAGTTCAAGGCTCGAGCTCACTATTACAGTTTGGAATCACAATAGGAGTTCATGGAATGAGGTCACAATTACTCTCTGAGGTCATAATTTCTGTTTGGAATCACAATTGCAGTTCAAAGCTCGAGGTCTTAATTCCAGTCTGCGGTCACAATTCCGGTTTGGAATCACAATTGCAGTTCAAGGCTTGAGATCACAATGCCAGACTGAGGGCTCAATTCCCGTTTGGAATCACAACTGCTGCTCAATGCTCGGGGTCACAATTCCAGTCTGAGGCCACAATTCCCGTTTGGAATCACAACTGCTATTCAAGGCTTGAGTTTACAATTCCAGTTTGGAATCACAATTGCAGTTCAAGTCTCGAGATCACAATTCCAGTCTGAGGCCCCAATTCCTGTTTGAAATCCAATTTAGTCCAAGGCTCGAGGTCACAAATCCAGTCTGAGGTCACAATTCTTGTTTGGAATCAAAATTGCAGTTCAAGGCTCAAGATCACAATTGCAGTCTGAGGCCACAATTCCTGTTTGGAATCACAATGGCAGTTCAAGGCTAGAGATCACAATTCCAGTCTGAGGCCACAATTCCCGTTTGGAATCACAATGGCAGTTCAAGGCCCGAGATCACAATTCCAGTCTGAGCCTCCAATTCCGGTTTGATTTCAGAGCTGCAGCTTAAGGTTCAGGGTCACAATTCCAGTCTGAGGTCCCGATATCGGTTTGGTTCCACAACTGCAGCTCAAATCTCTAGGTCACAAATTCAGTGTGTGGTCACTAATCCCGTTTGGAATCACATTTACAATTCAAGGGTCGAGATCACAATTCCAGTCTGAGGCCACAATTCCCGTTTGGAATTACAACTGCTATTCAAGCCTCGAGGTCACAATTCCGGTTTGGAATCACAATTGCATTTCAAGGCTGGAGAACACAATTCCAGTTTCAAATCACATTTGCATTTTAAGTCATGAGGCCACAATTCCAGTATGAGGACACAATTCCTGTTTGGAATCACAACTGATCTTCAAGGCTTGAGCTCACAATTGCAGTCAGAGTTCATGAATCCTGTTTGGTATCACAAATACATTTCAAGTCTCGAGATCACAATTCCAGTCTTAGGCCCCAAATCCTGTCAGGAAACACTACTAAAGTTCAAGACTCGAAGACACAATTGCAGTCTGAGGTCCCAATACCGGTTTGGAATCACAAGTGCAGCTCAAGGCTCGGGGTCACAAATCCAGTCTGAGATCACAATTGCGGTTTGGTATCAGAACTGCAGCTCAAATCTCTAGGTCACAAATGCAGTGTGTGGTCACAAATCCCGTTTGGAATCACATTTGCAGTTCAAGGGTCGAGATCACAATTCCAGTCTGAGCCCCCAATTCCAGTCTGAGGACCCAATTCCGGTTTGGTATCACAGATGCAGCACAAGGCTCAGGGTCACAATTCCAGTCTGAGGACCCAATTCCGCTTTGGAATCACAACTTAATTTCAAGGTTCGTAGTCACAGTTCCAGTTTGAGGTCCCAATTCCGGCTCTGAATCGCAACTGCTCTACATTGCTCGAGGTGACGATTCCAGTCTGAAGACTCAATTCCGGTATGGTATCATGACTGCAGCTCAAGCCTAGTTGTCACATTTCCAGTCTGAGGCCACGATTCCCGTTTGGAATCACAATTGCTATTCCTGTCTCGAGATCACAATTCCAGTCTGAGGCCCCAATTCCTGTTTGGAATCAGTACTGCAGATCATGGCTAGGAGTCACAATTCCAGTCTGAGGCCCCAATTCCCGGTTGGACTCACAACTGCAGTTCAAGGCTCGAGGTCACAATTCCAGTCTGAGGTCACAATTCCCAGTTGGACTCACAACTGCCGGTCAAGCCTCGAGGTCACAATTCCAGTCTGAGGTCACAAGTCCTGTTTGGAATCACAATTGCAGTTCAAGGCTTGAGTTCACAATTCCAGTTTCAAATCACATTTGCATTTTAAGTCATGAGGCCACAATTCCAGTATGAGGACACAATTCCTGTTTGGAATCACAATTGATGTTCAAGCCTCGAGATCACAATTCCAGTCTGAGGCCCCAATTCCTGTTTGGAATCAGTACTGCAGATCATGGCTAGGAGTCACAATTCCAGTCTGAGGCCCCAATTCCCAGTTGGACTCACAACTGCCGTTCAAGGCTCGAGGTCACAATTCCAGTCTGTGGTCACAAGTCCTGTTTGGAATCACAACTGGAGTTCAAGGCTCGAGGTCACAATTACAGTTTGGAATCACAAGAGCAGTTCATGGAATGAGGTCACAATTACTCTCTGAGGTCATAGTTTCTGTTTGGAATCACAATTGCAGTTCAAAGCTCGAGGTCTCAATTCCAGTCTGAGCCCCCAATTCTGTGTTGGAATCACAACGGATGTTCATGTCTCGAGATCACGATTCCAGTCTGAGGACCCAATTCCGGTTTGGTATCACAAGTGCAGCTCAAGGCTCAGGGTCACAATTCCAGTCTGAGGCCACAATTCCCGTTTGGAATCACAACTGCAGTTCAAGGATTGAGGTCACAATTACAGTTTGGATTCACAATAGCAGTTCATGGAATGAAATCACAATTCCAGTCTTAGGTCAATATTCCTGTTTGGAATCACAACTGATGTTCATGTCTCGAGATCACGATTCCAGTCTGAGGACCCAATTCCGGTTTGGTATCACAGATGCAGCACAAGGCTCAGGGTCACAATTCCAGTCTGAGGACCCAATTCCGCTTTGGAATCACAACTTAATTTCAAGGTTCGTAGTCACAGTTCCAGTTTGAGGTCCCAATTCCGGCTCTGAATCGCAACTGCTCTACATTGCTCGAGGTGACGATTCCAGTCTGAAGACTCAATTCCGGTATGGTATCACAACTGCAGCTCAAGCCTAGTTGTCACATTTCCAGTCAGAGGCCACGATTCCCGTTTGGAATCACAATTGCTATTCCTGTCTCGAGATCACAATTCCAGTCTGAGGCCCCAATTCCTGTTTGGAATCAGTACTGCAGATCATGGCTAGGAGTCACAATTCCAGTCTGAGGCCCCAATTCCCGGTTGGACTCACAACTGCAGTTCAAGGCTCGAGGTCACAATTCCAGTCTGAGGTCACAATTCCCAGTTGGACTCACAACTGCCGGTCAAGCCTCGAGGTCACAATTCCAGTCTGAGGTCACAAGTCCTGTTTGGAATCACAACTGGAGTTCAAGGCTCGAGGTCACAATTACAGTTTGGAATCACAATAGCAGTTCATAGAATGAGGTCACAATTACTCTCTGAGGTCAAAGTTTCTGTTTGGAATCACAATTGCAGTTCAAAGTTCGAGGTCTCAATTCCAGTCTGCCGTCACAATTCCGGTTTGGAATCAGAAGTGCTGTTCAAGTCTCGGGGTCACCATTCCAATCTGAGGCCACAATTCCCGTTTGGAATCACAACTGCAGCTCATGTCTCGAGGTCACGATTCCAGTCTTAGGTCACAATTCCAGTTTGGAATCACAATTGCAGTACAAGCCTGGAGAACACAATTCCTGTCTGAGGTCCCAATATCGGTTTGGTATCACAACTGCAGCTCAAATCTCTAGGTCACAAATTCAGTGTGTGGTCACAAATCCCGTTTGGAATCACATTTGCAGTTCTAGGGTGAATATCACAATTTCAGTCTGAGCCCCCAATTCCGTTTTGTAATCACAACTGCTGTTCATGTCTCGAGGTCACAATTCCAGTCTGAAGACCCAATTCCGGTTTGGTATCACAGATGCAGCACAAGGCTCAGGGTCACAATTCAAGTCTGAGGCCACAATTCCGCTTTGGAATCACAACTTAATTTCAAGGTTTGAAGTCACAGTTCCAGTCTGAGGTCCCAATTCCGGCTCTGAATCGTAACTGCTCTACATTGCTCGAGGTGATGATTCCAGTCTGAAGACTCAATTCCGGTATGGTATCACAACTGCAGCTCAAGCCTAGTTGTCACATTTCCAGTCTGAGGCCACGATTCCCGTTTGGAATCACAACTGCTATTCCTGTCTCGAGATCACAATTCCAGTCTGAGGCCCCAATTCCTATTTGGAATCAGTACTGCAGTTCAAGGCTCGAGCTCACTATTACAGTTTGGAATCACAATAGGAGTTCATGGAATGAGGTCACAATTACTCTCTGAGGTCATAATTTCTGTTTGGAATCACAATTGCAGTTCAAAGCTCGGGGTCTTAATTCCAGTCTGCGGTCACAATTCCGGTTTGGAATCACAATTGCAGTTCAAGGCTTGAGATCACAATGCCAGTCTGAGGGCTCAATTCCCGTTTGGAATCACAACTGCTGCTCAATGCTCGGGGTCACAATTCCAGTCTGAGGCCACAATTCCCGTTTGGAATCACAACTGCTATTCAAGGCTTGAGTTTACAATTCCAGTTTGGAATCACAATTGCAGTTCAAGTCTCGAGATCACAATTCCAGTCTGAGGCCCCAATTCC
Organism: Sturnus vulgaris; assembly: GCF_052056855.1. Classification (NCBI taxonomy): domain Eukaryota; kingdom Metazoa; phylum Chordata; class Aves; order Passeriformes; family Sturnidae; genus Sturnus; species Sturnus vulgaris. Next base: position 238,560 of record NW_028276432.1, on the reverse strand, counting down.
TGTTTGAAATCCAATTGTAGTCCAAGGCTCGAGGTCACAAATCCAGTCTGAGGTCACAATTCTTGTTTGGAATCAAAATTGCAGTTCAAGGCTCAAGATCACAATTGCAGTCTGAGGCCACAATTCCTGTTTGGAATCACAATGGCAGTTCAAGGCTAGAGATCACAATTCCAGTCTGAGGCCACAATTCCCGTTTGGAATCACAATGGCAGTTCAAGGCCCGAGATCACAATTCCAGTCTGAGCCCCCAATTCCGGTTTGATTTCAGAGCTGCAGCTTAAGGTTCAGGGTCACACTTCCAGTCTGAGGTCCCGATATCGGTTTGGTTCCACAACTGCAGCTCAAATCTCTAGGTCACAAATTCAGTGTGTGGTCACTAATCCCGTTTGGAATCACATTTACAATTCAAGGGTCGAGATCACAATTCCAGTCTGAGGCCACAATTCCCGTTTGGAATTACAACTGCTATTCCTGTCTCGAGATCACAATTCCAGTCTGAGGCCCCAATTCCTGTTTGGAATCAGTACTGCAGATCATGGCTAGGAGTCACAATTCCAGTCTGAGGCCCCAATTCCCGGTTGGACTCACAACTGCAGTTCAAGGCTCGAGGTCACAATTCCAGTCTGAGGTCACAATTCCCAGTTGGACTCACAACTGCCGGTCAAGCCTCGAGGTCACAATTCCAGTCTGAGGTCACAAGTCCTGTTTGGAATCACAATTGCAGTTCAAGGCTTGAGTTCACAATTCCAGTTTCAAATCACATTTGCATTTTAAGTCATGAGGCCACAATTCCAGTATGAGGACACAATTCCTGTTTGGAATCACAATTGATGTTCAAGCCTCGAGGTCACAATTCCAGTCTGAGGCCACAATACGGCTTTGGAATCACAACTAAAATTCAAGGCTCGAAGTCACAACTGCAGTCTGAGGACGCAATAGCTGTTTGGAATCAGTACTGCAGCTCAAGGCTCCGGGGTCATAGTTCCAGTCTGAGGCCACAATTCCCGTTTGGAATCACAACTGCAATTCAAGGCCCGAGGTCACAATTACAGTTCGGAATCACAACTGCTATTCAAGGCTCGAGGTCACAATTCAAGTCTGAGGCCACAATTCCGGTTTGGAATCATATTAGCAGTTCAAGGCTTGATTTCACAATTCCGGTTTGAAATAACAATTGCATTTCAAGGCTTGAGGTCACAATTCCAGTTTGAAATCACATTTGCATTTTAAGTCTTGAGGCCACAATTCCAGTATGAGGATAGAATTCATGTTGGGAATCACGATTGATGTTCAATGCTCGAGGTCACAATTCCAGTCAGAGTTCATGAATCCTGTTTGGAATCACAATTGCATTTCAACTCTCAAGATCACAATTCCAGTCTTAGGCCCCAAATCCTGTCAGGAAACACTACTAAAGTTCAAGGCTCGAAGACACGATTCTAGTCTGATGACCCTATACTGGTTTGGAATCACAAGTGCAGCTCAAGGCTCGGGGTCACAATTCCAGTCTGAGGCCACAATTCCCGTTTGGAATCACAATGCAGTTCAAGGATCGAGGTCACAATTACAGTTTGGATTCACAATAGCAGTTCATGGAATGAAATCACAATTCCAGTCTTAGGTCAATATTCCTGTTTGGAATCACAACTGCTATTCCTGTCTCGAGATCACAATTCCAGTCTGAGGACCCAATTCCGGTTTGGTATCACAAATGCAGCACAAGGCTCAGGGTCACAATTCAAGTCTGAGGCCACAATTCCGCTTTGGAATCACAACTTAATTTCAAGGTTTGAAGTCACTGTTCCAGTCTGAGGTCCCAATTCCGGCTCTGAATCGTAACTGTTCTACATTGCTCGAGGTGACGATTCCAGTCTGAAGACTCAATTCCGGTATGGTATCACAACTGCAGCTCAAGCCTAGTTGTCACATTTCCAGTCAGAGGCCACGATTCCCGTTTGGAATCACAACTGCTATTCCTGTCTCGAGATCACAATTCCAGTCTGAGGCCCCAATTCCTGTTTGGAATCAGTACTGCAGATCATGGCTAGGAGTCACAATTCCAGTCTGAGGCCCCAATTCCCGGTTGGACTCACAACTGCAGTTCAAGGCTCGAGGTCACAATTCCAGTCTGAGGTCACAATTCCCAGTTGGACTCACAACTGCCGGTCAAGCCTCGAGGTCACAATTCCAGTCTGAGGTCACAAGTCCTGTTTGGAATCACAACTGGAGTTCAAGGCTCGAGGTCACAATTACAGTTTGGAATCACAATAGCAGTTCATAGAATGAGGTCACAATTACTCTCTGAGGTCAAAGTTTCTGTTTGGAATCACAATTGCAGTTCAAAGTTCGAGGTCTCAATTCCAGTCTGCCGTCACAATTCCGGTTTGGAATCAGAAGTGCTGTTCAAGTCTCGGGGTCACCATTCCAATCTGAGGCCACAATTCCCGTTTGGAATCACAACTGCAGCTCATGTCTCGAGGTCACGATTCCAGTCTTAGGTCACAATTCCAGTTTGGAATCACAATTGCAGTACAAGCCTGGAGAACACAATTCCTGTCTGAGGTCCCAATATCGGTTTGGTATCACAACTGCAGCTCAAATCTCTAGGTCACAAATTCAGTGTGTGGTCACAAATCCCGTTTGGAATCACATTTGCAGTTCTAGGGTGAATATCACAATTTCAGTCTGAGCCCCCAATTCCGTTTTGTAATCACAACTGCTGTTCATGTCTCGAGGTCACAATTCCAGTCTGAAGACCCAATTCCGGTTTGGTATCACAGATGCAGCACAAGGCTCAGGGTCACAATTCAAGTCTGAGGCCACAATTCCGCTTTGGAATCACAACTTAATTTCAAGGTTTGAAGTCACAGTTCCAGTCTGAGGTCCCAATTCCGGCTCTGAATCGTAACTGCTCTACATTGCTCGAGGTGATGATTCCAGTCTGAAGACTCAATTCCGGTATGGTATCACAACTGCAGCTCAAGCCTAGTTGTCACATTTCCAGTCTGAGGCCACGATTCCCGTTTGGAATCACAACTGCTATTCCTGTCTCGAGATCACAATTCCAGTCTGAGGCCCCAATTCCTATTTGGAATCAGTACTGCAGTTCAAGGCTCGAGCTCACTATTACAGTTTGGAATCACAATAGGAGTTCATGGAATGAGGTCACAATTACTCTCTGAGGTCATAATTTCTGTTTGGAATCACAATTGCAGTTCAAAGCTCGAGGTCTTAATTCCAGTCTGCGGTCACAATTCCGGTTTGGAATCACAATTGCAGTTCAAGGCTTGAGATCACAATGCCAGACTGAGGGCTCAATTCCCGTTTGGAATCACAACTGCTGCTCAATGCTCGGGGTCACAATTCCAGTCTGAGGCCACAATTCCCGTTTGGAATCACAACTGCTATTCAAGGCTTGAGTTTACAATTCCAGTTTGGAATCACAATTGCAGTTCAAGTCTCGAGATCACAATTCCAGTCTGAGGCCCCAATTCCTGTTTGAAATCCAATTGTAGTCCAAGGCTCGAGGTCACAAATCCAGTCTGAGGTCACAATTCTTGTTTGGAATCAAAATTGCAGTTCAAGGCTCAAGATCACAATTGCAGTCTGAGGCCACAATTCCTGTTTGGAATCACAATGGCAGTTCAAGGCTAGAGATCACAATTCCAGTCTGAGGCCACAATTCCCGTTTGGAATCACAATGGCAGTTCAAGGCCCGAGATCACAATTCCAGTCTGAGCCCCCAATTCCGGTTTGATTTCAGAGCTGCAGCTTAAGGTTCAGGGTCACAATTCCAGTCTGAGGTCCCGATATCGGTTTGGTTCCACAACTGCAGCTCAAATCTCTAGGTCACAAATTCAGTGTGTGGTCACTAATCCCGTTTGGAATCACATTTACAATTCAAGGGTCGAGATCACAATTCCAGTCTGAGGCCACAATTCCCGTTTGGAATTACAACTGCTATTCCTGTCTCGAGATCACAATTCCAGTCTGAGGCCCCAATTCCTGTTTGGAATCAGTACTGCAGATCATGGCTAGGAGTCACAATTCCAGTCTGAGGCCCCAATTCCCGGTTGGACTCACAACTGCAGTTCAAGGCTCGAGGTCACAATTCCAGTCTGAGGTCACAATTCCCAGTTGGACTCACAACTGCCGGTCAAGCCTCGAGGTCACAATTCCAGTCTGAGGTCACAAGTCCTGTTTGGAATCACAATTGCAGTTCAAGGCTTGAGTTCACAATTCCAGTTTCAAATCACATTTGCATTTTAAGTCATGAGGCCACAATTCCAGTATGAGGACACAATTCCTGTTTGGAATCACAATTGATGTTCAAGCCTCGAGGTCACAATTCCAGTCTGAGGCCACAATACGGCTTTGGAATCACAACTAAAATTCAAGGCTCGAAGTCACAACTGCAGTCTGAGGACGCAATAGCTGTTTGGAATCAGTACTGCAGCTCAAGGCTCCGGGGTCATAGTTCCAGTCTGAGGCCACAATTCCCGTTTGGAATCACAACTGCAATTCAAGGCCCGAGGTCACAATTACAGTTCGGAATCACAACTGCTATTCAAGGCTCGAGGTCACAATTCAAGTCTGAGGCCACAATTCCGGTTTGGAATCATATTAGCAGTTCAAGGCTTGATTTCACAATTCCGGTTTGAAATAACAATTGCATTTCAAGGCTTGAGGTCACAATTCCAGTTTGAAATCACATTTGCATTTTAAGTCTTGAGGCCACAATTCCAGTATGAGGATAGAATTCATGTTGGGAATCACGATTGATGTTCAATGCTCGAGGTCACAATTCCAGTCAGAGTTCATGAATCCTGTTTGGAATCACAATTGCATTTCAACTCTCAAGATCACAATTCCAGTCTTAGGCCCCAAATCCTGTCAGGAAACACTACTAAAGTTCAAGGCTCGAAGACACGATTCTAGTCTGATGACCCTATACTGGTTTGGAATCACAAGTGCAGCTCAAGGCTCGGGGTCACAATTCCAGTCTGAGGCCACAATTCCCGTTTGGAATCACAATGCAGTTCAAGGATCGAGGTCACAATTACAGTTTGGATTCACAATAGCAGTTCATGGAATGAAATCACAATTCCAGTCTTAGGTCAATATTCCTGTTTGGAATCACAACTGCTATTCCTGTCTCGAGATCACAATTCCAGTCTGAGGACCCAATTCCGGTTTGGTATCACAGATGCAGCACAAGGCTCAGGGTCACAATTCAAGTCTGAGGCCACAATTCCGCTTTGGAATCACAACTTAATTTCAAGGTTTGAAGTCACTGTTCCAGTCTGAGGTCCCAATTCCGGCTCTGAATCGTAACTGTTCTACATTGCTCGAGGTGACGATTCCAGTCTGAAGACTCAATTCCGGTATGGTATCACAACTGCAGCTCAAGCCTAGTTGTCACATTTCCAGTCAGAGGCCACGATTCCCGTTTGGAATCACAATTGCTATTCCTGTCTCGAGATCACAATTCCAGTCTGAGGCCCCAATTCCTGTTTGGAATCAGTACTGCAGATCATGGCTAGGAGTCACAATTCCAGTCTGAGGCCCCAATTCCCGGTTGGACTCACAACTGCAGTTCAAGGCTCGAGGTCACAATTCCAGTCTGAGGTCACAATTCCCAGTTGGACTCACAACTGCCGGTCAAGCCTCGAGGTCACAATTCCAGTCTGAGGTCACAAGTCCTGTTTGGAATCACAATTGCAGTTCAAGGCTTGAGTTCACAAGTCCAGTTTCAAATCACATTTGCATTTTAAGTCATGAGGCCACAATTCCAGTATGAGGACACAATTCCTGTTTGGAATCACAATTGATGTTCAAGCCTCCAGGTCACAATTCCAGTCTGAGGCCCCAATTCCTGTTTGGAATCAGTACTGCAGATCATGGCTAGGAGTCACAATTCCAGTCTGAGGCCCCAATTCCCAGTTGGACTCACAACTGCCGTTCAAGGCTCGAGGTCACAATTCCAGTCTGTGGTCACAAGTCCTGTTTGGAATCACAACTGGAGTTCAAGGCTCGAGGTCACAATTACAGTTTGGAATCACAAGAGCAGTTCATGGAATGAGGTCACAATTACTCTCTGAGGTCATAGTTTCTGTTTGGAATCACAATTGCAGTTCAAAGCTCGAGGTCTCAATTCCAGTCTGAGCCCCCAATTCTGTGTTGGAATCACAACGGATGTTCATGTCTCGAGATCACGATTCCAGTCTGAGGACCCAATTCCGGTTTGGTATCACAAGTGCAGCTCAAGGCTCAGGGTCACAATTCCAGTCTGAGGCCACAATTCCCGTTTGGAATCACAACTGCAGTTCAAGGATTGAGGTCACAATTACAGTTTGGATTCACAATAGCAGTTCATGGAATGAAATCACAATTCCAGTCTTAGGTCAATATTCCTGTTTGGAATCACAACTGATGTTCATGTCTCGAGATCACGATTCCAGTCTGAGGACCCAATTCCGGTTTGGTATCACAGATGCAGCACAAGGCTCAGGGTCACAATTCCAGTCTGAGGACCCAATTCCGCTTTGGAATCACAACTTAATTTCAAGGTTCGTAGTCACAGTTCCAGTTTGAGGTCCCAATTCCGGCTCTGAATCGCAACTGCTCTACATTGCTCGAGGTGACGATTCCAGTCTGAAGACTCAATTCCGGTATGGTATCATGACTGCAGCTCAAGCCTAGTTGTCACATTTCCAGTCTGAGGCCACGATTCCCGTTTGGAATCACAATTGCTATTCCTGTCTCGAGATCACAATTCCAGTCTGAGGCCCCAATTCCTGTTTGGAATCAGTACTGCAGATCATGGCTAGGAGTCACAATTCCAGTCTGAGGCCCCAATTCCCGGTTGGACTCACAACTGCAGCTCAAGGCTCGGGGTCACAATTCCAGTCTGAGGCCACAATTCCCGTTTGGAATCACAATGCAGTTCAAGGATCGAGGTCACAATTACAGTTTGGATTCACAATAGCAGTTCATGGAATGAAATCACAATTCCAGTCTTAGGTCAATATTCCTGTTTGGAATCACAACTGCTATTCCTGTCTCGAGATCACAATTCCAGTCTGAGGACCCAATTCCGGTTTGGTATCACAGATGCAGCACAAGGCTCAGGGTCACAATTCAAGTCTGAGGCCACAATTCCGCTTTGGAATCACAACTTAATTTCACGGTTTGAAGTCACTGTTCCAGTCTGAGGTCCCAATTCCGGCTCTGAATCGTAACTGTTCTACATTGCTCGAGGTGACGATTCCAGTCTGAAGACTCAATTCCGGTATGGTATCACAACTGCAGCTCAAGCCTAGTTGTCACATTTCCAGTCAGAGGCCACGATTCCCGTTTGGAATCACAATTGCTATTCCTGTCTCGAGATCACAATTCCAGTCTGAGGCCCCAATTCCTGTTTGGAATCAGTACTGCAGATCATGGCTAGGAGTCACAATTCCAGTCTGAGGCCCCAATTCCCGGTTGGACTCACAACTGCAGTTCAAGGCTCGAGGTCACAATTCCAGTCTGAGGTCACAATTCCCAGTTGGACTCACAACTGCCGGTCAAGCCTCGAGGTCACAATTCCAGTCTGAGGTCACAAGTCCTGTTTGGAATCACAATTGCAGTTCAAGGCTTGAGTTCACAAGTCCAGTTTCAAATCACATTTGCATTTTAAGTCATGAGGCCACAATTCCAGTATGAGGACACAATTCCTGTTTGGAATCACAATTGATGTTCAAGCCTCCAGGTCACAATTCCAGTCTGAGGCCCCAATTCCTGTTTGGAATCAGTACTGCAGATCATGGCTAGGAGTCACAATTCCAGTCTGAGGCCCCAATTCCCAGTTGGACTCACAACTGCCGTTCAAGGCTCGAGGTCACAATTCCAGTCTGTGGTCACAAGTCCTGTTTGGAATCACAACTGGAGTTCAAGGCTCGAGGTCACAATTACAGTTTGGAATCACAAGAGCAGTTCATGGAATGAGGTCACAATTACTCTCTGAGGTCATAGTTTCTGTTTGGAATCACAATTGCAGTTCAAAGCTCGAGGTCTCAATTCCAGTCTGAGCCCCCAATTCTGTGTTGGAATCACAACGGATGTTCATGTCTCGAGATCACGATTCCAGTCTGAGGACCCAATTCCGGTTTGGTATCACAAGTGCAGCTCAAGGCTCAGGGTCACAATTCCAGTCTGAGGCCACAATTCCCGTTTGGAATCACAACTGCAGTTCAAGGATTGAGGTCACAATTACAGTTTGGATTCACAATAGCAGTTCATGGAATGAAATCACAATTCCAGTCTTAGGTCAATATTCCTGTTTGGAATCACAACTGATGTTCATGTCTCGAGATCACGATTCCAGTCTGAGGACCCAATTCCGGTTTGGTATCACAGATGCAGCACAAGGCTCAGGGTCACAATTCCAGTCTGAGGACCCAATTCCACTTTGGAATCACAACTTAATTTCAAGGTTCGTAGTCACAGTTCCAGTTTGAGGTCCCAATTCCGGCTCTGAATCGCAACTGCTCTACATTGCTCGAGGTGACGATTCCAGTCTGAAGACTCAATTCCGGTATGGTATCATGACTGCAGCTCAAGCCTAGTTGTCACATTTCCAGTCTGAGGCCACGATTCCCGTTTGGAATCACAATTGCTATTCCTGTCTCGAGATCACAATTCCAGTCTGAGGCCCCAATTCCTGTTTGGAATCAGTACTGCAGATCATGGCTAGGAGTCACAATTCCAGTCTGAGGCCCCAATTCCCGGTTGGACTCACAACTGCAGTTCAAGGCTCGAGGTCACAATTCCAGTCTGAGGTCACAATTCCCAGTTGGACTCACAACTGCCGGTCAAGCCTCGAGGTCACAATTCCAGTCTGAGGTCACAAGTCCTGTTTGGAATCACAACTGGAGTTCAAGGCTCGAGGTCACAATTACAGTTTGGAATCACAATAGCAGTTCATAGAATGAGGTCACAATTACTCTCTGAGGTCAAAGTTTCTGTTTGGAATCACAATTGCAGTTCAAAGTTCGAGGTCTCAATTCCAGTCTGCCGTCACAATTCCGGTTTGGAATCAGAAGTGCTGTTCAAGTCTCGGGGTCACCATTCCAATCTGAGGCCACAATTCCCGTTTGGAATCACAACTGCAGCTCATGTCTCGAGGTCACGATTCCAGTCTTAGGTCACAATTCCAGTTTGGAATCACAATTGCAGTACAAGCCTGGAGAACACAATTCCTGTCTGAGGTCCCAATATCGGTTTGGTATCACAACTGCAGCTCAAATCTCTAGGTCACAAATTCAGTGTGTGGTCACAAATCCCGTTTGGAATCACATTTGCAGTTCTAGGGTGAATATCACAATTTCAGTCTGAGCCCCCAATTCCGTTTTGTAATCACAACTGCTGTTCATGTCTCGAGGTCACAATTCCAGTCTGAAGACCCAATTCCGGTTTGGTATCACAGATGCAGCACAAGGCTCAGGGTCACAATTCAAGTCTGAGGCCACAATTCCGCTTTGGAATCACAACTTAATTTCAAGGTTTGAAGTCACAGTTCCAGTCCGAGGTCCCAATTCCGGCTCTGAATCGTAACTGCTCTACATTGCTCGAGGTGATGATTCCAGTCTGAAGACTCAATTCCGGTATGGTATCACAACTGCAGCTCAAGCCTAGTTGTCACATTTCCAGTCTGAGGCCACGATTCCCGTTTGGAATCACAACTGCTATTCCTGTCTCGAGATCACAATTCCAGTCTGAGGCCCCAATTCCTATTTGGAATCAGTACTGCAGTTCAAGGCTCGAGCTCACTATTACAGTTTGGAATCACAATAGGAGTTCATGGAATGAGGTCACAATTACTCTCTGAGGTCATAATTTCTGTTTGGAATCACAATTGCAGTTCAAAGCTCGAGGTCTTAATTCCAGTCTGCGGTCACAATTCCGGTTTGGAATCACAATTGCAGTTCAAGGCTTGAGATCACAATGCCAGACTGAGGTCTCAATTCCCGTTTGGAATCACAACTGCTGCTCAATGCTCGGGGTCACAATTCCAGTCTGAGGCCACAATTCCCGTTTGGAATCACAACTGCTATTCAAGGCTTGAGTTTACAATTCCAGTTTGGAATCACAATTGCAGTTCAAGTCTCGAGATCACAATTCCAGTCTGAGGCCCCAATTCCTGTTTGAAATCCAATTGTAGTCCAAGGCTCGAGGTCACAAATCCAGTCTGAGGTCACAATTCTTGTTTGGAATCAAAATTGCAGTTCAAGGCTCAAGATCACAATTGCAGTCTGAGGCCACAATTCCTGTTTGGAATCACAATGGCAGTTCAAGGCTAGAGATCACAATTCCAGTCTGAGGCCACAATTCCCGTTTGGAATCACAATGGCAGTTCAAGGCCCGAGATCACAATTCCAGTCTGAGCCCCCAATTCCGGTTTGATTTCAGAGCTACAGCTTAAGGTTCAGGGTCACAATTCCAGTCTGAGGTCCCGATATCGGTTTGGTTCCACAACTGCAGCTCAAATCTCTAGGTCACAAATTCAGTGTGTGGTCACTAATCCCGTTTGGAATCACATTTACAATTCAAGGGTCGAGATCACAATTCCAGTCTGAGGCCACAATTCCCGTTTGGAATTACAACTGCTATTCAAGCCTCGAGGTCACAATTCCGGTTTGGAATCACAATTGCATTTCAAGGCTGGAGAACACAATTCCAGTTTCAAATCACATTTGCATTTTAAGTCATGAGGCCACAATTCCAGTATGAGGACACAATTCCTGTTTGGAATCACAACTGATCTTCAAGGCTTGAGCTCACAATTGCAGTCAGAGTTCATGAATCCTGTTTGGTATCACAAATACATTTCAAGTCTCGAGATCACAATTCCAGTCTTAGGCCCCAAATCCTGTCAGGAAACACTACTAAAGTTCAAGGCTCGAAGACACAATTGCAGTCTGAGGACCCAATACCGGTTTGGTATCAAAACCGCAGCTCAAGGCTCGGGGTCACAAATCCAGTCTGAGATCACAATTGCGGTTTGGTATCAGAACTGCAGCTCAAATCTCTAGGTCACAAATGCAGTGTGTGGTCACAAATCCCGTTTGGAATCACATTTGCAGTTCAAGGGTCGAGATCACAATTCCAGTCTGAGCCCCCAATTCCAGTCTGAGGACCCAATTCCGGTTTGGTATCACAGATGCAGCACAAGGCTCAGGGTCACAATTCCAGTCTGAGGACCCAATTCCGCTTTGGAATCACAACTTAATTTCAAGGTTCGTAGTCACAGTTCCAGTTTGAGGTCCCAATTCCGGCTCTGAATCGCAACTGCTCTACATTGCTCGAGGTGACGATTCCAGTCTGAAGACTCAATTCCGGTATGGTATCATGACTGCAGCTCAAGCCTAGTTGTCACATTTCCAGTCTGAGGCCACGATTCCCGTTTGGAATCACAATTGCTATTCCTGTCTCGAGATCACAATTCCAGTCTGAGGCCCCAATTCCTGTTTGGAATCAGTACTGCAGATCATGGCTAGGAGTCACAATTCCAGTCTGAGGCCCCAATTCCCGGTTGGAATCAGTACTGCAGATCATGGCTAGGAGTCACAATTCCAGTCTGAGGCCCCAATTCCCGGTTGGACTCACAACTGCAGTTCAAGGCTCGAGGTCACAATTCCAGTCTGAGGTCACAATTCCCAGTTGGACTCACAACTGCCGGTCAAGCCTCGAGGTCACAATTCCAGTCTGAGGTCACAAGTCCTGTTTGGAATCACAACTGCTATTCAAGGCTTGAGTTCATAATTCCAGTTTCAAATCACATTTGCATTTTAAGTCATGAGGCCACAATTCCAGTATGAGGACACAATTCCTGTTTGGAATCACAATTGATGTTCAAGCCTCGAGGTCACAATTCCAGTCTGAGGCCACAATACGGCTTTGGAATCACAACTAAAATTCAAGGCTCGAAGTCACAACTGCAGTCTGAGGACGCAATAGCTGTTTGGAATCAGTACTGCAGCTCAAGGCTCCGGGGTCATAGTTCCAGTCTGAGGCCACAATTCCCGTTTGGAATCACAACTGCAATTCAAGGCCCGAGGTCACAATTACAGTTCGGAATCACAACTGCTATTCAAGGCTCGAGGTCACAATTCAAGTCTGAGGCCACAATTCCGGTTTGGAATCATATTAGCAGTTCAAGGCTTGATTTCACAATTCCGGTTTGAAATAACAATTGCATTTCAAGGCTTGAGGTCACAATTCCAGTTTGAAATCACATTTGCATTTTAAGTCTTGAGGCCACAATTCCAGTATGAGGATAGAATTCATGTTGGGAATCACGATTGATGTTCAATGCTCGAGGTCACAATTCCAGTCAGAGTTCATGAATCCTGTTTGGAATCACAATTGCATTTCAACTCTCAAGATCACAATTCCAGTCTTAGGCCCCAAATCCTGTCAGGAAACACTACTAAAGTTCAAGGCTCGAAGACACGATTCTAGTCTGATGACCCTATACTGGTTTGGAATCACAAGTGCAGCTCAAGGCTCGGGGTCACAATTCCAGTCTGAGGCCACAATTCCCGTTTGGAATCACAATGCAGTTCAAGGATCGAGGTCACAATTACAGTTTGGATTCACAATAGCAGTTCATGGAATGAAATCACAATTCCAGTCTTAGGTCAATATTCCTGTTTGGAATCACAACTGCTATTCCTGTCTCGAGATCACAATTCCAGTCTGAGGACCCAATTCCGGTTTGGTATCACAAATGCAGCACAAGGCTCAGGGTCACAATTCAAGTCTGAGGCCACAATTCCGCTTTGGAATCACAACTGCTATTCCTGTCTCGAGATCACAATTCCAGTCTGAGGCCCCAATTCCTATTTGGAATCAGTACTGCAGTTCAAGGCTCGAGCTCACTATTACAGTTTGGAATCACAATAGGAGTTCATGGAATGAGGTCACAATTACTCTCTGAGGTCATAATTTCTGTTTGGAATCACAATTGCAGTTCAAAGCTCGAGGTCTTAATTCCAGTCTGCGGTCACAATTCCGGTTTGGAATCACAATTGCAGTTCAAGGCTTGAGATCACAATGCCAGACTGAGGGCTCAATTCCCGTTTGGAATCACAACTGCTGCTCAATGCTCGGGGTCACAATTCCAGTCTGAGGCCACAATTCCCGTTTGGAATCACAACTGCTATTCAAGGCTTGAGTTTACAATTCCAGTTTGGAATCACAATTGCAGTTCAAGTCTCGAGATCACAATTCCAGTCTGAGGCCCCAATTCCTGTTTGAAATCCAATTGTAGTCCAAGGCTCGAGGTCACAAATCCAGTCTGAGGTCACAATTCTTGTTTGGAATCAAAATTGCAGTTCAAGGCTCAAGATCACAATTGCAGTCTGAGGCCACAATTCCTGTTTGGAATCACAATGGCAGTTCAAGGCTAGAGATCACAATTCCAGTCTGAGGCCACAATTCCCGTTTGGAATCACAATGGCAGTTCAAGGCCCGAGATCACAATTCCAGTCTGAGCCCCCAATTCCGGTTTGATTTCAGAGCTGCAGCTTAAGGTTCAGGGTCACAATTCCAGTCTGAGGTCCCGATATCGGTTTGGTTCCACAACTGCAGCTCAAATCTCTAGGTCACAAATTCAGTGTGTGGTCACTAATCCCGTTTGGAATCACATTTACAATTCAAGGGTCGAGATCACAATTCCAGTCTGAGGCCACAATTCCCGTTTGGAATTACAACTGCTATTCAAGCCTCGAGGTCACAATTCCGGTTTGGAATCACAATTGCATTTCAAGGCTGGAGAACACAATTCCAGTTTCAAATCACATTTGCATTTTAAGTCATGAGGCCACAATTCCAGTATGAGGACACAATTCCTGTTTGGAATCACAACTGATCTTCAAGGCTTGAGCTCACAATTGCAGTCAGAGTTCATGAATCCTGTTTGGTATCACAAATACATTTCAAGTCTCGAGATCACAATTCCAGTCTTAGGCCCCAAATCCTGTCAGGAAACACTACTAAAGTTCAAGGCTCGAAGACACAATTGCAGTCTGAGGACCCAATACCGGTTTGGTATCAAAACCGCAGCTCAAGGCTCGGGGTCACAAATCCAGTCTGAGATCACAATTGCGGTTTGGTATCAGAACTGCAGCTCAAATCTCTAGGTCACAAATGCAGTGTGTGGTCACAAATCCCGTTTGGAATCACATTTGCAGTTCAAGGGTCGAGATCACAATTCCAGTCTGAGCCCCCAATTCCAGTCTGAGGACCCAATTCCGGTTTGGTATCACAGATGCAGCACAAGGCTCAGGGTCACAATTCCAGTCTGAGGACCCAATTCCGCTTTGGAATCACAACTTAATTTCAAGGTTTGTAGTCACAGTTCCAGTTTGAGGTCCCAATTCCGGCTCTGAATCGCAACTGCTCTACATTGCTCGAGGTGACGATTCCAGTCTGAAGACTCAATTCCGGTATGGTATCATGACTGCAGCTCAAGCCTAGTTGTCACATTTCCAGTCTGAGGCCACGATTCCCGTTTGGAATCACAATTGCTATTCCTGTCTCGAGATCACAATTCCAGTCTGAGGCCCCAATTCCTGTTTGGAATCAGTACTGCAGATCATGGCTAGGAGTCACAATTCCAGTCTGAGGCCCCAATTCCCGGTTGGAATCAGTACTGCAGATCATGGCTAGGAGTCACAATTCCAGTCTGAGGCCCCAATTCCCGGTTGGACTCACAACTGCAGTTCAAGGCTCGAGGTCACAATTCCAGTCTGAGGTCACAATTCCCAGTTGGACTCACAACTGCCGGTCAAGCCTCGAGGTCACAATTCCAGTCTGAGGTCACAAGTCCTGTTTGGAATCACAACTGCTATTCAAGGCTTGAGTTCACAATTCCAGTTTCAAATCACATTTGCATTTTAAGTCATGAGGCCACAATTCCAGTATGAGGACACAATTCCTGTTTGGAATCACAATTGATGTTCAAGCCTCGAGGTCACAATTCCAGTCTGAGGCCACAATACGGCTTTGGAATCACAACTAAAATTCAAGGCTCGAAGTCACAACTGCAGTCTGAGGACGCAATAGCTGTTTGGAATCAGTACTGCAGCTCAAGGCTCCGGGGTCATAGTTCCAGTCTGAGGCCACAATTCCCGTTTGGAATCACAACTGCAATTCAAGGCCCGAGGTCACAATTACAGTTCGGAATCACAACTGCTATTCAAGGCTCGAGGTCACAATTCAAGTCTGAGGCCACAATTCCGGTTTGGAATCATATTAGCAGTTCAAGGCTTGATTTCACAATTCCGGTTTGAAATAACAATTGCATTTCAAGGCTTGAGGTCACAATTCCAGTTTGAAATCACATTTGCATTTTAAGTCTTGAGGCCACAATTCCAGTATGAGGATAGAATTCATGTTGGGAATCACGATTGATGTTCAATGCTCGAGGTCACAATTCCAGTCAGAGTTCATGAATCCTGTTTGGAATCACAATTGCATTTCAACTCTCAAGATCACAATTCCAGTCTTAGGCCCCAAATCCTGTCAGGAAACACTACTAAAGTTCAAGGCTCGAAGACACGATTCTAGTCTGATGACCCTATACTGGTTTGGAATCACAAGTGCAGCTCAAGGCTCGGGGTCACAATTCCAGTCTGAGGCCACAATTCCCGTTTGGAATCACAATGCAGTTCAAGGATCGAGGTCACAATTACAGTTTGGATTCACAATAGCAGTTCAAGGAATGAAATCACAATTCCAGTCTTAGGTCAATATTCCTGTTTGGAATCACAACTGCTATTCCTGTCTCGAGATCACAATTCCAGTCTGAGGACCCAATTCCGGTTTGGTATCACAAATGCAGCACAAGGCTCAGGGTCACAATTCAAGTCTGAGGCCACAATTCCGCTTTGGAATCACAACTTAATTTCAAGGTTTGAAGTCACTGTTCCAGTCTGAGGTCCCAATTCCGGCTCTGAATCGTAACTGTTCTACATTGCTCGAGGTGACGATTCCAGTCTGAAGACTCAATTCCGGTATGGTATCATGACTGCAGCTCCAAGCCTAGTTGTCACATTTCCAGTCTGAGGCCACGATTCCCATTTGGAATCACAACTGCTATTCCTGTCTCGAGATCACAATTCCAGTCTGAGGCCCCAATTCCTGTTTGGAATCAGTACTGCAGATCATGGCTAGGAGTCACAATTCCAGTCTGAGGCCCCAATTCCCAGTTGGACTCACAACTGCCGTTCAAGGCTCGAGGTCACAATTCCAGTCTGTGGTCACAAGTCCGGTTTGGAATCACAACTGGAGTTCAAGGCTCGAGGTCACAATTACAGTTTGGAATCACAAGAGCAGTTCATGGAATGAGGTCACAATTACTCTCTGAGGTCATAGTTTCTGTTTGGAATCACAATTGCAGTTCAAAGCTCGAGGTCTCAATTCCAGTCTGAGCCCCCAATTCTGTGTTGGAATCACAACGGATGTTCATGTCTCGAGATCACGATTCCAGTCTGAGGACCCAATTCCGGTTTGGTATCACAAGTGCAGCTCAAGGCTCAGGGTCACAATTCCAGTCTGAGGCCACAATTCCCGTTTGGAATCACAACTGCAGTTCAAGGATTGAGGTCACAATTACAGTTTGGATTCACAATAGCAGTTCATGGAATGAAATCACAATTCCAGTCTTAGGTCAATATTCCTGTTTGGAATCACAACTGCTATTCCTGTCTCGAGATCACAATTCCAGTCTGAGGACCCAATTCCGGTTTGGTATCACAAATGCAGCACAAGGCTCAGGGTCACAATTCAAGTCTGAGGCCACAATTCCGCTTTGGAATCACAACTTAATTTCAAGGTTTGAAGTCACAGTTCCAGTCTGAGGTCCCAATTCCGGCTCTGAATCGCAACTGCTCTACATTGCTCGAGGTGACGATTCCAGTCTGAAGACTCAATTCCGGTATGGTATCATGACTGCAGCTCCAAGCCTAGTTGTCACATTTCCAGTCTGAGGCCACGATTCCCGTTTGGAATCACAACTGCTATTCCTGTCTCGAGATCACAATTCCAGTCTGAGGCCCCAATTCCTGTTTGGAATCAGTACTGCAGATCATGGCTAGGAGTCACAATTCCAGTCTGAGGCCCCAATTCCCAGTTGGACTCACAACTGCCGTTCAAGGCTCGAGGTCACAATTCCAGTCTGTGGTCACAATTCCAGTTTGGAATCACAACTGGAGTTCAAGGCTCGAGGTCACAATTACAGTTTGGAATCACAAGAGCAGTTCATGGAATGAGGTCACAATTACTCTCTGAGGTCATAGTTTCTGTTTGGAATCACAATTGCAGTTCAAAGCTCGAGGTCTCAATTCCAGTCTGAGCCCCCAATTCTGTGTTGGAATCACAACGGATGTTCATGTCTCGAGATCACGATTCCAGTCTGAGGACCCAATTCCGGTTTGGTATCACAAGTGCAGCTCAAGGCTCAGGGTCACAATTCCAGTCTGAGGCCACAATTCCCGTTTGGAATCACAACTGCAGTTCAAGGATTGAGGTCACAATTACAGTTTGGATTCACAATAGCAGTTCATGGAATGAAATCACAATTCCAGTCTTAGGTCAATATTCCTGTTTGGAATCACAACTGATGTTCATGTCTCGAGATCACGATTCCAGTCTGAGGACCCAATTCCGGTTTGGTATCACAGATGCAGCACAAGGCTCAGGGTCACAATTCCAGTCTGAGGACCCAATTCCGCTTTGGAATCACAACTTAATTTCAAGGTTCGTAGTCACAGTTCCAGTTTGAGGTCCCAATTCCGGCTCTGAATCGCAACTGCTCTACATTGCTCGAGGTGACGATTCCAGTCTGAAGACTCAATTCCGGTATGGTATCACAACTGCAGCTCAAGCCTAGTTGTCACATTTCCAGTCTGAGGCCACGATTCCCGTTTGGAATCACAATTGCTATTCCTGTCTCGAGATCACAATTCCAGTCTGAGGCCCCAATTCCTGTTTGGAATCAGTACTGCAGATCATGGCTAGGAGTCACAATTCCAGTCTGAGGCCCCAATTCCCGGTTGGACTCACAACTGCAGTTCAAGGCTCGAGGTCACAATTCCAGTCTGAGGTCACAATTCCCAGTTGGACTCACAACTGCCGGTCAAGCCTCGAGGTCACAATTCCAGTCTGAGGTCACAAGTCCTGTTTGGAATCACAATTGCAGTTCAAGGCTTGAGTTCACAATTCCAGTTTCAAATCACATTTGCATTTTAAGTCATGAGGCCACAATTCCAGTATGAGGACACAATTCCTGTTTGGAATCACAATTGATGTTCAAGCCTCGAGGTCACAATTCCAGTCTGAGGCCACAATACGGCTTTGGAATCACAACTAAAATTCAAGGCTCGAAGTCACAACTGCAGTCTGAGGACGCAATAGCTGTTTGGAATCAGTACTGCAGCTCAAGGCTCCGGGGTCATAGTTCCAGTCTGAGGCCACAATTCCCGTTTGGAATCACAACTGCAATTCAAGGCCCGAGGTCACAATTACAGTTCGGAATCACAACTGCTATTCAAGGCTCGAGGTCACAATTCAAGTCTGAGGCCACAATTCCGGTTTGGAATCATATTAGCAGTTCAAGGCTTGATTTCACAATTCCGGTTTGAAATAACAATTGCATTTCAAGGCTTGAGGTCACAATTCCAGTTTGAAATCACATTTGCATTTTAAGTCTTGAGGCCACAATTCCAGTATGAGGATAGAATTCATGTTGGGAATCACGATTGATGTTCAATGCTCGAGGTCACAATTCCAGTCAGAGTTCATGAATCCTGTTTGGAATCACAATTGCATTTCAACTCTCAAGATCACAATTCCAGTCTTAGGCCCCAAATCCTGTCAGGAAACACTACTAAAGTTCAAGGCTCGAAGACACGATTCTAGTCTGATGACCCTATACTGGTTTGGAATCACAAGTGCAGCTCAAGGCTCGGGGTCACAATTCCAGTCTGAGGCCACAATTCCCGTTTGGAATCACAATGCAGTTCAAGGATCGAGGTCACAATTACAGTTTGGATTCACAATAGCAGTTCATGGAATGAAATCACAATTCCAGTCTTAGGTCAATATTCCTGTTTGGAATCACAACTGCTATTCCTGTCTCGAGATCACAATTCCAGTCTGAGGACCCAATTCCGGTTTGGTATCACAAATGCAGCACAAGGCTCAGGGTCACAATTCAAGTCTGAGGCCACAATTCCGCTTTGGAATCACAACTTAATTTCAAGGTTTGAAGTCACTGTTCCAGTCTGAGGTCCCAATTCCGGCTCTGAATCGTAACTGTTCTACATTGCTCGAGGTGACGATTCCAGTCTGAAGACTCAATTCCGGTATGGTATCATGACTGCAGCTCCAAGCCTAGTTGTCACATTTCCAGTCTGAGGCCACGATTCCCGTTTGGAATCACAACTGCTATTCCTGTCTCGAGATCACAATTCCAGTCTGAGGACCCAATTCCGGTTTGGTATCACAAATGCAGCACAAGGCTCAGGGTCACAATTCAAGTCTGAGGCCACAATTCCGCTTTGGAATCACAACTTAATTTCAAGGTTTGAAGTCACTGTTCCAGTCTGAGGTCCCAATTCCGGCTCTGAATCGTAACTGTTCTACATTGCTCGAGGTGACGATTCCAGTCTGAAGACTCAATTCCGGTATGGTATCATGACTGCAGCTCCAAGCCTAGTTGTCACATTTCCAGTCTGAGGCCACGATTCCCGTTTGGAATCACAACTGCTATTCCTGTCTCGAGATCACAATTCCAGTCTGAGGCCCCAATTCCTGTTTGGAATCAGTACTGCAGATCATGGCTAGGAGTCACAATTCCAGTCTGAGGCCCCAATTCCCAGTTGGACTCACAACTGCCGTTCAAGGCTCGAGGTCACAATTCCAGTCTGTGGTCACAAGTCCTGTTTGGAATCACAACTGGAGTTCAAGGCTCGAGGTCACAATTACAGTTTGGAATCACAAGAGCAGTTCATGGAATGAGGTCACAATTACTCTCTGAGGTCATAGTTTCTGTTTGGAATCACAATTGCAGTTCAAAGCTCGAGGTCTCAATTCCAGTCTGAGCCCCCAATTCTGTGTTGGAATCACAACGGATGTTCATGTCTCGAGATCACGATTCCAGTCTGAGGACCCAATTCCGGTTTGGTATCACAAGTGCAGCTCAAGGCTCAGGGTCACAATTCCAGTCTGAGGCCACAATTCCCGTTTGGAATCACAACTGCAGTTCAAGGATTGAGGTCACAATTACAGTTTGGATTCACAATAGCAGTTCATGGAATGAAATCACAATTCCAGTCTTAGGTCAATATTCCTGTTTGGAATCACAACTGATGTTCATGTCTCGAGATCACGATTCCAGTCTGAGGACCCAATTCCGGTTTGGTATCACAGATGCAGCACAAGGCTCAGGGTCACAATTCCAGTCTGAGGACCCAATTCCGCTTTGGAATCACAACTTAATTTCAAGGTTCGTAGTCACAGTTCCAGTTTGAGGTCCCAATTCCGGCTCTGAATCGCAACTGTTCTACATTGCTCGAGGTGACGATTCCAGTCTGAAGACTCAATTCCGGTATGGTATCATGACTGCAGCTCAAGCCTAGTTGTCACATTTCCAGTCTGAGGCCACGATTCCCGTTTGGAATCACAATTGCTATTCCTGTCTCGAGATCACAATTCCAGTCTGAGGCCCCAATTCCTGTTTGGAATCAGTACTGCAGATCATGGCTAGGAGTCACAATTCCAGTCTGAGGCCCCAATTCCCGGTTGGACTCACAACTGCAGTTCAAGGCTCGAGGTCACAATTCCAGTCTGAGGTCACAATTCCCAGTTGGACTCACAACTGCCGGTCAAGCCTCGAGGTCACAATTCCAGTCTGAGGTCACAAGTCCTGTTTGGAATCACAACTGGAGTTCAAGGCTCGAGGTCACAATTACAGTTTGGAATCACAATAGCAGTTCATAGAATGAGGTCACAATTACTCTCTGAGGTCAAAGTTTCTGTTTGGAATCACAATTGCAGTTCAAAGTTCGAGGTCTCAATTCCAGTCTGCCGTCACAATTCCGGTTTGGAATCAGAAGTGCTGTTCAAGTCTCGGGGTCACCATTCCAATCTGAGGCCACAATTCCCGTTTGGAATCACAACTGCAGCTCATGTCTCGAGGTCACGATTCCAGTCTTAGGTCACAATTCCAGTTTGGAATCACAATTGCAGTACAAGCCTGGAGAACACAATTCCTGTCTGAGGTCCCAATATCGGTTTGGTATCACAACTGCAGCTCAAATCTCTAGGTCACAAATTCAGTGTGTGGTCACAAATCCCGTTTGGAATCACATTTGCAGTTCTAGGGTGAATATCACAATTTCAGTCTGAGCCCCCAATTCCGTTTTGTAATCACAACTGCTGTTCATGTCTCGAGGTCACAATTCCAGTCTGAAGACCCAATTCCGGTTTGGTATCACAGATGCAGCACAAGGCTCAGGGTCACAATTCAAGTCTGAGGCCACAATTCCGCTTTGGAATCACAACTTAATTTCAAGGTTTGAAGTCACAGTTCCAGTCTGAGGTCCCAATTCCGGCTCTGAATCGTAACTGCTCTACATTGCTCGAGGTGATGATTCCAGTCTGAAGACTCAATTCCGGTATGGTATCACAACTGCAGCTCAAGCCTAGTTGTCACATTTCCAGTCTGAGGCCACGATTCCCGTTTGGAATCACAACTGCTATTCCTGTCTCGAGATCACAATTCCAGTCTGAGGCCCCAATTCCTATTTGGAATCAGTACTGCAGTTCAAGGCTCGAGCTCACTATTACAGTTTGGAATCACAATAGGAGTTCATGGAATGAGGTCACAATTACTCTCTGAGGTCATAATTTCTGTTTGGAATCACAATTGCAGTTCAAAGCTCGAGGTCTTAATTCCAGTCTGCGGTCACAATTCCGGTTTGGAATCACAATTGCAGTTCAAGGCTTGAGATCACAATGCCAGACTGAGGGCTCAATTCCCGTTTGGAATCACAACTGCTGCTCAATGCTCGGGGTCACAATTCCAGTCTGAGGCCACAATTCCCGTTTGGAATCACAACTGCTATTCAAGGCTTGAGTTTACAATTCCAGTTTGGAATCACAATTGCAGTTCAAGTCTCGAGATCACAATTCCAGTCTGAGGCCCCAATTCCTGTTTGAAATCCAATTGTAGTCCAAGGCTCGAGGTCACAAATCCAGTCTGAGGTCACAATTCTTGTTTGGAATCAAAATTGCAGTTCAAGGCTCAAGATCACAATTGCAGTCTGAGGCCACAATTCCTGTTTGGAATCACAATGGCAGTTCAAGGCTAGAGATCACAATTCCAGTCTGAGGCCACAATTCCCGTTTGGAATCACAATGGCAGTTCAAGGCCCGAGATCACAATTCCAGTCTGAGCCCCCAATTCCGGTTTGATTTCAGAGCTGCAGCTTAAGGTTCAGGGTCACAATTCCAGTCTGAGGTCCCGATATCGGTTTGGTTCCACAACTGCAGCTCAAATCTCTAGGTCACAAATTCAGTGTGTGGTCACTAATCCCGTTTGGAATCACATTTACAATTCAAGGGTCGAGATCACAATTCCAGTCTGAGGCCACAATTCCCGTTTGGAATTACAACTGCTATTCAAGCCTCGAGGTCACAATTCCGGTTTGGAATCACAATTGCATTTCAAGGCTGGAGAACACAATTCCAGTTTCAAATCACATTTGCATTTTAAGTCATGAGGCCACAATTCCAGTATGAGGACACAATTCCTGTTTGGAATCACAACTGATCTTCAAGGCTTGAGCTCACAATTGCAGTCAGAGTTCATGAATCCTGTTTGGTATCACAAATACATTTCAAGTCTCGAGATCACAATTCCAGTCTTAGGCCCCAAATCCTGTCAGGAAACACTACTAAAGTTCAAGGCTCGAAGACACAATTGCAGTCTGAGGACCCAATACCGGTTTGGTATCAAAACCGCAGCTCAAGGCTCGGGGTCACAAATCCAGTCTGAGATCACAATTGCGGTTTGGTATCAGAACTGCAGCTCAAATCTCTAGGTCACAAATGCAGTGTGTGGTCACAAATCCCGTTTGGAATCACATTTGCAGTTCAAGGGTCGAGATCACAATTCCAGTCTGAGCCCCCAATTCCAGTCTGAGGACCCAATTCCGGTTTGGTATCACAGATGCAGCACAAGGCTCAGGGTCACAATTCCAGTCTGAGGACCCCATTCCACTTTGGAATCACAACTTAATTTCAAGGTTCGTAGTCACAGTTCCAGTTTGAGGTCCCAATTCCTCCTCCAATTCTGAATCGCAACTGCTCTACATTGCTCGAGGTGACGATTCCAGTCTGAAGACTCAATTCCGGTATGGTATCACAACTGCAGCTCAAGCCTAGTTGTCACATTTCCAGTCTGAGGCCACGATTCCCGTTTGGAATCACAACTGCTATTCCTGTCTCGAGATCACAATTCCAGTCTGAGGCCCCAATTCCTGTTTGGAATCAGTACTGCAGATCATGGCTAGGAGTCACAATTCCAGTCTGAGGCCCCAATTCCCGGTTGGACTCACAACTGCAGTTCAAGGCTCGAGGTCACAATTCCAGTCTGAGGTCACAATTCCCAGTTGGACTCACAACTGCCGGTCAAGCCTCGAGGTCACAATTCCAGTCTGAGGTCACAAGTCCTGTTTGGAATCACAATTGCAGTTCAAGGCTTGAGTTCACAAGTCCAGTTTCAAATCACATTTGCATTTTAAGTCATGAGGCCACAATTCCAGTATGAGGACACAATTCCTGTTTGGAATCACAATTGATGTTCAAGCCTCCAGGTCACAATTCCAGTCTGAGGCCACAATACGGCTTTGGAATCACAACTAAAATTCAAGGCTCGAAGTCACAACTGCAGTCTGAGGACGCAATAGCTGTTTGGAATCAGTACTGCAGCTCAAGGCTCCGGGGTCATAGTTCCAGTCTGAGGCCACAATTCCCGTTTGGAATCATATTAGCAGTTCAAGGCTTGATTTCACAATTCCGGTTTGAAATAACAATTGCATTTCAAGGCTTGAGGTCACAATTCCAGTTTGAAATCACATTTGCATTTTAAGTCTTGAGGCCACAATTTCAGTATGAGGATAGAATTCATGTTGGGAATCACGATTGATGTTCAATGCTCGAGGTCACAATTCCAGTCAGAGTTCATGAATCCTGTTTGGAATCACAATTGCATTTCAACTCTCAAGATCACAATTCCAGTCTTAGGCCCCAAATCCTGTCAGGAAACACTACTAAAGTTCAAGGCTCGAAGACACGATTCTAGTCTGATGACCCTATACTGGTTTGGAATCACAAGTGCAGCTCAAGGCTCGGGGTCACAATTCCAGTCTGAGGCCACAATTCCCGTTTGGAATCACAATGCAGTTCAAGGATCGAGGTCACAATTACAGTTTGGATTCACAATAGCAGTTCATGGAATGAAATCACAATTCCAGTCTTAGGTCAATATTCCTGTTTGGAATCACAACTGCTATTCCTGTCTCGAGATCACAGTTCCAGTCTGAGGACCCAATTCCGGTTTGGTATCACAGATGCAGCACAAGGCTCAGGGTCACAATTCAAGTCTGAGGCCACAATTCCGCTTTGGAATCACAACTTAATTTCAAGGTTTGAAGTCACTGTTCCAGTCTGAGGTCCCAATTCCGGCTCTGAATCGTAACTGTTCTACATTGCTCGAGGTGACGATTCCAGTCTGAAGACTCAATTCCGGTATGGTATCATGACTGCAGCTCCAAGCCTAGTTGTCACATTTCCAGTCTGAGGCCACGATTCCCGTTTGGAATCACAACTGCTATTCCTGTCTCGAGATCACAATTCCAGTCTGAGGCCCCAATTCCTGTTTGGAATCAGTACTGCAGATCATGGCTAGGAGTCACAATTCCAGTCTGAGGCCCCAATTCCCAGTTGGACTCACAACTGCCGTTCAAGGCTCGAGGTCACAATTCCAGTCTGTGGTCACAAGTCCTGTTTGGAATCACAACTGGAGTTCAAGGCTCGAGGTCACAATTACAGTTTGGAATCACAAGAGCAGTTCATGGAATGAGGTCACAATTACTCTCTGAGGTCATAGTTTCTGTTTGGAATCACAATTGCAGTTCAAAGCTCGAGGTCTCAATTCCAGTCTGAGCCCCCAATTCTGTGTTGGAATCACAACGGATGTTCATGTCTCGAGATCACGATTCCAGTCTGAGGACCCAATTCCGGTTTGGTATCACAAGTGCAGCTCAAGGCTCAGGGTCACAATTCCAGTCTGAGGCCACAATTCCCGTTTGGAATCACAACTGCAGTTCAAGGATTGAGGTCACAATTACAGTTTGGATTCACAATAGCAGTTCATGGAATGAAATCACAATTCCAGTCTTAGGTCAATATTCCTGTTTGGAATCACAACTGATGTTCATGTCTCGAGATCACGATTCCAGTCTGAGGACCCAATTCCGGTTTGGTATCACAGATGCAGCACAAGGCTCAGGGTCACAATTCCAGTCTGAGGACCCAATTCCGCTTTGGAATCACAACTTAATTTCAAGGTTCGTAGTCACAGTTCCAGTTTGAGGTCCCAATTCCGGCTCTGAATCGCAACTGCTCTACATTGCTCGAGGTGACGATTCCAGTCTGAAGACTCAATTCCGGTATGGTATCACAACTGCAGCTCAAGCCTAGTTGTCACATTTCCAGTCTGAGGCCACGATTCCCGTTTGGAATCACAATTGCTATTCCTGTCTCGAGATCACAATTCCAGTCTGAGGCCCCAATTCCTGTTTGGAATCAGTACTGCAGATCATGGCTAGGAGTCACAATTCCAGTCTGAGGCCCCAATTCCCGGTTGGACTCACAACTGCAGTTCAAGGCTCGAGGTCACAATTCCAGTCTGAGGTCACAATTCCCAGTTGGACTCACAACTGCCGGTCAAGCCTCGAGGTCACAATTCCAGTCTGAGGTCACAAGTCCTGTTTGGAATCACAACTGGAGTTCAAGGCTCGAGGTCACAATTACAGTTTGGAATCACAATAGCAGTTCATAGAATGAGGTCACAATTACTCTCTGAGGTCAAAGTTTCTGTTTGGAATCACAATTGCAGTTCAAAGTTCGAGGTCTCAATTCCAGTCTGCCGTCACAATTCCGGTTTGGAATCAGAAGTGCTGTTCAAGTCTCGGGGTCACCATTCCAGTCTGAGGCCACAATTCCCGTTTGGAATCACAACTGCAGCTCATGTCTCGAGGTCACAATTCCAGTCTTAGGTCACAATTCCAGTTTGGAATCACAATTGCAGTACAAGCCTGGAGAACACAATTCCTGTCTGAGGTCCCAATATCGGTTTGGTATCACAACTGCAGCTCAAATCTCTAGGTCACAAATTCAGTGTGTGGTCACAAATCCCGTTTGGAATCACATTTGCAGTTCTAGGGTGAATATCACAATTTCAGTCTGAGCCCCCAATTCCGTTTTGTAATCACAACTGCTGTTCATGTCTCGAGGTCACAATTCCAGTCTGAAGACCCAATTCCGGTTTGGTATCACAGATGCAGCACAAGGCTCAGGGTCACAATTCAAGTCTGAGGCCACAATTCCGCTTTGGAATCACAACTGCTATTCCTGTCTCGAGATCACAATTCCAGTCTGAGGCCCCAATTCCGGTTTGGAATCAGTACTGCAGATCATGGCTAGGAGTCACAATTCCAGTCTGAGGCCCCAATTCCCGGTTGGACTCACAACTGCAGTTCAAGGCTCGAGGTCACAATTCCAGTCTGAGGCCACAATTCCCAGTTGGACTCACAACTGCCGGTCAAGCCTCGAGGTCACAATTCCAGTCTGAGGTCACAAGTCCTGTTTGGAATCACAATTGCAGTTCAAGGCTTGAGTTCACAATTCCAGTTTCAAATCACATTTGCATTTTAAGTCATGAGGCCACAATTCCAGTATGAGGACACAATTCCTGTTTGGAATCACAACTGATCTTCAAGGCTTGAGCTCACAATTGCAGTCAGAGTTCATGAATCCTGTTTGGTATCACAAATACATTTCAAGTCTCGAGATCACAATTCCAGTCTTAGGCCCCAAATCCTGTCAGGAAACACTACTAAAGTTCAAGGCTCGAAGACACAATTGCAGTCTGAGGACCCAATACCGGTTTGGTATCAAAACCGCAGCTCAAGGCTCGGGGTCACAAATCCAGTCTGAGATCACAATTGCGGTTTGGTATCAGAACTGCAGCTCAAATCTCTAGGTCACAAATGCAGTGTGTGGTCACAAATCCCGTTTGGAATCACATTTGCAGTTCAAGGGTCGAGATCACAATTCCAGTCTGAGCCCCCAATTCCAGTCTGAGGACCCAATTCCGGTTTGGTATCACAGATGCAGCACAAGGCTCAGGGTCACAATTCCAGTCTGAGGACCCAATTCCACTTTGGAATCACAACTTAATTTCAAGGTTCGTAGTCACAGTTCCAGTTTGAGGTCCCAATTCCTCCTCCAATTCTGAATCGCAACTGCTCTACATTGCTCGAGGTGACGATTCCAGTCTGAAGACTCAATTCCGGTATGGTATCACAACTGCAGCTCAAGCCTAGTTGTCACATTTCCAGTCTGAGGCCACGATTCCCGTTTGGAATCACAACTGCTATTCCTGTCTCGAGATCACAATTCCAGTCTGAGGCCCCAATTCCTGTTTGGAATCAGTACTGCAGATCATGGCTAGGAGTCACAATTCCAGTCTGAGGCCCCAATTCCCGGTTGGACTCACAACTGCAGTTCAAGGCTCGAGGTCACAATTCCAGTCTGAGGTCACAATTCCCAGTTGGACTCACAACTGCCGGTCAAGCCTCGAGGTCACAATTCCAGTCTGAGGTCACAAGTCCTGTTTGGAATCACAATTGCAGTTCAAGGCTTGAGTTCACAAGTCCAGTTTCAAATCACATTTGCATTTTAAGTCATGAGGCCACAATTCCAGTATGAGGACACAATTCCTGTTTGGAATCACAATTGATGTTCAAGCCTCCAGGTCACAATTCCAGTCTGAGGCCACAATACGGCTTTGGAATCACAACTAAAATTCAAGGCTCGAAGTCACAACTGCAGTCTGAGGACGCAATAGCTGTTTGGAATCAGTACTGCAGCTCAAGGCTCCGGGGTCATAGTTCCAGTCTGAGGCCACAATTCCCGTTTGGAATCATATTAGCAGTTCAAGGCTTGATTTCACAATTCCGGTTTGAAATAACAATTGCATTTCAAGGCTTGAGGTCACAATTCCAGTTTGAAATCACATTTGCATTTTAAGTCTTGAGGCCACAATTTCAGTATGAGGATAGAATTCATGTTGGGAATCACGATTGATGTTCAATGCTCGAGGTCACAATTCCAGTCAGAGTTCATGAATCCTGTTTGGAATCACAATTGCATTTCAACTCTCAAGATCACAATTCCAGTCTTAGGCCCCAAATCCTGTCAGGAAACACTACTAAAGTTCAAGGCTCGAAGACACGATTCTAGTCTGATGACCCTATACTGGTTTGGAATCACAAGTGCAGCTCAAGGCTCGGGGTCACAATTCCAGTCTGAGGCCACAATTCCCGTTTGGAATCACAATGCAGTTCAAGGATCGAGGTCACAATTACAGTTTGGATTCACAATAGCAGTTCATGGAATGAAATCACAATTCCAGTCTTAGGTCAATATTCCTGTTTGGAATCACAACTGCTATTCCTGTCTCGAGATCACAGTTCCAGTCTGAGGACCCAATTCCGGTTTGGTATCACAGATGCAGCACAAGGCTCAGGGTCACAATTCAAGTCTGAGGCCACAATTCCGCTTTGGAATCACAACTTAATTTCAAGGTTTGAAGTCACTGTTCCAGTCTGAGGTCCCAATTCCGGCTCTGAATCGTAACTGTTCTACATTGCTCGAGGTGACGATTCCAGTCTGAAGACTCAATTCCGGTATGGTATCATGACTGCAGCTCCAAGCCTAGTTGTCACATTTCCAGTCTGAGGCCACGATTCCCGTTTGGAATCACAACTGCTATTCCTGTCTCGAGATCACAATTCCAGTCTGAGGCCCCAATTCCTGTTTGGAATCAGTACTGCAGATCATGGCTAGGAGTCACAATTCCAGTCTGAGGCCCCAATTCCCAGTTGGACTCACAACTGCCGTTCAAGGCTCGAGGTCACAATTCCAGTCTGTGGTCACAAGTCCTGTTTGGAATCACAACTGGAGTTCAAGGCTCGAGGTCACAATTACAGTTTGGAATCACAAGAGCAGTTCATGGAATGAGGTCACAATTACTCTCTGAGGTCATAGTTTCTGTTTGGAATCACAATTGCAGTTCAAAGCTCGAGGTCTCAATTCCAGTCTGAGCCCCCAATTCTGTGTTGGAATCACAACGGATGTTCATGTCTCGAGATCACGATTCCAGTCTGAGGACCCAATTCCGGTTTGGTATCACAAGTGCAGCTCAAGGCTCAGGGTCACAATTCCAGTCTGAGGCCACAATTCCCGTTTGGAATCACAACTGCAGTTCAAGGATTGAGGTCACAATTACAGTTTGGATTCACAATAGCAGTTCATGGAATGAAATCACAATTCCAGTCTTAGGTCAATATTCCTGTTTGGAATCACAACTGATGTTCATGTCTCGAGATCACGATTCCAGTCTGAGGACCCAATTCCGGTTTGGTATCACAGATGCAGCACAAGGCTCAGGGTCACAATTCCAGTCTGAGGACCCAATTCCGCTTTGGAATCACAACTTAATTTCAAGGTTCGTAGTCACAGTTCCAGTTTGAGGTCCCAATTCCGGCTCTGAATCGCAACTGCTCTACATTGCTCGAGGTGACGATTCCAGTCTGAAGACTCAATTCCGGTATGGTATCACAACTGCAGCTCAAGCCTAGTTGTCACATTTCCAGTCTGAGGCCACGATTCCCGTTTGGAATCACAATTGCTATTCCTGTCTCGAGATCACAATTCCAGTCTGAGGCCCCAATTCCTGTTTGGAATCAGTACTGCAGATCATGGCTAGGAGTCACAATTCCAGTCTGAGGCCCCAATTCCCGGTTGGACTCACAACTGCAGTTCAAGGCTCGAGGTCACAATTCCAGTCTGAGGTCACAATTCCCAGTTGGACTCACAACTGCCGGTCAAGCCTCGAGGTCACAATTCCAGTCTGAGGTCACAAGTCCTGTTTGGAATCACAACTGGAGTTCAAGGCTCGAGGTCACAATTACAGTTTGGAATCACAATAGCAGTTCATAGAATGAGGTCACAATTACTCTCTGAGGTCAAAGTTTCTGTTTGGAATCACAATTGCAGTTCAAAGTTCGAGGTCTCAATTCCAGTCTGCCGTCACAATTCCGGTTTGGAATCAGAAGTGCTGTTCAAGTCTCGGGGTCACCATTCCAGTCTGAGGCCACAATTCCCGTTTGGAATCACAACTGCAGCTCATGTCTCGAGGTCACAATTCCAGTCTTAGGTCACAATTCCAGTTTGGAATCACAATTGCAGTACAAGCCTGGAGAACACAATTCCTGTCTGAGGTCCCAATATCGGTTTGGTATCACAACTGCAGCTCAAATCTCTAGGTCACAAATTCAGTGTGTGGTCACAAATCCCGTTTGGAATCACATTTGCAGTTCTAGGGTGAATATCACAATTTCAGTCTGAGCCCCCAATTCCGTTTTGTAATCACAACTGCTGTTCATGTCTCGAGGTCACAATTCCAGTCTGAAGACCCAATTCCGGTTTGGTATCACAGATGCAGCACAAGGCTCAGGGTCACAATTCAAGTCTGAGGCCACAATTCCGCTTTGGAATCACAACTGCTATTCCTGTCTCGAGATCACAATTCCAGTCTGAGGCCCCAATTCCTGTTTGGAATCAGTACTGCAGATCATGGCTAGGAGTCACAATTCCAGTCTGAGGCCCCAATTCCCGGTTGGACTCACAACTGCAGTTCAAGGCTCGAGGTCACAATTCCAGTCTGAGGCCACAATTCCCAGTTGGACTCACAACTGCCGGTCAAGCCTCGAGGTCACAATTCCAGTCTGAGGTCACAAGTCCTGTTTGGAATCACAATTGCAGTTCAAGGCTTGAGTTCACAATTCCAGTTTCAAATCACATTTGCATTTTAAGTCATGAGGCCACAATTCCAGTATGAGGACACAATTCCTGTTTGGAATCACAACTGATCTTCAAGGCTTGAGCTCACAATTGCAGTCAGAGTTCATGAATCCTGTTTGGTATCACAAATACATTTCAAGTCTCGAGATCACAATTCCAGTCTTAGGCCCCAAATCCTGTCAGGAAACACTACTAAAGTTCAAGGCTCGAAGACACAATTGCAGTCTGAGGACCCAATACCGGTTTGGTATCAAAACCGCAGCTCAAGGCTCGGGGTCACAAATCCAGTCTGAGATCACAATTGCGGTTTGGTATCAGAACTGCAGCTCAAATCTCTAGGTCACAAATGCAGTGTGTGGTCACAAATCCCGTTTGGAATCACATTTGCAGTTCAAGGGTCGAGATCACAATTCCAGTCTGAGCCCCCAATTCCAGTCTGAGGACCCAATTCCGGTTTGGTATCACAGATGCAGCACAAGGCTCAGGGTCACAATTCCAGTCTGAGGACCCAATTCCACTTTGGAATCACAACTTAATTTCAAGGTTCGTAGTCACAGTTCCAGTTTGAGGTCCCAATTCCTCCTCCAATTCTGAATCGCAACTGCTCTACATTGCTCGAGGTGACGATTCCAGTCTGAAGACTCAATTCCGGTATGGTATCACAACTGCAGCTCAAGCCTAGTTGTCACATTTCCAGTCTGAGGCCACGATTCCCGTTTGGAATCACAACTGCTATTCCTGTCTCGAGATCACAATTCCAGTCTGAGGCCCCAATTCCTGTTTGGAATCAGTACTGCAGATCATGGCTAGGAGTCACAATTCCAGTCTGAGGCCCCAATTCCCGGTTGGACTCACAACTGCAGTTCAAGGCTCGAGGTCACAATTCCAGTCTGAGGTCACAATTCCCAGTTGGACTCACAACTGCCGGTCAAGCCTCGAGGTCACAATTCCAGTCTGAGGTCACAAGTCCTGTTTGGAATCACAATTGCAGTTCAAGGCTTGAGTTCACAATTCCAGTTTCAAATCACATTTGCATTTTAAGTCATGAGGCCACAATTCCAGTATGAGGACACAATTCCTGTTTGGAATCACAATTGATGTTCAAGCCTCGAGGTCACAATTCCAGTCTGAGGCCACAATACGGCTTTGGAATCACAACTAAAATTCAAGGCTCGAAGTCACAACTGCAGTCTGAGGACGCAATAGCTGTTTGGAATCAGTACTGCAGCTCAAGGCTCCGGGGTCATAGTTCCAGTCTGAGGCCACAATTCCCGTTTGGAATCACAACTGCAATTCAAGGCCCGAGGTCACAATTACAGTTCGGAATCACAACTGCTATTCAAGGCTCGAGGTCACAATTCAAGTCTGAGGCCACAATTCCGGTTTGGAATCATATTAGCAGTTCAAGGCTTGATTTCACAATTCCGGTTTGAAATAACAATTGCATTTCAAGGCTTGAGGTCACAATTCCAGTTTGAAATCACATTTGCATTTTAAGTCTTGAGGCCACAATTCCAGTATGAGGATAGAATTCATGTTGGGAATCACGATTGATGTTCAATGCTCGAGGTCACAATTCCAGTCAGAGTTCATGAATCCTGTTTGGAATCACAATTGCATTTCAACTCTCAAGATCACAATTCCAGTCTTAGGCCCCAAATCCTGTCAGGAAACACTACTAAAGTTCAAGGCTCGAAGACACGATTCTAGTCTGATGACCCTATACTGGATTGGAATCACAAGTGCAGCTCAAGGCTCGGGGTCACAATTCCAGTCTGAGGCCACAATTCCCGTTTGGAATCACAATGCAGTTCAAGGATCGAGGTCACAATTACAGTTTGGAATCACAATAGCAGTTCATGGAATGAAATCACAATTCCAGTCTTAGGTCAATATTCCTGTTTGGAATCACAACTGCTATTCCTGTCTCGAGATCACAATTCCAGTCTGAGGACCCAATTCCGGTTTGGTATCACAGATGCAGCACAAGGCTCAGGGTCACAATTCAAGTCTGAGGCCACAATTCCGCTTTGGAATCACAACTTAATTTCAAGGTTTGAAGTCACTGTTCCAGTCTGAGGTCCCAATTCCGGCTCTGAATCGTAACTGTTCTACATTGCTCGAGGTGACGATTCCAGTCTGAAGACTCAATTCCGGTATGGTATCATGACTGCAGCTCCAAGCCTAGCTGTCACATTTCCAGTCTGAGGCCACGATTCCCGTTTGGAATCACAACTGCTATTCCTGTCTCGAGATCACAATTCCAGTCTGAGGCCCCAATTCCTGTTTGGAATCAGTACTGCAGATCATGGCTAGGAGTCACAATTCCAGTCTGAGGCCCCAGTTCCCAGTTGGACTCACAACTGCCGTTCAAGGCTCGAGGTCACAATTCCAGTCTGTGGTCACAATTCCAGTTTGGAATCACAACTGGAGTTCAAGGCTCGAGGTCACAATTACAGTTTGGAATCACAAGAGCAGTTCATGGAATGAGGTCACAATTACTCTCTGAGGTCATAGTTTCTGTTTGGAATCACAATTGCAGTTCAAAGCTCGAGGTCTCAATTCCAGTCTGAGCCCCCAATTCTGTGTTGGAATCACAACGGATGTTCATGTCTCGAGATCACGATTCCAGTCTGAGGACCCAATTCCGGTTTGGTATCACAAGTGCAGCTCAAGGCTCAGGGTCACAATTCCAGTCTGAGGCCACAATTCCCGTTTGGAATCACAACTGCAGTTCAAGGATTGAGGTCACAATTACAGTTTGGATTCACAATAGCAGTTCATGGAATGAAATCACAATTCCAGTCTTAGGTCAATATTCCTGTTTGGAATCACAACTGATGTTCATGTCTCGAGATCACGATTCCAGTCTGAGGACCCAATTCCGGTTTGGTATCACAGATGCAGCACAAGGCTCAGGGTCACAATTCCAGTCTGAGGACCCAATTCCGCTTTGGAATCACAACTTAATTTCAAGGTTCGTAGTCACAGTTCCAGTTTGAGGTCCCAATTCCGGCTCTGAATCGCAACTGCTCTACATTGCTCGAGGTGACGATTCCAGTCTGAAGACTCAATTCCGGTATGGTATCACAACTGCAGCTCAAGCCTAGTTGTCACATTTCCAGTCTGAGGCCACGATTCCCGTTTGGAATCACAATTGCTATTCCTGTCTCGAGATCACAATTCCAGTCTGAGGCCCCAATTCCTGTTTGGAATCAGTACTGCAGATCATGGCTAGGAGTCACAATTCCAGTCTGAGGCCCCAATTCCCGGTTGGACTCACAACTGCAGTTCAAGGCTCGAGGTCACAATTCCAGTCTGAGGTCACAATTCCCAGTTGGACTCACAACTGCCGGTCAAGCCTCGAGGTCACAATTCCAGTCTGAGGTCACAAGTCCTGTTTGGAATCACAATTGCAGTTCAAGGCTTGAGTTCACAATTCCAGTTTCAAATCACATTTGCATTTTAAGTCATGAGGCCACAATTCCAGTATGAGGACACAATTCCTGTTTGGAATCACAATTGATGTTCAAGCCTCGAGGTCACAATTCCAGTCTGAGGCCACAATACGGCTTTGGAATCACAACTAAAATTCAAGGCTCGAAGTCACAACTGCAGTCTGAGGACGCAATAGCTGTTTGGAATCAGTACTGCAGCTCAAGGCTCCGGGGTCATAGTTCCAGTCTGAGGCCACAATTCCCGTTTGGAATCACAACTGCAATTCAAGGCCCGAGGTCACAATTACAGTTCGGAATCACAACTGCTATTCAAGGCTCGAGGTCACAATTCAAGTCTGAGGCCACAATTCCGGTTTGGAATCATATTAGCAGTTCAAGGCTTGATTTCACAATTCCGGTTTGAAATAACAATTGCATTTCAAGGCTTGAGGTCACAATTCCAGTTTGAAATCACATTTGCATTTTAAGTCTTGAGGCCACAATTCCAGTATGAGGATAGAATTCATGTTGGGAATCACGATTGATGTTCAATGCTCGAGGTCACAATTCCAGTCAGAGTTCATGAATCCTGTTTGGAATCACAATTGCATTTCAACTCTCAAGATCACAATTCCAGTCTTAGGCCCCAAATCCTGTCAGGAAACACTACTAAAGTTCAAGGCTCGAAGACACGATTCTAGTCTGATGACCCTATACTGGTTTGGAATCACAAGTGCAGCTCAAGGCTCGGGGTCACAATTCCAGTCTGAGGCCACAATTCCCGTTTGGAATCACAATGCACTTCAAGGATCGAGGTCACAATTACAGTTTGGATTCACAATAGCAGTTCATGGAATGAAATCACAATTCCAGTCTTAGGTCAATATTCCTGTTTGGAATCACAACTGCTATTCCTGTCTCGAGATCACAATTCCAGTCTGAGGACCCAATTCCGGTTTGGTATCACAAATGCAGCACAAGGCTCAGGGTCACAATTCAAGTCTGAGGCCACAATTCCGCTTTGGAATCACAACTTAATTTCAAGGTTTGAAGTCACTGTTCCAGTCTGAGGTCCCAATTCCGGCTCTGAATCGTAACTGCTCTACATTGCTCGAGGTGACGATTCCAGTCTGAAGACTCAATTCCGGTATGGTATCATGACTGCAGCTCCAAGCCTAGTTGTCACATTTCCAGTCTGAGGCCACGATTCCCGTTTGGAATCACAACTGCTATTCCTGTCTCGAGATCACAATTCCAGTCTGAGGCCCCAATTCCTGTTTGGAATCAGTACTGCAGATCATGGCTAGGAGTCACAATTCCAGTCTGAGGCCCCAATTCCCAGTTGGACTCACAACTGCCGTTCAAGGCTCGAGGTCACAATTCCAGTCTGTGGTCACAAGTCCAGTTTGGAATCACAACTGGAGTTCAAGGCTCGAGGTCACAATTACAGTTTGGAATCACAAGAGCAGTTCATGGAATGAGGTCACAATTACTCTCTGAGGTCATAGTTTCTGTTTGGAATCACAATTGCAGTTCAAAGCTCGAGGTCTCAATTCCAGTCTGAGCCCCCAATTCTGTGTTGGAATCACAACGGATGTTCATGTCTCGAGATCACGATTCCAGTCTGAGGACCCAATTCCGGTTTGGTATCACAAGTGCAGCTCAAGGCTCAGGGTCACAATTCCAGTCTGAGGCCACAATTCCCGTTTGGAATCACAACTGCAGTTCAAGGATTGAGGTCACAATTACAGTTTGGATTCACAATAGCAGTTCATGGAATGAAATCACAATTCCAGTCTTAGGTCAATATTCCTGTTTGGAATCACAACTGATGTTCATGTCTCGAGATCACGATTCCAGTCTGAGGACCCAATTCCGGTTTGGTATCACAGATGCAGCACAAGGCTCAGGGTCACAATTCCAGTCTGAGGACCCAATTCCGCTTTGGAATCACAACTTAATTTCAAGGTTCGTAGTCACAGTTCCAGTTTGAGGTCCCAATTCCGGCTCTGAATCGCAACTGCTCTACATTGCTCGAGGTGACGATTCCAGTCTGAAGACTCAATTCCGGTATGGTATCACAACTGCAGCTCAAGCCTAGTTGTCACATTTCCAGTCTGAGGCCACGATTCCCGTTTGGAATCACAATTGCTATTCCTGTCTCGAGATCACAATTCCAGTCTGAGGCCCCAATTCCTGTTTGGAATCAGTACTGCAGATCATGGCTAGGAGTCACAATTCCAGTCTGAGGCCCCAATTCCCGGTTGGACTCACAACTGCAGTTCAAGGCTCGAGGTCACAATTCCAGTCTGAGGTCACAATTCCCAGTTGGACTCACAACTGCCGGTCAAGCCTCGAGGTCACAATTCCAGTCTGAGGTCACAATTCCAGTCTGAGGTCACAAGTCCTGTTTGGAATCACAATTGCAGTTCAAGGCTTGAGTTCACAATTCCAGTTTCAAATCACATTTGCATTTTAAGTCATGAGGCCACAATTCCAGTATGAGGACACAATTCCTGTTTGGAATCACAATTGATGTTCAAGCCTCGAGGTCACAATTCCAGTCTGAGGCCACAATACGGCTTTGGAATCACAACTAAAATTCAAGGCTCGAAGTCACAACTGCAGTCTGAGGACGCAATAGCTGTTTGGAATCAGTACTGCAGCTCAAGGCTCCGGGGTCATAGTTCCAGTCTGAGGCCACAATTCCCGTTTGGAATCACAACTGCAATTCAAGGCCCGAGGTCACAATTACAGTTCGGAATCACAACTGCTATTCAAGGCTCGAGGTCACAATTCAAGTCTGAGGCCACAATTCCGGTTTGGAATCATATTAGCAGTTCAAGGCTTGATTTCACAATTCCGGTTTGAAATAACAATTGCATTTCAAGGCTTGAGGTCACAATTCCAGTTTGAAATCACATTTGCATTTTAAGTCTTGAGGCCACAATTCCAGTATGAGGATAGAATTCATGTTGGGAATCACGATTGATGTTCAATGCTCGAGGTCACAATTCCAGTCAGAGTTCATGAATCCTGTTTGGAATCACAATTGCATTTCAACTCTCAAGATCACAATTCCAGTCTTAGGCCCCAAATCCTGTCAGGAAACACTACTAAAGTTCAAGGCTCGAAGACACGATTCTAGTCTGATGACCCTATACTGGTTTGGAATCACAAGTGCAGCTCAAGGCTCGGGGTCACAATTCCAGTCTGAGGCCACAATTCCCGTTTGGAATCACAACTGCAGTTCAAGGATTGAGGTCACAATTACAGTTTGGATTCACAATAGCAGTTCATGGAATGAAATCACAATTCCAGTCTTAGGTCAATATTCCTGTTTGGAATCACAACTGATGTTCATGTCTCGAGATCACGATTCCAGTCTGAGGACCCAATTCCGGTTTGGTATCACAAGTGCAGCTCAAGGCTCAGGGTCACAATTCCAGTCTGAGGCCACAATTCCCGTTTGGAATCACAATGCAGTTCAAGGATCGAGGTCACAATTACAGTTTGGATTCACAATAGCAGTTCATGGAATGAAATCACAATTCCAGTCTTAGGTCAATATTCCTGTTTGGAATCACAACTGCTATTCCTGTCTCGAGATCACAATTCCAGTCTGAGGACCCAATTCCGGTTTGGTATCACAAATGCAGCACAAGGCTCAGGGTCACAATTCAAGTCTGAGGCCACAATTCCGCTTTGGAATCACAACTTAATTTCAAGGTTTGAAGTCACTGTTCCAGTCTGAGGTCCCAATTCCGGCTCTGAATCGTAACTTCTCTACATTGCTCGAGGTGACGATTCCAGTCTGAAGACTCAATTCCGGTATGGTATCATGACTGCAGCTCCAAGCCTAGTTGTCACATTTCCAGTCTGAGGCCACGATTCCCGTTTGGAATCACAACTGCTATTCCTGTCTCGAGATCACAATTCCAGTCTGAGGCCCCAATTCCTGTTTGGAATCAGTACTGCAGATCATGGCTAGGAGTCACAATTCCAGTCTGAGGCCCCAATTCCCAGTTGGACTCACAACTGCCGTTCAAGGCTCGAGGTCACAATTCCAGTCTGTGGTCACAATTCCAGTTTGGAATCACAACTGGAGTTCAAGGCTCGAGGTCACAATTACAGTTTGGAATCACAAGAGCAGTTCATGGAATGAGGTCACAATTACTCTCTGAGGTCATAGTTTCTGTTTGGAATCACAATTGCAGTTCAAAGCTCGAGGTCTCAATTCCAGTCTGAGCCCCCAATTCTGTGTTGGAATCACAACGGATGTTCATGTCTCGAGATCACGATTCCAGTCTGAGGACCCAATTCCGGTTTGGTATCACAAGTGCAGCTCAAGGCTCAGGGTCACAATTCCAGTCTGAGGCCACAATTCCCGTTTGGAATCACAACTGCAGTTCAAGGATTGAGGTCACAATTACAGTTTGGATTCACAATAGCAGTTCATGGAATGAAATCACAATTCCAGTCTTAGGTCAATATTCCTGTTTGGAATCACAACTGATGTTCATGTCTCGAGATCACGATTCCAGTCTGAGGACCCAATTCCGGTTTGGTATCACAGATGCAGCACAAGGCTCAGGGTCACAATTCCAGTCTGAGGACCCAATTCCGCTTTGGAATCACAACTTAATTTCAAGGTTCGTAGTCACAGTTCCAGTTTGAGGTCCCAATTCCGGCTCTGAATCGCAACTGCTCTACATTGCTCGAGGTGACGATTCCAGTCTGAAGACTCAATTCCGGTATGGTATCACAACTGCAGCTCAAGCCTAGTTGTCACATTTCCAGTCTGAGGCCACGATTCCCGTTTGGAATCACAATTGCTATTCCTGTCTCGAGATCACAATTCCAGTCTGAGGCCCCAATTCCTGTTTGGAATCAGTACTGCAGATCATGGCTAGGAGTCACAATTCCAGTCTGAGGCCCCAATTCCCGGTTGGACTCACAACTGCAGTTCAAGGCTCGAGGTCACAATTCCAGTCTGAGGTCACAATTCCCAGTTGGACTCACAACTGCCGGTCAAGCCTCGAGGTCACAATTCCAGTCTGAGGTCACAAGTCC
The DNA here is from genome assembly GCF_052056855.1 of Sturnus vulgaris. Lineage (NCBI taxonomy): Eukaryota > Metazoa > Chordata > Aves > Passeriformes > Sturnidae > Sturnus > Sturnus vulgaris. Next base: position 198,784 of record NW_028276432.1, on the reverse strand, counting down.
TGTTTGGAATCACAATTGCAGTTCAAGGCTTGAGTTCACAATTCCAGTTTCAAATCACATTTGCATTTTAAGTCATGAGGCCACAATTCCAGTATGAGGACACAATTCCTGTTTGGAATCACAATTGATGTTCAAGCCTCGAGGTCACAATTCCAGTCTGAGGCCACAATACGGCTTTGGAATCACAACTAAAATTCAAGGCTCGAAGTCACAACTGCAGTCTGAGGACGCAATAGCTGTTTGGAATCAGTACTGCAGCTCAAGGCTCCGGGGTCATAGTTCCAGTCTGAGGCCACAATTCCCGTTTGGAATCACAACTGCAATTCAAGGCCCGAGGTCACAATTACAGTTCGGAATCACAACTGCTATTCAAGGCTCGAGGTCACAATTCAAGTCTGAGGCCACAATTCCGGTTTGGAATCATATTAGCAGTTCAAGGCTTGATTTCACAATTCCGGTTTGAAATAACAATTGCATTTCAAGGCTTGAGGTCACAATTCCAGTTTGAAATCACATTTGCATTTTAAGTCTTGAGGCCACAATTCCAGTATGAGGATAGAATTCATGTTGGGAATCACGATTGATGTTCAATGCTCGAGGTCACAATTCCAGTCAGAGTTCATGAATCCTGTTTGGAATCACAATTGCATTTCAACTCTCAAGATCACAATTCCAGTCTTAGGCCCCAAATCCTGTCAGGAAACACTACTAAAGTTCAAGGCTCGAAGACACGATTCTAGTCTGATGACCCTATACTGGTTTGGAATCACAAGTGCAGCTCAAGGCTCGGGGTCACAATTCCAGTCTGAGGCCACAATTCCCGTTTGGAATCACAACTGCAGTTCAAGGATTGAGGTCACAATTACAGTTTGGATTCACAATAGCAGTTCATGGAATGAAATCACAATTCCAGTCTTAGGTCAATATTCCTGTTTGGAATCACAACTGATGTTCATGTCTCGAGATCACGATTCCAGTCTGAGGACCCAATTCCGGTTTGGTATCACAAGTGCAGCTCAAGGCTCAGGGTCACAATTCCAGTCTGAGGCCACAATTCCCGTTTGGAATCACAACTGCAGTTCAAGGATTGAGGTCACAATTACAGTTTGGATTCACAATAGCAGTTCATGGAATGAAATCACAATTCCAGTCTTAGGTCAATATTCCTGTTTGGAATCACAACTGATGTTCATGTCTCGAGATCACGATTCCAGTCTGAGGACCCAATTCCGGTTTGGTATCACAGATGCAGCACAAGGCTCAGGGTCACAATTCCAGTCTGAGGACCCAATTCCGCTTTGGAATCACAACTTAATTTCAAGGTTCGTAGTCACAGTTCCAGTTTGAGGTCCCAATTCCGGCTCTGAATCGCAACTGCTCTACATTGCTCGAGGTGACGATTCCAGTCTGAAGACTCAATTCCGGTATGGTATCACAACTGCAGCTCAAGCCTAGTTGTCACATTTCCAGTCTGAGGCCACGATTCCCGTTTGGAATCACAATTGCTATTCCTGTCTCGAGATCACAATTCCAGTCTGAGGCCCCAATTCCTGTTTGGAATCAGTACTGCAGATCATGGCTAGGAGTCACAATTCCAGTCTGAGGCCCCAATTCCCGGTTGGACTCACAACTGCAGTTCAAGGCTCGAGGTCACAATTCCAGTCTGAGGTCACAATTCCCAGTTGGACTCACAACTGCCGGTCAAGCCTCGAGGTCACAATTCCGGTCTGAGGTCACAAGTCCTGTTTGGAATCACAATTGCAGTTCAAGGCTTGAGTTCACAATTCCAGTTTCAAATCACATTTGCATTTTAAGTCATGAGGCCACAATTCCAGTATGAGGACACAATTCCTGTTTGGAATCACAATTGATGTTCAAGCCTCGAGGTCACAATTCCAGTCTGAGGCCACAATACGGCTTTGGAATCACAACTAAAATTCAAGGCTCGAAGTCACAACTGCAGTCTGAGGACGCAATAGCTGTTTGGAATCAGTACTGCAGCTCAAGGCTCCGGGGTCATAGTTCCAGTCTGAGGCCACAATTCCCGTTTGGAATCACAACTGCAATTCAAGGCCCGAGGTCACAATTACAGTTCGGAATCACAACTGCTATTCAAGGCTCGAGGTCACAATTCAAGTCTGAGGCCACAATTCCGGTTTGGAATCATATTAGCAGTTCAAGGCTTGATTTCACAATTCCGGTTTGAAATAACAATTGCATTTCAAGGCTTGAGGTCACAATTCCAGTTTGAAATCACATTTGCATTTTAAGTCTTGAGGCCACAATTCCAGTATGAGGATAGAATTCATGTTGGGAATCACGATTGATGTTCAATGCTCGAGGTCACAATTCCAGTCAGAGTTCATGAATCCTGTTTGGAATCACAATTGCATTTCAACTCTCAAGATCACAATTCCAGTCTTAGGCCCCAAATCCTGTCAGGAAACACTACTAAAGTTCAAGGCTCGAAGACACGATTCTAGTCTGATGACCCTATACTGGTTTGGAATCACAAGTGCAGCTCAAGGCTCGGGGTCACAATTCCAGTCTGAGGCCACAATTCCCGTTTGGAATCACAATGCAGTTAAAGGATCGAGATCACAATTACAGTTTGGATTCACAATAGCAGTTCATGGAATGAAATCACAATTCCAGTCTTAGGTCAATATTCCTGTTTGGAATCACAACTGCTATTCCTGTCTCGAGATCACAATTCCAGTCTGAGGACCCAATTCCGGTTTGGTATCACAGATGCAGCACAAGGCTCAGGGTCACAATTCAAGTCTGAGGCCACAATTCCGCTTTGGAATCACAACTTAATTTCAAGGTTCGTAGTCACAGTTCCAGTTTGAGGTCCCAATTCCGGCTCTGAATCGCAACTGCTCTACATTGCTCGAGGTGACGATTCCAGTCTGAAGACTCAATTCCGGTATGGTATCACAACTGCAGCTCAAGCCTAGTTGTCACATTTCCAGTCTGAGGCCACGATTCCCGTTTGGAATCACAATTGCTATTCCTGTCTCGAGATCACAATTCCAGTCTGAGGCCCCAATTCCTGTTTGGAATCAGTACTGCAGATCATGGCTAGGAGTCACAATTCCAGTCTGAGGCCCCAATTCCCGGTTGGACTCACAACTGCAGTTCAAGGCTCGAGGTCACAATTCCAGTCTGAGGTCACAATTCCCAGTTGGACTCACAACTGCCGGTCAAGCCTCGAGGTCACAATTCCAGTCTGAGGTCACAAGTCCTGTTTGGAATCACAATTGCAGTTCAAGGCTTGAGTTCACAATTCCAGTTTCAAATCACATTTGCATTTTAAGTCATGAGGCCACAATTCCAGTATGAGGACACAATTCCTGTTTGGAATCACAATTGATGTTCAAGCCTCGAGGTCACAATTCCAGTCTGAGGCCACAATACGGCTTTGGAATCACAACTAAAATTCAAGGCTCGAAGTCACAACTGCAGTCTGAGGACGCAATAGCTGTTTGGAATCAGTACTGCAGCTCAAGGCTCCGGGGTCATAGTTCCAGTCTGAGGCCACAATTCCCGTTTGGAATCACAACTGCAATTCAAGGCCCGAGGTCACAATTACAGTTCGGAATCACAACTGCTATTCAAGGCTCGAGGTCACAATTCAAGTCTGAGGCCACAATTCCGGTTTGGAATCATATTAGCAGTTCAAGGCTTGATTTCACAATTCCGGTTTGAAATAACAATTGCATTTCAAGGCTTGAGGTCACAATTCCAGTTTGAAATCACATTTGCATTTTAAGTCTTGAGGCCACAATTCCAGTATGAGGATAGAATTCATGTTGGGAATCACGATTGATGTTCAATGCTCGAGGTCACAATTCCAGTCAGAGTTCATGAATCCTGTTTGGAATCACAATTGCATTTCAACTCTCAAGATCACAATTCCAGTCTTAGGCCCCAAATCCTGTCAGGAAACACTACTAAAGTTCAAGGCTCGAAGACACGATTCTAGTCTGATGACCCTATACTGGTTTGGAATCACAAGTGCAGCTCAAGGCTCGGGGTCACAATTCCAGTCTGAGGCCACAATTCCCGTTTGGAATCACAACTGCAGTTCAAGGATTGAGGTCACAATTACAGTTTGGATTCACAATAGCAGTTCATGGAATGAAATCACAATTCCAGTCTTAGGTCAATATTCCTGTTTGGAATCACAACTGATGTTCATGTCTCGAGATCACGATTCCAGTCTGAGGACCCAATTCCGGTTTGGTATCACAAGTGCAGCTCAAGGCTCAGGGTCACAATTCCAGTCTGAGGCCACAATTCCCGTTTGGAATCACAACTGCAGTTCAAGGATTGAGGTCACAATTACAGTTTGGATTCACAATAGCAGTTCATGGAATGAAATCACAATTCCAGTCTTAGGTCAATATTCCTGTTTGGAATCACAACTGATGTTCATGTCTCGAGATCACGATTCCAGTCTGAGGACCCAATTCCGGTTTGGTATCACAGATGCAGCACAAGGCTCAGGGTCACAATTCCAGTCTGAGGACCCAATTCCGCTTTGGAATCACAACTTAATTTCAAGGTTCGTAGTCACAGTTCCAGTTTGAGGTCCCAATTCCGGCTCTGAATCGCAACTGCTCTACATTGCTCGAGGTGACGATTCCAGTCTGAAGACTCAATTCCGGTATGGTATCACAACTGCAGCTCAAGCCTAGTTGTCACATTTCCAGTCTGAGGCCACGATTCCCGTTTGGAATCACAATTGCTATTCCTGTCTCGAGATCACAATTCCAGTCTGAGGCCCCAATTCCTGTTTGGAATCAGTACTGCAGATCATGGCTAGGAGTCACAATTCCAGTCTGAGGCCCCAATTCCCGGTTGGACTCACAACTGCAGTTCAAGGCTCGAGGTCACAATTCCAGTCTGAGGTCACAATTCCCAGTTGGACTCACAACTGCCGGTCAAGCCTCGAGGTCACAATTCCGGTCTGAGGTCACAAGTCCTGTTTGGAATCACAATTGCAGTTCAAGGCTTGAGTTCACAATTCCAGTTTCAAATCACATTTGCATTTTAAGTCATGAGGCCACAATTCCAGTATGAGGACACAATTCCTGTTTGGAATCACAATTGATGTTCAAGCCTCGAGGTCACAATTCCAGTCTGAGGCCACAATACGGCTTTGGAATCACAACTAAAATTCAAGGCTCGAAGTCACAACTGCAGTCTGAGGACGCAATAGCTGTTTGGAATCAGTACTGCAGCTCAAGGCTCCGGGGTCATAGTTCCAGTCTGAGGCCACAATTCCCGTTTGGAATCACAACTGCAATTCAAGGCCCGAGGTCACAATTACAGTTCGGAATCACAACTGCTATTCAAGGCTCGAGGTCACAATTCAAGTCTGAGGCCACAATTCCGGTTTGGAATCATATTAGCAGTTCAAGGCTTGATTTCACAATTCCGGTTTGAAATAACAATTGCATTTCAAGGCTTGAGGTCACAATTCCAGTTTGAAATCACATTTGCATTTTAAGTCTTGAGGCCACAATTCCAGTATGAGGATAGAATTCATGTTGGGAATCACGATTGATGTTCAATGCTCGAGGTCACAATTCCAGTCAGAGTTCATGAATCCTGTTTGGAATCACAATTGCATTTCAACTCTCAAGATCACAATTCCAGTCTTAGGCCCCAAATCCTGTCAGGAAACACTACTAAAGTTCAAGGCTCGAAGACACGATTCTAGTCTGATGACCCTATACTGGTTTGGAATCACAAGTGCAGCTCAAGGCTCGGGGTCACAATTCCAGTCTGAGGCCACAATTCCCGTTTGGAATCACAATGCAGTTCAAGGATCGAGGTCACAATTACAGTTTGGATTCACAATAGCAGTTCATGGAATGAAATCACAATTCCAGTCTTAGGTCAATATTCCTGTTTGGAATCACAACTGCTATTCCTGTCTCGAGATTACAATTCCAGTCTGAGGACCCAATTCCGGTTTGGTATCACAAATGCAGCACAAGGCTCAGGGTCACAATTCCAGTCTGAGGACCCAATTCCGCTTTGGAATCACAACTTAATTTCAAGGTTTGAAGTCACTGTTCCAGTCTGAGGTCCCAATTCCGGCTCTGAATCGTAACTGCTCTACATTGCTCGAGGTGACGATTCCAGTCTGAAGACTCAATTCCGGTATGGTATCACAGATGCAGCACAAGGCTCAGGGTCACAATTCCAGTCTGAGGACCCAATTCCGCTTTGGAATCACAATTGTTATTCCTGTCTCGAGATCACAATTCCAGTCTGAGGCCCCAATTCCTGTTTGGAATCAGTACTGCAGATCATGGCTAGGAGTCACAATTCCAGTCTGAGGCCCCAATTCCCGGTTGGACTCACAACTGCAGTTCAAGGCTCGAGGTCACAATTCCAGTCTGAGGTCACAATTCCCAGTTGGACTCACAACTGCCGGTCAAGCCTCGAGGTCACAATTCCAGTCTGAGGTCACAAGTCCTGTTTGGAATCACAACTGGAGTTCAAGGCTCGAGGTCACAATTACAGTTTGGAATCACAATAGCAGTTCATAGAATGAGGTCACAATTACTCTCTGAGGTCAAAGTTTCTGTTTGGAATCACAATTGCAGTTCAAAGTTCGAGGTCTCAATTCCAGTCTGCCGTCACAATTCCGGTTTGGAATCAGAAGTGCTTTTCAAGTCTCGGGGTCACCATTCCAGTCTGAGGCCACAATTCCAGTTTGGAATCACAATTGCAGTACAAGCCTGGAGAACACAATTCCTGTCTGAGGTCCCAATATCGGTTTGGTATCACAACTGCAGCTCAAATCTCTAGGTCACAAATTCAGTGTGTGGTCACAAATCCCGTTTGGAATCACATTTGCAGTTCTAGGGTGAATATCACAATTTCAGTCTGAGCCCCCAATTCCGTTTTGTAATCACAACTGCTGTTCATGTCTCGAGGTCACAATTCCAGTCTGAAGACCCAATTCCGGTTTGGTATCACAGATGCAGCACAAGGCTCAGGGTCACAATTCAAGTCTGAGGCCACAATTCCGCTTTGGAATCACAACTTAATTTCAAGGTTTGAAGTCACTGTTCCAGTCTGAGGTCCCAATTCCGGCTCTGAATCGTAACTGCTCTACATTGCTCGATGTGATGATTCCAGTCTGAAGACTCAATTCTGGTATGGTATCACAACTGCAGCTCAAGCCTAGTTGTCACATTTCCAGTCTGAGGCCACGATTCCCGTTTGGAATCACAACTGCTATTCCTGTCTCGAGATCACAATTCCAGTCTGAGGCCCCAATTCCTATTTGGAATCAGTACTGCAGTTCAAGGCTCGAGCTCACTATTACAGTTTGGAATCACAATAGGAGTTCATGGAATGAGGTCACAATTACTCTCTGAGGTAATAATTTCTGTTTGGAATCACAATTGCAGTTCAAAGCTCGAGGTCTTAATTCCAGTCTGCGGTCACAATTCCGGTTTGGAATCACAATTGCAGTTCAAGGCTTGAGATCACAATGCCAGACTGAGGTCTCAATTCCCGTTTGGAATCACAACTGCAATTCAAGGCCCGAGGTCACAATTACAGTTCGGAATCACAACTGCTATTCAAGGCTCGAGGTCACAATTCAAGTCTGAGGCCACAATTCCGGTTTGGAATCATATTAGCAGTTCAAGGCTTGATTTCACAATTCCGGTTTGAAATAACAATTGCATTTCAAGGCTTGAGGTCACAATTCCAGTTTGAAATCACATTTGCATTTTAAGTCTTGAGGCCACAATTCCAGTATGAGGATAGAATTCATGTTGGGAATCACGATTGATGTTCAATGCTCGAGGTCACAATTGCAGTCAGAGTTCATGAATCCTGTTTGGAATCACAATTGCATTTCAACTCTCAAGATCACAATTCCAGTCTTAGGCCCCAAATCCTGTCAGGAAACACTACTAAAGTTCAAGGCTCGAAGACACGATTCTAGTCTGATGACCCTATACTGGTTTGGAATCACAAGTGCAGCTCAAGGCTCAGGGTCACAATTCCAGTCTGAGGCCACAATTCCCGTTTGGAATCACAATGCAGTTCAAGGATCGAGGTCACAATTACAGTTTGGATTCACAATAGCAGTTCATGGAATGAAATCACAATTCCAGTCTTAGGTCAATATTCCTGTTTGGAATCACAACTGCTATTCCTGTCTCGAGATTACAATTCCAGTCTGAGGACCCAATTCCGGTTTGGTATCACAAATGCAGCACAAGGCTCAGGGTCACAATTCCAGTCTGAGGACCCAATTCCGCTTTGAAATCACAACTTAATTTCAAGGTTTGAAGTCACTGTTCCAGTCTGAGGTCCCAATTCCGGCTCTGAATCGTAACTGCTCTACATTGCTCGAGGTGACGATTCCAGTCTGAAGACTCAATTCCGGTATGGTATCACAACTGCAGCTCAAGCCTAGTTGTCACATTTCCAGTCTGAGGCCACGATTCCCGTTTGGAATCACAATTGTTATTCCTGTCTCGAGATCACAATTCCAGTCTGAGGCCCCAATTCCTGTTTGGAATCAGTACTGCAGATCATGGCTAGGAGTCACAATTCCAGTCTGAGGCCCCAATTCCCGGTTGGACTCACAACTGCAGTTCAAGGCTCGAGGTCACAATTCCAGTCTGAGGTCACAATTCCCAGTTGGACTCACAACTGCCGGTCAAGCCTCGAGGTCACAATTCCAGTCTGAGGTCACAAGTCCTGTTTGGAATCACAACTGGAGTTCAAGGCTCGAGGTCACAATTACAGTTTGGAATCACAATAGCAGTTCATAGAATGAGGTCACAATTACTCTCTGAGGTCAAAGTTTCTGTTTGGAATCACAATTGCAGTTCAAAGTTCGAGGTCTCAATTCCAGTCTGCCGTCACAATTCCGGTTTGGAATCAGAAGTGCTTTTCAAGTCTCGGGGTCACCATTCCAGTCTGAGGCCACAATTCCAGTTTGGAATCACAATTGCAGTACAAGCCTGGAGAACACAATTCCTGTCTGAGGTCCCAATATCGGTTTGGTATCACAACTGCAGCTCAAATCTCTAGGTCACAAATTCAGTGTGTGGTCACAAATCCCGTTTGGAATCACATTTGCAGTTCTAGGGTGAATATCACAATTTCAGTCTGAGCCCCCAATTCCGTTTTGTAATCACAACTGCTGTTCATGTCTCGAGGTCACAATTCCAGTCTGAAGACCCAATTCCGGTTTGGTATCACAGATGCAGCACAAGGCTCAGGGTCACAATTCAAGTCTGAGGCCACAATTCCGCTTTGGAATCACAACTTAATTTCAAGGTTTGAAGTCACTGTTCCAGTCTGAGGTCCCAATTCCGGCTCTGAATCGTAACTGCTCTACATTGCTCGAGGTGATGATTCCAGTCTGAAGACTCAATTCCGGTATGGTATCACAACTGCAGCTCAAGCCTAGTTGTCACATTTCCAGTCTGAGGCCACGATTCCCGTTTGGAATCACAACTGCTATTCCTGTCTCGAGATCACAATTCCAGTCTGAGGCCCCAATTCCTATTTGGAATCAGTACTGCAGTTCAAGGCTCGAGCTCACTATTACAGTTTGGAATCACAATAGGAGTTCATGGAATGAGGTCACAATTACTCTCTGAGGTCATAATTTCTGTTTGGAATCACAATTGCAGTTCAAAGCTCGAGGTCTTAATTCCAGTCTGCGGTCACAATTCCGGTTTGGAATCACAATTGCAGTTCAAGGCTTGAGATCACAATGCCAGACTGAGGTCTCAATTCCCGTTTGGAATCACAACTGCTGCTCAATGCTCGGGGTCACAATTCCAGTCTGAGGCCACAATTCCCGTTTGGAATCACAACTGCTATTCAAGGCTTGAGTTTACAATTCCAGTTTGGAATCACAATTGCAGTTCAAGTCTCGAGATCACAATTCCAGTCTGAGGCCCCAATTCCTGTTTGAAATCCAATTGTAGTCCAAGGCTCGAGGTCACAAATCCACTCTGAGGTCACAATTCTTGTTTGGAATCAAAATTGCAGTTCAAGGCTCAAGATCACAATTGCAGTCTGAGGCCACAATTCCTGTTTGGAATCACAATGGCAGTTCAAGGCTAGAGATCACAATTCCAGTCTGAGGCCACAATTCCCGTTTGGAATCACAATGGCAGTTCAAGGCCCGAGATCACAATTCCAGTCTGAGCCCCCAATTCCGGTTTGATTTCAGAGCTGCAGCTTAAGGTTCAGGGTCACAATTCCAGTCTGAGGTCCCGATATCGGTTTGGTTCCACAACTGCAGCTCAAATCTCTAGGTCACAAATTCAGTGTGTGGTCACTAATCCCGTTTGGAATCACATTTACAATTCAAGGGTCGAGATCACAATTCCAGTCTGAGGCCACAATTCCCGTTTGGAATTACAACTGCTATTCAAGCCTCGAGGTCACAATTCCGGTTTGGAATCACAATTGCATTTCAAGGCTGGAGAACACAATTCCAGTTTCAAATCACATTTGCATTTTAAGTCATGAGGCCACAATTCCAGTATGAGGACACAATTCCTGTTTGGAATCACAACTGATCTTCAAGGCTTGAGCTCACAATTGCAGTCAGAGTTCATGAATCCTGTTTGGTATCACAAATACATTTCAAGTCTCGAGATCACAATTCCAGTCTTAGGCCCCAAATCCTGTCAGGAAACACTACTAAAGTTCAAGACTCGAAGACACAATTGCAGTCTGAGGACCCAATACCGGTTTGGTATCAAAACCGCAGCTCAAGGCTCGGGGTCACAAATCCAGTCTGAGATCACAATTGCGGTTTGGTATCAGAACTGCAGCTCAAATCTCTAGGTCACAAATGCAGTGTGTGGTCACAAATCCCGTTTGGAATCACATTTGCAGTTCAAGGGTCGAGATCACAATTCCAGTCTGAGCCCCCAATTCCAGTCTGAGGACCCAATTCCCGTTTGGTATCACAGATGCAGCACAAGGCTCAGGGTCACAATTCCAGTCTGAGGACCCAATTCCGCTTTGGAATCACAACTTAATTTCAAGGTTCGTAGTCACAGTTCCAGTTTGAGGTCCCAATTCCTCCTCCAATTCTGAATCGCAACTGCTCTACATTGCTCGAGGTGACGATTCCAGTCTGAAGACTCAATTCCGGTATGGTATCACAACTGCAGCTCAAGCCTAGTTGTCACATTTCCAGTCTGAGGCCACGATTCCCGTTTGGAATCACAACTGCTATTCCTGTCTCGAGATCACAATTCCAGTCTGAGGCCCCAATTCCTGTTTGGAATCAGTACTGCAGTTCAAGGCTCGAGCTCACTATTACAGTTTGGAATCACAATAGGAGTTCATGGAATGAGGTCACAATTCCAGTCTGAGGCCCCAATTCCTGTTTGAAATCCAATTGTAGTTCAAGTCTCGAGGTCACAAATCCAGTCTGCGGTCACAATTCTTGTTTGGAATCAAAATTGCAGTTCAAGGCTCGAGATCACAATTCCAGTCTGAGGCCACAATTCCCGTTTGGAATCACAACTGCTATTCAAGGCTTGAGTTCACAATTCCAATTTGGAATCACAATTGCAGTTCAAGGCTTGAGTTCACAATTCCAGTTTCAAATCACATTTGCATTTTAAGTCATGAGGCCACAATTCCAGTATGAGGACACAATTCCTGTTTGGAATCACAATTGATGTTCAAGCCTCGAGGTCACAATTCCAGTCTGAGGCCACAATACGGCTTTGGAATCACAACTAAAATTCAAGGCTCGAAGTCACAACTGCAGTCTGAGGACGCAATAGCTGTTTGGAATCAGTACTGCAGCTCAAGGCTCCGGGGTCATAGTTCCAGTCTGAGGCCACAATTCCCGTTTGGAATCACAACTGCAATTCAAGGCTCGAGGTCACAATTACAGTTCGGAATCACAACTGCTATTCAAGGCTCGAGGTCACAATTCAAGTCTGAGGCCACAATTCCGGTTTGGAATCATATTAGCAGTTCAAGGCTTGATTTCACAATTCCGGTTTGAAATAACAATTGCATTTCAAGGCTTGAGGTCACAATTCCAGTTTGAAATCACATTTGCATTTTAAGTCTTGAGGCCACAATTCCAGTATGAGGATAGAATTCATGTTGGGAATCACGATTGATGTTCAATGCTCGAGGTCACAATTGCAGTCAGAGTTCATGAATCCTGTTTGGAATCACAATTGCATTTCAACTCTCAAGATCACAATTCCAGTCTTAGGCCCCAAATCCTGTCAGGAAACACTACTAAAGTTCAAGGCTCGAAGACACGATTCTAGTCTGATGACCCTATACTGGTTTGGAATCACAAGTGCAGCTCAAGGCTCGGGGTCACAATTCCAGTCTGAGGCCACAATTCCCGTTTGGAATCACAACTGCAGTTCAAGGATCGAGGTCACAATTACAGTTTGGATTCACAATAGCAGTTCATGGAATGAAATCACAATTCCAGTCTTAGGTCAATATTCCTGTTTGGAATCACAACTGCTATTCCTGTCTCGAGATCACAATTCCAGTCTGAGGACCCAATTCCGGTTTGGTATCACAAATGCAGCACAAGGCTCAGGGTCACAATTCAAGTCTGAGGCCACAATTCCGCTTTGGAATCACAACTTAATTTCAAGGTTTGAAGTCACTGTTCCAGTCTGAGGTCCCAATTCCGGCTCTGAATCGTAACTGTTCTACATTGCTCGAGGTGACGATTCCAGTCTGAAGACTCAATTCCGGTATGGTATCATGACTGCAGCTCCAAGCCTAGTTGTCACATTTCCAGTCTGAGGCCACGATTCCCGTTTGGAATCACAACTGCTATTCCTGTCTCGAGATCACAATTCCAGTCTGAGGCCCCAATTCCTGTTTGGAATCAGTACTGCAGATCATGGCTAGGAGTCACAATTCCAGTCTGAGGCCCCAATTCCCAGTTGGACTCACAACTGCAGTTCAAGGCTCGAGGTCACAATTCCAGTCTGTGGTCACAATTCCAGTTTGGAATCACAACTGGAGTTCAAGGCTCGAGGTCACAATTACAGTTTGGAATCACAAGAGCAGTTCATGGAATGAGGTCACAATTACTCTCTGAGGTCATAGTTTCTGTTTGGAATCACAATTGCAGTTCAAAGCTCGAGGTCTCAATTCCAGTCTGAGCCCCCAATTCTGTGTTGGAATCACAACGGATGTTCATGTCTCGAGATCACGATTCCAGTCTGAGGACCCAATTCCGGTTTGGTATCACAAGTGCAGCTCAAGGCTCAGGGTCACAATTCCAGTCTGAGGCCACAATTCCCGTTTGGAATCACAACTGCAGTTCAAGGATTGAGGTCACAATTACAGTTTGGATTCACAATAGCAGTTCATGGAATGAAATCACAATTCCAGTCTTAGGTCAATATTCCTGTTTGGAATCACAACTGATGTTCATGTCTCGAGATCACGATTCCAGTCTGAGGACCCAATTCCGGTTTGGTATCACAGATGCAGCACAAGGCTCAGGGTCACAATTCCAGTCTGAGGACCCAATTCCGCTTTGGAATCACAACTTAATTTCAAGGTTCGTAGTCACAGTTCCAGTTTGAGGTCCCAATTCCGGCTCTGAATCGCAACTGCTCTACATTGCTCGAGGTGACGATTCCAGTCTGAAGACTCAATTCCGGTATGGTATCACAACTGCAGCTCAAGCCTAGTTGTCACATTTCCAGTCTGAGGCCACGATTCCCGTTTGGAATCACAATTGTTATTCCTGTCTCGAGATCACAATTCCAGTCTGAGGCCCCAATTCCTGTTTGGAATCAGTACTGCAGATCATGGCTAGGAGTCACAATTCCAGTCTGAGGCCCCAATTCCCGGTTGGACTCACAACTGCAGTTCAAGGCTCGAGGTCACAATTCCAGTCTGAGGTCACAATTCCCAGTTGGACTCACAACTGCCGGTCAAGCCTCGAGGTCACAATTCCAGTCTGAGGTCACAAGTCCTGTTTGGAATCACAACTGGAGTTCAAGGCTCGAGGTCACAATTACAGTTTGGAATCACAATAGCAGTTCATAGAATGAGGTCACAATTACTCTCTGAGGTCAAAGTTTCTGTTTGGAATCACAATTGCAGTTCAAAGTTCGAGGTCTCAATTCCAGTCTGCCGTCACAATTCCGGTTTGGAATCAGAAGTGCTGTTCAAGTCTCGGGGTCACCATTCCAGTCTGAGGCCACAATTCCCGTTTGGAATCACAACTGCAGCTCATGTCTCGAGGTCACGATTCCAGTCTTAGGTCACAATTCCAGTTTGGAATCACAATTGCAGTACAAGCCTGGAGAACACAATTCCTGTCTGAGGTCCCAATATCGGTTTGGTATCACAACTGCAGCTCAAATCTCTAGGTCACAAATTCAGTGTGTGGTCACAAATCCCGTTTGGAATCACATTTGCAGTTCTAGGGTGAATATCACAATTCCAGTCTGAGCCCCCAATTCCGGTTTGATTTCAGAGCTGCAGCTTAAGGTTCAGGGTCACAATTCCAGTCTGAGGTCCCGATATCGGTTTGGTTCCACAACTGCAGCTCAAATCTCTAGGTCACAAATTCAGTGTGTGGTCACTAATCCCGTTTGGAATCACATTTACAATTCAAGGGTCGAGATCACAATTCCAGTCTGAGGCCACAATTCCGGTTTGGAATTACAACTGCTATTCAAGCCTCGAGGTCACAATTCCGGTTTGGAATCACAATTGCATTTCAAGGCTGGAGAACACAATTCCAGTTTCAAATCACATTTGCATTTTAAGTCATGAGGCCACAATTCCAGTATGAGGACACAATTCCTGTTTGGAATCACAACTGATCTTCAAGGCTTGAGCTCACAATTGCAGTCAGAGTTCATGAATCCTGTTTGGTATCACAAATACATTTCAAGTCTCGAGATCACAATTCCAGTCTTAGGCCCCAAATCCTGTCAGGAAACACTACTAAAGTTCAAGACTCGAAGACACAATTGCAGTCTGAGGACCCAATACCGGTTTGGTATCAAAACCGCAGCTCAAGGCTCGGGGTCACAAATCCAGTCTGAGATCACAATTGCGGTTTGGTATCAGAACTGCAGCTCAAATCTCTAGGTCACAAATGCAGTGTGTGGTCACAAATCCCGTTTGGAATCACATTTGCAGTTCAAGGGTCGAGATCACAATTCCAGTCTGAGCCCCCAATTCCAGTCTGAGGACCCAATTCCCGTTTGGTATCACAGATGCAGCACAAGGCTCAGGGTCACAATTCCAGTCTGAGGACCCAATTCCGCTTTGGAATCACAACTTAATTTCAAGGTTCGTAGTCACAGTTCCAGTTTGAGGTCCCAATTCCGGCTCTGAATCGCAACTGCTCTACATTGCTCGAGGTGACGATTCCAGTCTGAAGACTCAATTCCGGTATGGTATCACAACTGCAGCTCAAGCCTAGTTGTCACATTTCCAGTCTGAGGCCACGATTCCCGTTTGGAATCACAACTGCTATTCCTGTCTCGAGATCACAATTCCAGTCTGAGGCCCCAATTCCTGTTTGGAATCAGTACTGCAGTTCAAGGCTCGAGCTCACTATTACAGTTTGGAATCACAATAGGAGTTCATGGAATGAGGTCACAATTCCAGTCTGAGGCCCCAATTCCTGTTTGAAATCCAATTGTAGTTCAAGTCTCGAGGTCACAAATCCAGTCTGCGGTCACAATTCTTGTTTGGAATCAAAATTGCAGTTCAAGGCTCGAGATCACAATTCCAGTCTGAGGCCACAATTCCCGTTTGGAATCACAACTGCTATTCAAGGCTTGAGTTCACAATTCCAATTTGGAATCACAATTGCAGTTCAAGGCTTGAGTTCACAATTCCAGTTTCAAATCACATTTGCATTTTAAGTCATGAGGCCACAATTCCAGTATGAGGACACAATTCCTGTTTGGAATCACAATTGATGTTCAAGCCTCGAGGTCACAATTCCAGTCTGAGGCCACAATACGGCTTTGGAATCACAACTAAAATTCAAGGCTCGAAGTCACAACTGCAGTCTGAGGACGCAATAGCTGTTTGGAATCAGTACTGCAGCTCAAGGCTCCGGGGTCATAGTTCCAGTCTGAGGCCACAATTCCCGTTTGGAATCACAACTGCAATTCAAGGCCCGAGGTCACAATTACAGTTCGGAATCACAACTGCTATTCAAGGCTCGAGGTCACAATTCAAGTCTGAGGCCACAATTCCGGTTTGGAATCATATTAGCAGTTCAAGGCTTGATTTCACAATTCCGGTTTGAAATAACAATTGCATTTCAAGGCTTGAGGTCACAATTCCAGTTTGAAATCACATTTGCATTTTAAGTCTTGAGGCCACAATTCCAGTATGAGGATAGAATTCATGTTGGGAATCACGATTGATGTTCAATGCTCGAGGTCACAATTCCAGTCAGAGTTCATGAATCCTGTTTGGAATCACAATTGCATTTCAACTCTCAAGATCACAATTCCAGTCTTAGGCCCCAAATCCTGTCAGGAAACACTACTAAAGTTCAAGGCTCGAAGACACGATTCTAGTCTGATGACCCTATACTGGTTTGGAATCACAAGTGCAGCTCAAGGCTCGGGGTCACAATTCCAGTCTGAAGCCACAATTCCCGTTTGGAATCACAATGCAGTTCAAGGATCGAGGTCTCAATTCCAGTCTGAGCCCCCAATTCTGTGTTGGAATCACAACGGATGTTCATGTCTCGAGATCACGATTCCAGTCTGAGGACCCAATTCCGGTTTGGTATCACAAGTGCAGCTCAAGGCTCAGGGTCACAATTCCAGTCTGAGGCCACAATTCCCGTTTGGAATCACAACTGCAGTTCAAGGATTGAGGTCACAATTACAGTTTGGATTCACAATAGCAGTTCATGGAATGAAATCACAATTCCAGTCTTAGGTCAATATTCCTGTTTGGAATCACAACTGATGTTCATGTCTCGAGATCACGATTCCAGTCTGAGGACCCAATTCCGGTTTGGTATCACAGATGCAGCACAAGGCTCAGGGTCACAATTCCAGTCTGAGGACCCAATTCCGCTTTGGAATCACAACTTAATTTCAAGGTTCGTAGTCACAGTTCCAGTTTGAGGTCCCAATTCCGGCTCTGAATCGCAACTGCTCTACATTGCTCGAGGTGACGATTCCAGTCTGAAGACTCAATTCCGGTATGGTATCACAACTGCAGCTCAAGCCTAGTTGTCACATTTCCAGTCTGAGGCCACGATTCCCGTTTGGAATCACAACTGCTATTCCTGTCTCGAGATCACAATTCCAGTCTAAGGCCCCAATTCCTGTTTGGAATCAGTACTGCAGATCATGGCTAGGAGTCACAATTCCAGTCTGAGGCCCCAATTCCCGGTTGGACTCACAACTGCAGTTCAAGGCTCGAGGTCACAATTCCAGTCTGAGGCCACAATTCCCAGTTGGACTCACAACTGCCTTTCAAGGCTCGAGGTCACAATTCCAGTCTGAGGTCACAAGTCCTGTTTGGAATCACAACTGGAGTTCAAGCCTCGAGGTCACAATTACAGTTTGGAATCACAATAGCAGTTCATAGAATGAGGTCACAATTACTCTCTGAGGTCAAAGTTTCTGTTTGGAATCACAATTGCAGTTCAAAGTTCGAGGTCTCAATTCCAGTCTGCCGTCACAATTCCAGTTTGGAATCAGAAGTGCTGTTCAAGTCTCGGGGTCACCATTCCAGTCTGAGGCCACAATTCCCGTTTGGAATCACAACTGCAGCTCATGTCTCGAGGTCACGATTCCAGTCTTAGGTCACAATTCCTGTTTGGAATCACAATTGCAGTACAAGCCTGGAGAACACAATTCCTGTCTGAGGTCCCAATATCGGTTTGGTATCACAACTGCAGCTCAAATCTCTAGGTCACAAATTCAGTGTGTGGTCACAAATCCCGTTTGGAATCACATTTGCAGTTCTCGGGTGAATATCACAATTTCAGTCTGAGCCCCCAATTCCGTTTTGTAATCACAACTGCTGTTCATGTCTCGAGGTCACAATTCCAGTCTGAAGACCCAATTCCGGTTTGGTATCACAGATGCAGCACAAGGCTCAGGGTCACAATTCAAGTCTGAGGCCACAATTCCGCTTTGGAATCACAACTTAATTTCAAGGTTTGAAGTCACAGTTCCAGTCTGAGGTCCCAATTCCGGCTCTGAATCGCAACTGCTCTACATTGCTCGAGGTGATGATTTCAGTCTGAAGACTCAATTCCGGTATGGTATCACAAATGCAGCTCAAGCCTAGTTGTCACATTTCCAGTCTGAGGCCACGATTCCCGTTTGGAATCACAACTGCTATTCCTGTCTCGAGATCACAATTCCAGTCTGAGGGCCCAATTCCTGTTTGGAATCAGTACTGCAGTTCAAGGCTCGAGCTCACTATTACAGTTTGGAATCACAATAGGAGTTCATGGAATGAGGTCACAATTACTCTCTGAGGTCATAATTTCTGTTTGGAATCACAATTGCAGTTCAAAGCTCGAGGTCTCAATTCCAGTCTGCGGTCACAATTCCGGTTTGGAATCACAATTGCAGTTCAAGGCTTGAGATCACAATGCCAGACTGAGGTCTCAATTCCCGTTTGGAATCACAACTGCTGCTCAATGCTCGGGGTCACAATTCCAGTCTGAGGCCACAATTCCCGTTTGGAATCACAACTGCTATTCAAGGCTTGAGTTTACAATTCCAGTTTGGAATCACAATTGCAGTTCAAGTCTCGAGATCACAATTCCAGTCTGAGGCCCCAATTCCTGTTTGAAATCCAATTGTAGTCCAAGGCTCGAGGTCACAAATCCAGTCTGAGGTCACAATTCTTGTTTGGAATCAAAATTGCAGTTCAAGGCTCAAGATCACAATTGCAGTCTGAGGCCACAATTCCTGTTTGGAATCACAATGGCAGTTCAAGGCTCGAGATCACAATTGCAGTCTGAGGCCACAATTCCGTTTTGTAATCACAACTGCTGTTCATGTCTCGCGGTCACAATTCCAGTCTGAGGCCACAATTCCCGTTTGGAATCACAATGGCAGTTCAAGGCCCGAGATCACAATTCCAGTCTGAGCCCCCAATTCCGGTTTGATTTCAGAGCTGCAGCTTAAGGTTCAGGGTCACAATTCCAGTCTGAGGTCCCGATATCGGTTTGGTTCCACAACTGCAGC
This sequence comes from Sturnus vulgaris, assembly GCF_052056855.1. Taxonomy (NCBI): domain Eukaryota; kingdom Metazoa; phylum Chordata; class Aves; order Passeriformes; family Sturnidae; genus Sturnus; species Sturnus vulgaris. The sequence continues at coordinate 179,540 of NW_028276432.1, read as the reverse complement.
TCAAATCTCTAGGTCACAAATTCAGTGTGTGGTCACTAATCCCGTTTGGAATCACATTTACAATTCAAGGGTCGAGATCACAATTCCAGTCTGAGGCCTCAATTCCCGTTTGGAATCACAACTGAAGCTCAAGGCTCGGAGTCACAGTTCTAGTCTGAGGCCACAATTCCCGTTTGGAATTACAACTGCTATTCAAGCCTCGAGGTCACAATTCCGGTTTGGAATCACAATTGCAGTTCAAGGCTTGATTTCACAATTCCGGTTTGGAATCACAATTGCATTTCAAGGCTGGAGAACACAATTCCAGTTTCAAATCACATTTGCATTTTAAGTCATGAGGCCACAATTCCAGTATGAGGACACAATTCCTGTTTGGAATCACAACTGATCTTCAAGGCTTGAGCTCACAATTGCAGTCAGAGTTCATGAATCCTGTTTGGTATCACAAATACATTTCAAGTCTCGAGATCACAATTCCAGTCTTAGGCCCCAAATCCTGTCAGGAAACACTACTAAAGTTCAAGGCTCGAAGACACAATTGCAGTCTGAGGACCTAATACCGGTTTGGTATCAAAACCGCAGCTCAAGGCTCGGGGTCACAAATCCAGTCTGAGATCACAATTGCGGTTTGGTATCAGAACTGCAGCTCAAATCTCTAGGTCACAAATGCAGTGTGTGGTCACAAATCCCGTTTGGAATCACATTTGCAGTTCAAGGGTCGAGATCACAATTCCAGTCTGAGCCCCCAATTCCAGTCTGAGGACCCAATTCTGGTTTGGTATCACAGATGCAGCACAAGGCTCAGGGTCACAATTCCAGTCTGAGGACCCAATTCCGCTTTGGAATCACAACTTAATTTCAAGGTTCGTAGTCACAGTTCCAGTTTGAGGTCCCAATTCCTCCTCCAATTCTGAATCGCAACTGCTCTACATTGCTCGAGGTGACGATTCCAGTCTGAAGACTCAATTCCGGTATGGTATCACAACTGCAGCTCAAGCCTAGTTGTCACATTTCCAGTCTGAGGCAACGATTCCCGTTTGGAATCACAACTGCTATTCCTGTCTCGAGATCACAATTCCAGTCTGAGGCCCCAATTCCTGTTTGGAATCAGTACTGCAGTTCAAGGCTCGAGCTCACTATTACAGTTTGGAATCACAATAGGAGTTCATGGAATGAGGTCACAATTCCAGTCTGAGGTCATAATTTCTGTTTGGAATCACAATTGCAGTTCAAAGCTCGAGGTCTCAATTCCAGACTGATGTCACAATTCCGGTTTGGAATCACAATTGCAGTTCAAGGCTTGAGATCACAGTGCCAGACTGAGGTCACAATTGCGGTTTGGTATCAGAACTGCAGCTCAAATCTCTAGGTCACAAATGCAGTGTGTGGTCACAAATCCCATTTGGAATCACTTTTGCAGTTCAAGGGTCGAGATCACAATTCCAGTCTGAGGCCCCAATTCCAGTCTGAGGAACCAATTCCCGTTTGGTATCACAGATGCAGCACAAGGCTCAGGGTCACAATTCAAGTCTGAGGCTACAATTCCGCTTTGGAATCACAACTTAATTTCAAGGTTTGAAGTCACTGTTCCAGTCTGAGGTCCCAATTCCGGCTCTGAATCGTAACTTCTCTACATTGCTCGAGGTGACGATTCCAGTCTGAAGACTCAATTCCGGTATGGTATCATGACTGCAGCTCCAAGCCTAGTTGTCACATTTCCAGTCTGAGGCCACGATTCCCGTTTGGAATCACAACTGCTATTCCTGTCTCGAGATCACAATTCCAGTCTGTGGTCACAATTCCAGTTTGGAATCACAACTGGAGTTCAAGGCTCGAGGTCACAATTACAGTTTGGAATCACAAGAGCAGTTCATGGAATGAGGTCACAATTACTCTCTGAGGTCATAGTTTCTGTTTGGAATCACAATTGCAGTTCAAAGCTCGAGGTCTCAATTCCAGTCTGAGCCCCCAGTTCTGTGTTGGAATCACAACGGATGTTCATGTCTCGAGATCACGATTCCAGTCTGAGGACCCAATTCCGGTTTGGTATCACAAGTGCAGCTCAAGGCTCAGGGTCACAATTCCAGTCTGAGGCCACAATTCCCGTTTGGAATCACAACTGCAGTTCAAGGATTGAGGTCACAATTACAGTTTGGATTCACAATAGCAGTTCATGGAATGAAATCACAATTCCAGTCTTAGGTCAATATTCCTGTTTGGAATCACAACTGATGTTCATGTCTCGAGATCACGATTCCAGTCTGAGGACCCAATTCCGGTTTGGTATCACAGATGCAGCACAAGGCTCAGGGTCACAATTCCAGTCTGAGGACCCAATTCCGCTTTGGAATCACAACTTAATTTCAAGGTTCGTAGTCACAGTTCCAGTTTGAGGTCCCAATTCCGGCTCTGAATCGCAACTGCTCTACATTGCTCGAGGTGACGATTCCAGTCTGAAGACTCAATTCCGGTATGGTATCACAACTGCAGCTCAAGCCTAGTTGTCACATTTCCAGTCTGAGGCCACGATTCCCGTTTGGAATCACAATTGTTATTCCTGTCTCGAGATCACAATTCCAGTCTGAGGCCCCAATTCCTGTTTGGAATCAGTACTGCAGATCATGGCTAGGAGTCACAATTCCAGTCTGAGGCCCCAATTCCCGGTTGGACTCACAACTGCAGTTCAAGGCTCGAGGTCACAATTCCAGTCTGAGGTCACAATTCCCAGTTGGACTCACAACTGCCGGTCAAGCCTCGAGGTCACAATTCCAGTCTGAGGTCACAAGTCCTGTTTGGAATCACAACTGGAGTTCAAGGCTCGAGGTCACAATTACAGTTTGGAATCACAATAGCAGTTCATAGAATGAGGTCACAATTACTCTCTGAGGTCAAAGTTTCTGTTTGGAATCACAATTGCAGTTCAAAGTTCGAGGTCTCAATTCCAGTCTGCCGTCACAATTCCGGTTTGGAATCAGAAGTGCTGTTCAAGTCTCGGGGTCACCATTCCAGTCTGAGGCCACAATTCCCGTTTGGAATCACAACTGCAGCTCATGTCTCGAGGTCACGATTCCAGTCTTAGGTCACAATTCCAGTTTGGAATCACAATTGCAGTACAAGCCTGGAGAACACAATTCCTGTCTGAGGTCCCAATATCGGTTTGGTATCACAACTGCAGCTCAAATCTCTAGGTCACAAATTCAGTGTGTGGTCACAAATCCCGTTTGGAATCACATTTGCAGTTCTAGGGTGAATATCACAATTTCAGTCTGAGCCCCCAATTCCGTTTTGTAATCACAACTGCTGTTCATGCCTCGAGGTCACAATTCCAGTCTGAAGACCCAATTCCGGTTTGGTATCACAGATGCAGCACAAGGCTCAGGGTCACAATTCAAGTCTGAGGCCACAATTCCGCTTTGGAATCACAACTTAATTTCAAGGTTTGAAGTCACAGTTCCAGTCTGAGGTCCCAATTCCGGCTCTGAATCGTAACTGCTCTACATTGCTCGAGGTGATGATTCCAGTCTGAAGACTCAATTCCGGTATGGTATCACAACTGCAGCTCAAGCCTAGTTGTCACATTTCCAGTCTGAGGCCACGATTCCCGTTTGGAATCACAACTGCTATTCCTGTCTCGAGATCACAATTCCAGTCTGAGGGCCCAATTCCTGTTTGGAATCAGTACTGCAGTTCAAGGCTCGAGCTCACTATTACAGTTTGGAATCACAATAGGAGTTCATGGAATGAGGTCACAATTACTCTCTGAGGTCATAATTTCTGTTTGGAATCACAATTGCAGTTCAAAGCTCGAGGTCTTAATTCCAGTCTGCGGTCACAATTCCGGTTTGGAATCACAATTGCAGTTCAAGGCTTGAGATCACAATGCCAGACTGAGGCCACAATTCCCGTTTGGAATCACAACTGCTGCTCAATGCTCGGGGTCACAATTCCAGTCTGAGGCCACAATTCCCGTTTGGAATCACAACTGCTATTCAAGGCTTGAGTTTACAATTCCAGTTTGGAATCACAATTGCAGTTCAAGTCTCGAGATCACAATTCCAGTCTGAGGCCCCAATTCCTGTTTGAAATCCAATTGTAGTCCAAGGCTCGAGGTCACAAATCCAGTCTGAGGTCACAATTCTTGTTTGGAATCAAAATTGCAGTTCAAGGCTCAAGATCACAATTGCAGTCTGAGGCCACAATTCCTGTTTGGAATCACAATGGCAGTTCAAGGCTCAAGATCACAATTCCAGTCTGAGGCCACAATTCCCGTTTGGAATCACAATGGCAGTTCAAGGCCCGAGATCACAATTCCAGTCTGAGCCCCCAATTCCGGTTTGATTTCAGAGCTGCAGCTTAAGGTTCAGGGTCACAATTCCAGTCTGAGGTCCCGATATCGGTTTGGTTCCACAACTGCAGCTCAAATCTCTAGGTCACAAATTCAGTGTGTGGTCACTAATCCCGTTTGGAATCACATTTACAATTCAAGGGTCGAGATCACAATTCCAGTCTGAGGCCACAATTCCCGTTTGGAATTACAACTGCTATTCAAGCCTCGAGGTCACAATTCCGGTTTGGAATCACAATTGCATTTCAAGGCTGGAGAACACAATTCCAGTTTCAAATCACATTTGCATTTTAAGTCATGAGGCCACAATTCCAGTATGAGGACACAATTCCTGTTTGGAATCACAACTGATCTTCAAGGCTTGAGCTCACAATTGCAGTCAGAGTTCATGAATCCTGTTTGGTATCACAAATACATTTCAAGTCTCGAGATCACAATTCCAGTCTTAGGCCCCAAATCCTGTCAGGAAACACTACTAAAGTTCAAGACTCGAAGACACAATTGCAGTCTGAGGACCCAATACCGGTTTGGTATCAAAACCGCAGCTCAAGGCTCGGGGTCACAAATCCAGTCTGAGATCACAATTGCGGTTTGGTATCAGAACTGCAGCTCAAATCTCTAGGTCACAAATGCAGTGTGTGGTCACAAATCCCGTTTGGAATCACATTTGCAGTTCAAGGGTCGAGATCACAATTCCAGTCTGAGCCCCCAATTCCAGTCTGAGGACCCAATTCCCGTTTGGTATCACAGATGCAGCACAAGGCTCAGGGTCACAATTCCAGTCTGAGGACCCAATTCCGCTTTGGAATCACAACTTAATTTCAAGGTTCGTAGTCACAGTTCCAGTTTGAGGTCCCAATTCCGGCTCTGAATCGCAACTGCTCTACATTGCTCGAGGTGACGATTCCAGTCTGAAGACTCAATTCCGGTATGGTATCACAACTGCAGCTCAAGCCTAGTTGTCACATTTCCAGTCTGAGGCCACGATTCCCGTTTGGAATCACAACTGCTATTCCTGTCTCGAGATCACAATTCCAGTCTGAGGCCCCAATTCCTGTTTGGAATCAGTACTGCAGTTCAAGGCTCGAGCTCACTATTACAGTTTGGAATCACAATAGGAGTTCATGGAATGAGGTCACAATTCCAGTCTGAGGCCCCAATTCCTGTTTGAAATCCAATTGTAGTTCAAGTCTCGAGGTCACAAATCCAGTCTGCGGTCACAATTCTTGTTTGGAATCAAAATTGCAGTTCAAGGCTCGAGATCACAATTCCAGTCTGAGGCCACAATTCCCGTTTGGAATCACAACTGCTATTCAAGGCTTGAGTTCACAATTCCAATTTGGAATCACAATTGCAGTTCAAGGCTTGAGTTCACAATTCCAGTTTCAAATCACATTTGCATTTTAAGTCATGAGGCCACAATTCCAGTATGAGGACACAATTCCTGTTTGGAATCACAATTGATGTTCAAGCCTCGAGGTCACAATTCCAGTCTGAGGCCACAATACGGCTTTGGAATCACAACTAAAATTCAAGGCTCGAAGTCACAACTGCAGTCTGAGGACGCAATAGCTGTTTGGAATCAGTACTGCAGCTCAAGGCTCCGGGGTCATAGTTCCAGTCTGAGGCCACAATTCCCGTTTGGAATCACAACTGCAATTCAAGGCCCGAGGTCACAATTACAGTTCGGAATCACAACTGCTATTCAAGGCTCGAGGTCACAATTCAAGTCTGAGGCCACAATTCCGGTTTGGAATCATATTAGCAGTTCAAGGCTTGATTTCACAATTCCGGTTTGAAATAACAATTGCATTTCAAGGCTTGAGGTCACAATTCCAGTTTGAAATCACATTTGCATTTTAAGTCTTGAGGCCACAATTCCAGTATGAGGATAGAATTCATGTTGGGAATCACGATTGATGTTCAATGCTCGAGGTCACAATTCCAGTCAGAGTTCATGAATCCTGTTTGGAATCACAATTGCATTTCAACTCTCAAGATCACAATTCCAGTCTTAGGCCCCAAATCCTGTCAGGAAACACTACTAAAGTTCAAGGCTCGAAGACACGATTCTAGTCTGATGACCCTATACTGGTTTGGAATCACAAGTGCAGCTCAAGGCTCGGGGTCACAATTCCAGTCTGAAGCCACAATTCCCGTTTGGAATCACAATGCAGTTCAAGGATCGAGATCACAATTACAGTTTGGATCCACAATAGCAGTTCATGGAATGAAATCACAATTCCAGTCTTAGGTCAATATTCCTGTTTGGAATCACAACTGCTATTCCTGTCTCGAGATCACAATTCCAGTCTGAGGACCCAATTCCGGTTTGGTATCAAAAATGCAGCACAAGGCTCAGGGTCACAATTCAAGTCTGAGGCCACAATTCCACTTTGGAATCACAACTTAATTTCAAGGTTTGAAGTCACTGTTCCAGTCTGAGGTCCCAATTCCGGCTCTGAATCGTAACTGTTCTACATTGCTTGAGGTGATGATTCCAGTCTGAAGACTCAATTCCGGTATGGTATCATGACTGCAGCTCCAAGCCTAGTTGTCACATTTCCAGTCTGAGGCCACGATTCCCATTTGGAATCACAACTGCTATTCCTCTCTCGAGATCACAATTCCAGTCTGAGGCCCCAATTCCTGTTTGGAATCAGTACTGCAGATCATGGCTAGGAGTCACAATTCCAGTCTGAGGCCCCAATTCCCAGTTGGACTCACAACTGCCGTTCAAGGCTCGAGGTCACAATTCCAGTCTGTGGTCACAATTCCAGTTTGGAATCACAACTGGAGTTCAAGGCTCGAGGTCACAATTACAGTTTGGAATCACAAGAGCAGTTCATGGAATGAGGTCACAATTACTCTCTGAGGTCATAGTTTCTGTTTGGAATCACAATTGCAGTTCAAAGCTCGAGGTCTCAATTCCAGTCTGAGCCCCCAATTCTGTGTTGGAATCACAACGGATGTTCATGTCTCGAGATCACGATTCCAGTCTGAGGACCCAATTCCGGTTTGGTATCACAAGTGCAGCTCAAGGCTCAGGGTCACAATTCCAGTCTGAGGCCACAATTCCCGTTTGGAATCACAACTGCAGTTCAAGGATTGAGGTCACAATTACAGTTTGGATTCACAATAGCAGTTCATGGAATGAAATCACAATTCCAGTCTTAGGTCAATATTCCTGTTTGGAATCACAACTGATGTTCATGTCTCGAGATCACGATTCCAGTCTGAGGACCCAATTCCGGTTTGGTATCACAGATGCAGCACAAGGCTCAGGGTCACAATTCCAGTCTGAGGACCCAATTCCGCTTTGGAATCACAACTTAATTTCAAGGTTCGTAGCCACAGTTCCAGTTTGAGGTCCCAATTCCGGCTCTGAATCGCAACTGCTCTACATTGCTCGAGGTGACGATTCCAGTCTGAAGACTCAATTCCGGTATGGTATCACAACTGCAGCTCAAGCCTAGTTGTCACATTTCCAGTCTGAGGCCACGATTCCCGTTTGGAATCACAACTGCTATTCCTGTCTCGAGATCACAATTCCAGTCTAAGGCCCCAATTCCTGTTTGGAATCAGTACTGCAGATCATGGCTAGGAGTCACAATTCCACTCTGAGGCCCCAATTCCCGGTTGGACTCACAACTGCAGTTCAAGGCTCGAGGTCACAATTCCAGTCTGAGGCCACAATTCCCAGTTGGACTCACAACTGCCTTTCAAGGCTCGAGGTCACAATTCCAGTCTGAGGTCACAAGTCCTGTTTGGAATCACAACTGGAGTTCAAGCCTCGAGGTCACAATTACAGTTTGGAATCACAATAGCAGTTCATAGAATGAGGTCACAATTACTCTCTGAGGTCAAAGTTTCTGTTTGGAATCACAATTGCAGTTCAAAGTTCGAGGTCTCAATTCCAGTCTGCCGTCACAATTCCAGTTTGGAATCAGAAGTGCTGTTCAAGTCTCGGGGTCACCATTCCAGTCTGAGGCCACAATTCCCGTTTGGAATCACAACTGCAGCTCATGTCTCGAGGTCACGATTCCAGTCTTAGGTCACAATTCCAGTTTGGAATCACAATTGCAGTACAAGCCTGGAGAACACAATTCCTGTCTGAGGTCCCAATATCGGTTTGGTATCACAACTGCAGCTCAAATCTCTAGGTCACAAATTCAGTGTGTGGTCACAAATCCCGTTTGGAATCACATTTGCAGTTCTAGGGTGAATATCACAATTTCAGTCTGAGCCCCCAATTCCGTTTTGTAATCACAACTGCTGTTCATGTCTCGAGGTCACAATTCCAGTCTGAAGACCCAATTCCGGTTTGGTATCACAGATGCAGCACAAGGCTCAGGGTCACAATTCAAGTCTGAGGCCACAATTCCGCTTTGGAATCACAACTTAATTTCAAGGTTTGAAGTCACAGTTCCAGTCTGAGGTCCCAATTCCGGCTCTGAATCGCAACTGCTCTACATTGCTCGAGGTGATGATTTCAGTCTGAAGACTCAATTCCGGTATGGTATCACAAATGCAGCTCAAGCCTAGTTGTCACATTTCCAGTCTGAGGCCACGATTCCCGTTTGGAATCACAACTGCTATTCCTGTCTCGAGATCACAATTCCAGTCTGAGGGCCCAATTCCTGTTTGGAATCAGTACTGCAGTTCAAGGCTCGAGCTCACTATTACAGTTTGGAATCACAATAGGAGTTCATGGAATGAGGTCACAATTACTCTCTGAGGTCATAATTTCTGTTTGGAATCACAATTGCAGTTCAAAGCTCGAGGTCTCAATTCCAGTCTGCGGTCACAATTCCGGTTTGGAATCACAATTGCAGTTCAAGGCTTGAGATCACAATGCCAGACTGAGGTCTCAATTCCCGTTTGGAATCACAACTGCTGCTCAATGCTCGGGGTCACAATTCCAGTCTGAGGCCACAATTCCCGTTTGGAATCACAACTGCTATTCAAGGCTTGAGTTTACAATTCCAGTTTGGAATCACAATTGCAGTTCAAGTCTCGAGATCACAATTCCAGTCTGAGGCCCCAATTCCTGTTTGAAATCCAATTGTAGTCCAAGGCTCGAGGTCACAAATCCAGTCTGAGGTCACAATTCTTGTTTGGAATCAAAATTGCAGTTCAAGGCTCAAGATCACAATTGCAGTCTGAGGCCACAATTCCTGTTTGGAATCACAATGGCAGTTCAAGGCTCGAGATCACAATTGCAGTCTGAGGCCACAATTCCGTTTTGTAATCACAACTGCTGTTCATGTCTCGCGGTCACAATTCCAGTCTGAGGCCACAATTCCCGTTTGGAATCACAATGGCAGTTCAAGGCCCGAGATCACAATTCCAGTCTGAGCCCCCAATTCCGGTTTGATTTCAGAGCTGCAGCTTAAGGTTCAGGGTCACAATTCCAGTCTGAGGTCCCGATATCGGTTTGGTTCCACAACTGCAGCTCAAATCTCTAGGTCACAAATTCAGTGTGTGGTCACTAATCCCGTTTGGAATCACATTTACAATTCAAGGGTCGAGATCACAATTCCAGTCTGAGGCCTCAATTCCCGTTTGGAATCACAACTGAAGCTCAAGGCTCGGAGTCACAGTTCTAGTCTGAGGCCACAATTCCCGTTTGGAATTACAACTGCTATTCAAGCCTCGAGGTCACAATTCCGGTTTGGAATCACAATTGCAGTTCAAGGCTTGATTTCACAATTCCGGTTTGGAATCACAATTGCATTTCAAGGCTGGAGAACACAATTCCAGTTTCAAATCACATTTGCATTTTAAGTCATGAGGCCACAATTCCAGTATGAGGACACAATTCCTGTTTGGAATCACAACTGATCTTCAAGGCTTGAGCTCACAATTGCAGTCAGAGTTCATGAATCCTGTTTGGTATCACAAATACATTTCAAGTCTCGAGATCACAATTCCAGTCTTAGGCCCCAAATCCTGTCAGGAAACACTACTAAAGTTCAAGGCTCGAAGACACAATTGCAGTCTGAGGACCTAATACCGGTTTGGTATCAAAACCGCAGCTCAAGGCTCGGGGTCACAAATCCAGTCTGAGATCACAATTGCGGTTTGGTATCAGAACTGCAGCTCAAATCTCTAGGTCACAAATGCAGTGTGTGGTCACAAATCCCGTTTGGAATCACATTTGCAGTTCAAGGGTCGAGATCACAATTCCAGTCTGAGCCCCCAATTCCAGTCTGAGGACCCAATTCCGGTTTGGTATCACAGATGCAGCACAAGGCTCAGGGTCACAATTCCAGTCTGAGGACCCAATTCCGCTTTGGAATCACAACTTAATTTCAAGGTTCGTAATCACAGTTCCAGTTTGAGGTCCCAATTCCTCCTCCAATTCTGAATCGCAACTGCTCTACATTGCTCGAGGTGACGATTCCAGTCTGAAGACTCAATTCCGGTATGGTATCACAACTGCAGCTCAAGCCTAGTTGTCACATTTCCAGTCTGAGGCAACGATTCCCGTTTGGAATCACAACTGCTATTCCTGTCTCGAGATCACAATTCCAGTCTGAGGCCCCAATTCCTGTTTGGAATCAGTACTGCAGTTCAAGGCTCGAGCTCACTATTACAGTTTGGAATCACAATAGGAGTTCATGGAATGAGGTCACAATTCCAGTCTGAGGTCATAATTTCTGTTTGGAATCACAATTGCAGTTCAAAGCTCGAGGTCTCAATTCCAGACTGATGTCACAATTCCGGTTTGGAATCACAATTGCAGTTCAAGGCTTGAGATCACAGTGCCAGACTGAGGTCACAATTGCGGTTTGGTATCAGAACTGCAGCTCAAATCTCTAGGTCACAAATGCAGTGTGTGGTCACAAATCCCATTTGGAATCACTTTTGCAGTTCAAGGGTCGAGATCACAATTCCAGTCTGAGGCCCCAATTCCAGTCTGAGGAACCAATTCCCGTTTGGTATCACAGATGCAGCACAAGGCTCAGGGTCACAATTCCAGTCTGAGGACCCAATTCCGTTTTGGAATCACAACTTAATTTCAAGGTTCGTAGTCACAGTTCCAGTTTGAGGTCCCAATTCCGGCTCTGAATCGCAACTGCTCTACATTGCTCGAGGTGACGATTCCAGTCTGAAGACTCAATTCCGGTATGGTATCACAACTGCAGCTCAAGCCTAGTTGTCACATTTCCAGTCTGAGGCCACGATTCCCGTTTGGAATCACAACTGCTATTCCTGTCTCGAGATCACAATTCCAGTCTGAGGCCTCAATTCCCGTTTGGAATTACAACTGCTATTCAAGCCTCGAGGTCACAATTCCGGTTTGGAATCACAATTGCAGTTCAAGGCTTGATTTCACAATTCCGGTTTGGAATCACAATTGCATTTCAAGGCTGGAGAACACAATTCCAGTTTCAAATCACATTTGCATTTTAAGTCATGAGGCCACAATTCCAGTATGAGGACACAATTCCTGTCAGGAAACACTACTAAAGTTCAAGGCTCGAAGACACAATTGCAGTCTGAGGACCTAATACCGGTTTGGTATCAAAACCGCAGCTCAAGGCTCGGGGTCACAAATCCAGTCTGAGATCACAATTGCGGTTTGGTATCAGAACTGCAGCTCAAATCTCTAGGTCACAAATGCAGTGTGTGGTCACAAATCCCGTTTGGAATCACATTTGCAGTTCAAGGGTCGAGATCACAATTCCAGTCTGAGCCTCCAATTCCAGTCTGAGGACCCAATTCCGGTTTGGTATCACAGATGCAGCACAAGGCTCAGGGTCACAATTCCAGTCTGAGGACCCAATTCCGCTTTGGAATCACAACTTAATTTCAAGGTTCGTAGTCACAGTTCCAGTTTGAGGTCCCAATTCCGGCTCTGAATCGCAACTGCTCTACATTGCTCGAGGTGACTATTCCAGTCTGAAGACTCAATTCCGGTATGGTATCACAACTGCAGCTCAAGCCTAGTTGTCACATTTCCAGTCTGAGGCCACGATTCCCGTTTGGAATCACAACTGCTATTCCTGTCTCGAGATCACAATTCCAGTCTGAGGCCTCAATTCCCGTTTGGAATTACAACTGCTATTCAAGCCTCGAGGTCACAATTCCGGTTTGGAATCACAATTGCAGTTCAAGGCTTGATTTCACAATTCCGGTTTGGAATCACAATTGCATTTCAAGGCTGGAGAACACAATTCCAGTTTCAAATCACATTTGCATTTTAAGTCATGAGGCCACAATTCCAGTATGAGGACACAATTCCTGTTTGGAATCACAACTGATCTTCAAGGCTTGAGCTCACAATTGCAGTCAGAGTTCATGAATCCTGTTTGGTATCACAAATACATTTCAAGTCTCGAGATCACAATTCCAGTCTTAGGCCCCAAATCCTGTCAGGAAACACTACTAAAGTTCAAGGCTCGAAGACACAATTGCAGTCTGAGGACCTAATACCGGTTTGGTATCAAAACCGCAGCTCAAGGCTCGGGGTCACAAATCCAGTCTGAGATCACAATTGCGGTTTGGTATCAGAACTGCAGCTCAAATCTCTAGGTCACAAATGCAGTGTGTGGTCACAAATCCCGTTTGGAATCACATTTGCAGTTCAAGGGTCGAGATCACAATTCCAGTCTGAGCCCCCAATTCCAGTCTGAGGACCCAATTCCGGTTTGGTATCACAGATGCAGCACAAGGCTCAGGGTCACAATTCCAGTCTGAGGACCCAATTCCGCTTTGGAATCACAACTTAATTTCAAGGTTCGTAGTCACAGTTCCAGTTTGAGGTCCCAATTCCTCCTCCAATTCTGAATCGCAACTGCTCTACATTGCTCGAGGTGACGATTCCAGTCTGAAGACTCAATTCCGGTATGGTATCACAACTGCAGCTCAAGCCTAGTTGTCACATTTCCAGTCTGAGGCAACGATTCCCGTTTGGAATCACAACTGCTATTCCTGTCTCGAGATCACAATTCCAGTCTGAGGCCCCAATTCCTGTTTGGAATCAGTACTGCAGTTCAAGGCTCGAGCTCACTATTACAGTTTGGAATCACAATAGGAGTTCATGGAATGAGGTCACAATTCCAGTCTGAGGTCATAATTTCTGTTTGGAATCACAATTGCAGTTCAAAGCTCGAGGTCTCAATTCCAGACTGATGTCACAATTCCGGTTTGGAATCACAATTGCAGTTCAAGGCTTGAGATCACAGTGCCAGACTGAGGTCACAATTGCGGTTTGGTATCAGAACTGCAGCTCAAATCTCTAGGTCACAAATGCAGTGTGTGGTCACAAATCCCATTTGGAATCACTTTTGCAGTTCAAGGGTCGTGATCACAATTCCAGTCTGAGGCCCCAATTCCAGTCTGAGGAACCAATTCCCATTTGGTATCACAGATGCAGCACAAGGCTCAGGGTCACAATTCCAGTCTGAGGACCCAATTCCGTTTTGGAATCACAACTTAATTTCAAGGTTCGTAGTCACAGTTCCAGTTTGAGGTCCCAATTCCGGCTCTGAATCGCAACTGCTCTACATTGCTCGAGGTGACGATTCCAGTCTGAAGACTCAATTCCGGTATGGTATCACAACTGCAGCTCAAGCCTAGTTGTCACATTTCCAGTCTGAGGCCACGATTCCCGTTTGGAATCACAACTGCTATTCCTGTCTCGAGATCACAATTCCAGTCTGAGGCCTCAATTCCCGTTTGGAATTACAACTGCTATTCAAGCCTCGAGGTCACAATTCCGGTTTGGAATCACAATTGCAGTTCAAGGCTTGATTTCACAATTCCGGTTTGGAATCACAATTGCATTTCAAGGCTGGAGAACACAATTCCAGTTTCAAATCACATTTGCATTTTAAGTCATGAGGCCACAATTCCAGTATGAGGACACAATTCCTGTCAGGAAACACTACTAAAGTTCAAGGCTCGAAGACACAATTGCAGTCTGAGGACCTAATACCGGTTTGGTATCAAAACCGCAGCTCAAGGCTCGGGGTCACAAATCCAGTCTGAGATCACAATTGCGGTTTGGTATCAGAACTGCAGCTCAAATCTCTAGGTCACAAATGCAGTGTGTGGTCACAAATCCCGTTTGGAATCACATTTGCAGTTCAAGGGTCGAGATCACAATTCCAGTCTGAGCCTCCAATTCCAGTCTGAGGACCCAATTCCGGTTTGGTATCACAGATGCAGCACAAGGCTCAGGGTCACAATTCCAGTCTGAGGACCCAATTCCGCTTTGGAATCACAACTTAATTTCAAGGTTCGTAGTCACAGTTCCAGTTTGAGGTCCCAATTCCGGCTCTGAATCGCAACTGCTCTACATTGCTCGAGGTGACTATTCCAGTCTGAAGACTCAATTCCGGTATGGTATCACAACTGCAGCTCAAGCCTAGTTGTCACATTTCCAGTCTGAGGCCACGATTCCCGTTTGGAATCACAACTGCTATTCCTGTCTCGAGATCACAATTCCAGTCTGAGGCCCCAATTCCTGTTTGGAATCAGTACTGCAGTTCAAGGCTCGAGCTCACTATTACAGTTTGGAATCACAATAGGAGTTCATGGAATGAGGTCACAATTCCAGTCTGAGGTCATAATTTCTGTTTGGAATCACAATTGCAGTTCAAAGCTCGAGGTCTCAATTCCAGACTGACGTCACAATTCCGGTTTGGAATCACAATTGCAGTTCAAGGCTTGAGATCACAGTGCCAGACTGAGGTCACAATTGCGGTTTGGTATCAGAACTGCATCTCAAATCTCTAGGTCACAAATGCAGTGTGTGGTCACAAATCCCATTTGGAATCACTTTTGCAGTTCAAGGGTCGAGATCACAATTCCAGTCTGAGGCCCCAATTCCAGTCTGAGGAACCAATTCCCGTTTGGTATCACAGATGCAGCACAAGGCTCAGGGTCACAATTCCAGTCTGAGGACCCAATTCCGCTTTGGAATCACAACTTAATTTCAAGGTTCGTAGTCACAGTTCCAGTTTGAGGTCCCAATTCCTCCTCCAATTCTGAATCGCAACTGCTCTACATTGCTCGAGGTGACGATTCCAGTCTGAAGACTCAATTCCGGTATGGTATCACAACTGCAGCTCAAGCCTAGTTGTCACATTTCCAGTCTGAGGCCACGATTCCCATTTGGAATCACAACTGCTATTCCTGTCTCGAGATCACAATTCCAGTCTGAGGCCCCAATTCCTGTTTGGAATCAGTACTGCAGTTCAAGGCTCGAGCTCACTATTACAGTTTGGAATCACAATAGGAGTTCATGGAATGAGGTCACAATTCCAGTCTGAGGTCATAATTTCTGTTTGGAATCACAATTGCAGTTCAAAGCTCGAGGTCTTAATTCCAGTCTGCGGTCACAATTCCGGTTTGGAATCACAATTGCAGTTCAAGGCTTGAGATCACAATGCCAGACTGAGGTCTCAATTCCCGTTTGGAATCACAACTGCTGCTCAATGCTCGGGGTCACAATTCCAGTCTGAGGCCACAATTCCCGTTTGGAATCACAACTGCTATTCAAGGCTTGAGTTTACAATTCCAGTTTGGAATCACAATTGCAGTTCAAGTCTCGAGATCACAATTCCAGTCTGAGGCCCCAATTCCTGTTTGAAATCCAATTGTAGTCCAAGGCTCGAGGTCACAAATCCAGTCTGAGGTCACAATTCTTGTTTGGAATCAAAATTGCAGTTCAAGGCTCAAGATCACAATTGCAGTCTGAGGCCACAATTCCTGTTTGGAATCACAATGGCAGTTCAAGGCTCGAGATCACAATTGCAGTCTGAGGCCACAATTCCGTTTTGTAATCACAACTGCTGTTCATGTCTCGCGGTCACAATTCCAGTCTGAGGCCACAATTCCCGTTTGGAATCACAATGGCAGTTCAAGGCCCGAGATCACAATTCCAGTCTGAGCCCCCAATTCCGGTTTGATTTCAGAGCTGCAGCTTAAGGTTCAGGGTCACAATTCCAGTCTGAGGTCCCGATATCGGTTTGGTTCCACAACTGCAGCTCAAATCTCTAGGTCACAAATTCAGTGTGTGGTCACTAATCCCGTTTGGAATCACATTTACAATTCAAGGGTCGAGATCACAATTCCAGTCTGAGGCCTCAATTCCCGTTTGGAATCACAACTGAAGCTCAAGGCTCGGAGTCACAGTTCTAGTCTGAGGCCACAATTCCCGTTTGGAATTACAACTGCTATTCAAGTCTCGAGGTCACAATTCCGGTTTGGAATCACAATTGCAGTTCAAGGCTTGATTTCACAATTCCGGTTTGGAATCACAATTGCATTTCAAGGCTGGAGAACACAATTCCAGTTTCAAATCACATTTGCATTTTAAGTCATGAGGCCACAATTCCAGTATGAGGACACAATTCCTGTTTGGAATCACAACTGATCTTCAAGGCTTGAGCTCACAATTGCAGTCAGAGTTCATGAATCCTGTTTGGTATCACAAATACATTTCAAGTCTCGAGATCACAATTCCAGTCTTAGGCCCCAAATCCTGTCAGGAAACACTACTAAAGTTCAAGGCTCGAAGACACAATTGCAGTCTGAGGACCTAATACCGGTTTGGTATCAAAACCGCAGCTCAAGGCTCGGGGTCACAAATCCAGTCTGAGATCACAATTGCGGTTTGGTATCAGAACTGCAGCTCAAATCTCTAGGTCACAAATGCAGTGTGTGGTCACAAATCCCGTTTGGAATCACATTTGCAGTTCAAGGGTCGAGATCACAATTCCAGTCTGAGCCCCCAATTCCAGTCTGAGGACCCAATTCCCGTTTGGTATCACAGATGCAGCACAAGGCTCAGGGTCACAATTCCAGTCTGAGGACCCAATTCCGCTTTGGAATCACAACTTAATTTCAAGGTTCGTAGTCACAGTTCCAGTTTGAGGTCCCAATTCCTCCTCCAATTCTGAATCGCAACTGCTCTACATTGCTCGAGGTGACGATTCCAGTCTGAAGACTCAATTCCGGTATGGTATCACAACTGCAGCTCAAGCCTAGTTGTCACATTTCCAGTCTGAGGCAACGATTCCCGTTTGGAATCACAACTGCTATTCCTGTCTCGAGATCACAATTCCAGTCTGAGGCCCCAATTCCTGTTTGGAATCAGTACTGCAGTTCAAGGCTCGAGCTCACTATTACAGTTTGGAATCACAATAGGAGTTCATGGAATGAGGTCACAATTCCAGTCTGAGGTCATAATTTCTGTTTGGAATCACAATTGCAGTTCAAAGCTCGAGGTCTCAATTCCAGACTGATGTCACAATTCCGGTTTGGAATCACAATTGCAGTTCAAGGCTTGAGATCACAGTGCCAGACTGAGGTCACAATTGCGGTTTGGTATCAGAACTGCAGCTCAAATCTCTAGGTCACAAATGCAGTGTGTGGTCACAAATCCCATTTGGAATCACTTTTGCAGTTCAAGGGTCGAGATCACAATTCCAGTCTGAGGCCCCAATTCCAGTCTGAGGAACCAATTCCCGTTTGGTATCACAGATGCAGCACAAGGCTCAGGGTCACAATTCCAGTCTGAGGACCCAATTCCGCTTTGGAATCACAACTTAATTTCAAGGTTCGTAGTCACAGTTCCAGTTTGAGGTCCCAATTCCGGCTCTGAATCGCAACTGCTCTACATTGCTCGAGGTGACGATTCCAGTCTGAAGACTCAATTCCGGTATGGTATCACAACTGCAGCTCAAGCCTAGTTGTCACATTTCCAGTCTGAGGCCACGATTCCCGTTTGGAATCACAACTGCTATTCCTGTCTCGAGATCACAATTCCAGTCTGAGGCCTCAATTCCCGTTTGGAATTACAACTGCTATTCAAGCCTCGAGGTCACAATTCCGGTTTGGAATCACAATTGCAGTTCAAGGCTTGATTTCACAATTCCGGTTTGGAATCACAATTGCATTTCAAGGCTGGAGAACACAATTCCAGTTTCAAATCACATTTGCATTTTAAGTCATGAGGCCACAATTCCAGTATGAGGACACAATTCCTGTCAGGAAACACTACTAAAGTTCAAGGCTCGAAGACACAATTGCAGTCTGAGGACCTAATACCGGTTTGGTATCAAAACCGCAGCTCAAGGCTCGGGGTCACAAATCCAGTCTGAGATCACAATTGCGGTTTGGTATCAGAACTGCAGCTCAAATCTCTAGGTCACAAATGCAGTGTGTGGTCACAAATCCTGTTTGGAATCACATTTGCAGTTCAAGGGTCGAGATCACAATTCCAGTCTGAGCCTCCAATTCCAGTCTGAGGACCCAATTCCGGTTTGGTATCACAGATGCAGCACAAGGCTCAGGGTCACAATTCCAGTCTGAGGACCCAATTCCGCTTTGGAATCACAACTTAATTTCAAGGTTCGTAGTCACAGTTCCAGTTTGAGGTCCCAATTCCGGCTCTGAATCGCAACTGCTTTACATTGCTCGAGGTGACTATTCCAGTCTGAAGACTCAATTCCGGTATGGTATCACAACTGCAGCTCAAGCCTAGTTGTCACATTTCCAGTCTGAGGCCACGATTCCCGTTTGGAATCACAACTGCTATTCCTGTCTCGAGATCACAATTCCAGTCTGAGGCCCCAATTCCTGTTTGGAATCAGTACTGCAGTTCAAGGCTCGAGCTCACTATTACAGTTTGGAATCACAATAGGAGTTCATGGAATGAGGTCACAATTCCAGTCTGAGGTCATAATTTCTGTTTGGAATCACAATTGCAGTTCAAAGCTCGAGGTCTCAATTCCAGACTGACGTCACAATTCCGGTTTGGAATCACAATTGCAGTTCAAGGCTTGAGATCACAGTGCCAGACTGAGGTCACAATTGCGGTTTGGTATCAGAACTGCAGCTCAAATCTCTAGGTCACAAATGCAGTGTGTGGTCACAAATCCCATTTGGAATCACTTTTGCAGTTCAAGGGTCGAGATCACAATTCCAGTCTGAGGCCCCAATTCCAGTCTGAGGAACCAATTCCCGTTTGGTATCACAGATGCAGCACAAGGCTCAGGGTCACAATTCCAGTCTGAGGACCCAATTCCGCTTTGGAATCACAACTTAATTTCAAGGTTCGTAGTCACAGTTCCAGTTTGAGGTCCCAATTCCGGCTCTGAATCGCAACTGCTCTACATTGCTCGAGGTGACGATTCCAGTCTGAAGACTCAATTCCGGTATGGTATCACAACTGCAGCTCAAGCCTAGTTGTCACATTTCCAGTCTGAGGCCACGATTCCCGTTTGGAATCACAACTGCTATTCCTGTCTCGAGATCACAATTCCAGTCTGAGGCCTCAATTCCCGTTTGGAATTACAACTGCTATTCAAGCCTCGAGGTCACAATTCCGGTTTGGAATCACAATTGCAGTTCAAGGCTTGATTTCACAATTCCGGTTTGGAATCACAATTGCATTTCAAGGCTGGAGAACACAATTCCAGTTTCAAATCACATTTGCATTTTAAGTCATGAGGCCACAATTCCAGTATGAGGACACAATTCCTGTTTGGAATCACAACTGATCTTCAAGGCTTGAGCTCACAATTGCAGTCAGAGTTCATGAATCCTGTTTGGTATCACAAATACATTTCAAGTCTCGAGATCACAATTCCAGTCTTAGGCCCCAAATCCTGTCAGGAAACACTACTAAAGTTCAAGGCTCGAAGACACAATTGCAGTCTGAGGACCTAATACCGGTTTGGTATCAAAACCGCAGCTCAAGGCTCGGGGTCACAAATCCAGTCTGAGATCACAATTGCGGTTTGGTATCAGAACTGCAGCTCAAATCTCTAGGTCACAAATGCAGTGTGTGGTCACAAATCCCGTTTGGAATCACATTTGCAGTTCAAGGGTCGAGATCACAATTCCAGTCTGAGCCCCCAATTCCAGTCTGAGGACCCAATTCCGGTTTGGTATCACAGATGCAGCACAAGGCTCAGGGTCACAATTCCAGTCTGAGGACCCAATTCCGCTTTGGAATCACAACTTAATTTCAAGGTTCGTAGTCACAGTTCCAGTTTGAGGTCCCAATTCCTCCTCCAATTCTGAATCGCAACTGCTCTACATTGCTCGAGGTGACGATTCCAGTCTGAAGACTCAATTCCGGTATGGTATCACAACTGCAGCTCAAGCCTAGTTGTCACATTTCCAGTCTGAGGCAACGATTCCCGTTTGGAATCACAACTGCTATTCCTGTCTCGAGATCACAATTCCAGTCTGAGGACCCAATTCCGGTTTGGAATCAGTACTGCAGTTCAAGGCTCGAGCTCACTATTACAGTTTGGAATCACAATAGGAGTTCATGGAATGAGGTCACAATTCCAGTCTGAGGTCATAATTTCTGTTTGGAATCACAATTGCAGTTCAAAGCTCGAGGTCTCAATTCCAGACTGACGTCACAATTCCGGTTTGGAATCACAATTGCAGTTCAAGGCTTGAGATCACAGTGCCAGACTGAGGTCACAATTGCGGTTTGGTATCAGAACTGCAGCTCAAATCTCTAGGTCACAAATGCAGTGTGTGGTCACAAATCCCATTTGGAATCACTTTTGCAGTTCAAGGGTCGAGATCACAATTCCAGTCTGAGGCCACAATTCCAGTCTGAGGAACCAATTCCCGTTTGGTATCACAGATGCAGCACAAGGCTCAGGGTCACAATTCCAGTCTGAGGACCCAATTCCGCTTTGGAATCACAACTTAATTTCAAGGTTCGTAGTCACAGTTCCAGTTTGAGGTCCCAATTCCGGCTCTGAATCGCAATTGCTCTACATTGCTCGAGGTGACGATTCCAGTCTGAAGACTCAATTCCGGTATGGTATCACAACTGCAGCTCAAGCCTAGTTGTCACATTTCCAGTCTGAGGCCACGATTCCCGTTTGGAATCACAACTGCTATTCCTGTCTCGAGATCACAATTCCAGTCTGAGGCCTCAATTCCCGTTTGGAATTACAACTGCTATTCAAGCCTCGAGGTCACAATTCCGGTTTGGAATCACAATTGCAGTTCAAGGCTTGATTTCACAATTCCGGTTTGGAATCACAATTGCATTTCAAGGCTGGAGAACACAATTCCAGTTTCAAATCACATTTGCATTTTAAGTCATGAGGCCACAATTCCAGTATGAGGACACAATTCCTGTCAGGAAACACTACTAAAGTTCAAGGCTCGAAGACACAATTGCAGTCTGAGGACCTAATACCGGTTTGGTATCAAAACCGCAGCTCAAGGCTCGGGGTCACAAATCCAGTCTGAGATCACAATTGCGGTTTGGTATCAGAACTGCAGCTCAAATCTCTAGGTCACAAATGCAGTGTGTGGTCACAAATCCTGTTTGGAATCACATTTGCAGTTCAAGGGTCGAGATCACAATTCCAGTCTGAGCCTCCAATTCCAGTCTGAGGACCCAATTCCGGTTTGGTATCACAGATGCAGCACAAGGCTCAGGGTCACAATTCCAGTCTGAGGACCCAATTCCGCTTTGGAATCACAACTTAATTTCAAGGTTCGTAGTCACAGTTCCAGTTTGAGGTCCCAATTCCGGCTCTGAATCGCAACTGCTTTACATTGCTCGAGGTGACTATTCCAGTCTGAAGACTCAATTCCGGTATGGTATCACAACTGCAGCTCAAGCCTAGTTGTCACATTTCCAGTCTGAGGCCACGATTCCCGTTTGGAATCACAACTGCTATTCCTGTCTCGAGATCACAATTCCAGTCTGAGGCCCCAATTCCTGTTTGGAATCAGTACTGCAGTTCAAGGCTCGAGCTCACTATTACAGTTTGGAATCACAATAGGAGTTCATGGAATGAGGTCACAATTCCAGTCTGAGGTCATAATTTCTGTTTGGAATCACAATTGCAGTTCAAAGCTCGAGGTCTCAATTCCAGACTGACGTCACAATTCCGGTTTGGAATCACAATTGCAGTTCAAGGCTTGAGATCACAGTGCCAGACTGAGGTCACAATTGCGGTTTGGTATCAGAACTGCAGCTCAAATCTCTAGGTCACAAATGCAGTGTGTGGTCACAAATCCCATTTGGAATCACTTTTGCAGTTCAAGGGTCGAGATCACAATTCCAGTCTGAGGCCCCAATTCCAGTCTGAGGAACCAATTCCCGTTTGGTATCACAGATGCAGCACAAGGCTCAGGGTCACAATTCCAGTCTGAGGACCCAATTCCGTTTTGGAATCACAACTTAATTTCAAGGTTCGTAGTCACAGTTCCAGTTTGAGGTCCCAATTCCGGCTCTGAATCGCAACTGCTCTACATTGCTCGAGGTGACTATTCCAGTCTGAAGACTCAATTCCGGTATGGTATCACAACTGCAGCTCAAGCCTAGTTGTCACATTTCCAGTCTGAGGCCACGATTCCCGTTTGGAATCACAACTGCTATTCCTGTCTCGAGATCACAATTCCAGTCTGAGGCCTCAATTCCCGTTTGGAATTACAACTGCTATTCAAGCCTCGAGGTCACAATTCCGGTTTGGAATCACAATTGCAGTTCAAGGCTTGATTTCACAATTCCGGTTTGGAATCACAATTGCATTTCAAGGCTGGAGAACACAATTCCAGTTGGACTCACATTTGCATTTTAAGTCATGAGGCCACAATTCCAGTATGAGGACACAATTCCTGTCAGGAAACACTACTAAAGTTCAAGGCTCGAAGACACAATTGCAGTCTGAGGACCTAATACCGGTTTGGTATCAAAACCGCAGCTCAAGGCTCGGGGTCACAAATCCAGTCTGAGATCACAATTGCGGTTTGGTATCAGAACTGCAGCTCAAATCTCTAGGTCACAAATGCAGTGTGTGGTCACAAATCCTGTTTGGAATCACATTTGCAGTTCAAGGGTCGAGATCACAATTCCAGTCTGAGCCTCCAATTCCAGTCTGAGGACCCAATTCCGGTTTGGTATCACAGATGCAGCACAAGGCTCAGGGTCACAATTCCAGTCTGAGGACCCAATTCCGCTTTGGAATCACAACTTAATTTCAAGGTTCGTAGTCACAGTTCCAGTTTGAGGTCCCAATTCCGGCTCTGAATCGCAACTGCTCTACATTGCTCGAGGTGACTATTCCAGTCTGAAGACTCAATTCCGGTATGGTATCACAACTGCAGCTCAAGCCTAGTTGTCACATTTCCAGTCTGAGGCCACGATTCCCGTTTGGAATCACAACTGCTATTCCTGTCTCGAGATCACAATTCCAGTCTGAGGCCCCAATTCCTGTTTGGAATCAGTACTGCAGTTCAAGGCTCGAGCTCACTATTACAGTTTGGAATCACAATAGGAGTTCATGGAATGAGGTCACAATTCCAGTCTGAGGTCATAATTTCTGTTTGGAATCACAATTGCAGTTCAAAGCTCGAGGTCTCAATTCCAGACTGACGTCACAATTCCGGTTTGGAATCACAATTGCAGTTCAAGGCTTGAGATCACAGTGCCAGACTGAGGTCACAATTGCGGTTTGGTATCAGAACTGCAGCTCAAATCTCTAGGTCACAAATGCAGTGTGTGGTCACAAATCCCATTTGGAATCACTTTTGCAGTTCAAGGGTCGAGATCACAATTCCAGTCTGAGGCCCCAATTCCAGTCTGAGGAACCAATTCCCGTTTGGTATCACAGATGCAGCACAAGGCTCAGGGTCACAATTCCAGTCTGAGGACCCAATTCCGTTTTGGAATCACAACTTAATTTCAAGGTTCGTAGTCACAGTTCCAGTTTGAGGTCCCAATTCCGGCTCTGAATCGCAACTGCTCTACATTGCTCGAGGTGACGATTCCAGTCTGAAGACTCAATTCCGGTATGGTATCACAACTGCAGCTCAAGCCTAGTTGTCACATTTCCAGTCTGAGGCCACGATTCCCGTTTGGAATCACAACTGCTATTCCTGTCTCGAGATCACAATTCCAGTCTGAGGCCTCAATTCCCGTTTGGAATTACAACTGCTATTCAAGCCTCGAGGTCACAATTCCGGTTTGGAATCACAATTGCAGTTCAAGGCTTGATTTCACAATTCCGGTTTGGAATCACAATTGCATTTCAAGGCTGGAGAACACAATTCCAGTTTCAAATCACATTTGCATTTTAAGTCATGAGGCCACAATTCCAGTATGAGGACACAATTCCTGTCAGGAAACACTACTAAAGTTCAAGGCTCGAAGACACAATTGCAGTCTGAGGACCTAATACCGGTTTGGTATCAAAACCGCAGCTCAAGGCTCGGGGTCACAAATCCAGTCTGAGATCACAATTGCGGTTTGGTATCAGAACTGCAGCTCAAATCTCTAGGTCACAAATGCAGTGTGTGGTCACAAATCCCGTTTGGAATCACATTTGCAGTTCAAGGGTCGAGATCACAATTCCAGTCTGAGCCCCCAATTCCAGTCTGAGGACCCAATTCCCGTTTGGTATCACAGATGCAGCACAAGGCTCAGGGTCACAATTCCAGTCTGAGGACCCAATTCCGCTTTGGAATCACAACTTAATTTCAAGGTTCGTAATCACAGTTCCAGTTTGAGGTCCCAATTCCGGCTCTGAATCGCAACTGCTCTACATTGCTCGAGGTGACGATTCCAGTCTGAAGACTCAATTCCGGTATGGTATCACAACTGCAGCTCAAGCCTAGTTGTCACATTTCCAGTCTGAGGCCACGATTCCCATTTGGAATCACAACTGCTATTCCTGTCTCGAGATCACAATTCCAGTCTGAGGCCCCAATTCCTGTTTGGAATCAGTACTGCAGTTCAAGGCTCGAGCTCACTATTACAGTTTGGAATCACAATAGGAGTTCATGGAATGAGGTCACAATTCCAGTCTGAGGCCCCAATTCCTGTTTGAAATCCAATTGTAGTTCAAGTCTCGAGGTCACAAATCCAGTCTGCGGTCACAATTCTTGTTTGGAATCAAAATTGCAGTTCAAGGCTCGAGATCACAATTCCAGTCTGAGGCCACAATTCCCGTTTGGAATCACAACTGCTATTCAAGGCTTGAGTTCACAATTCCAATTTGGAATCACAATTGCAGTTCAAGGCTTGAGTTCACAATTCCAGTTTCAAATCACATTTGCATTTTAAGTCATGAGGCCACAATTCCAGTATGAGGACACAATTCCTGTTTGGAATCACAATTGATGTTCAAGCCTCGAGGTCACAATTCCAGTCTGAGGCCACAATACGGCTTTGGAATCACAACTAAAATTCAAGGCTCGAAGTCACAACTGCAGTCTGAGGACGCAATAGCTGTTTGGAATCAGTACTGCAGCTCAAGGCTCCGGGGTCATAGTTCCAGTCTGAGGCCACAATTCCCGTTTGGAATCACAACTGCAATTCAAGGGCCGAGGTCACAATTACAGTTCGGAATCACAACTGCTATTCAAGGCTCGAGGTCACAATTCAAGTCTGAGGCCACAATTCCGGTTTGGAATCATATTAGCAGTTCAAGGCTTGATTTCACAATTCCGGTTTGAAATAACAATTGCATTTCAAGGCTTGAGGTCACAATTCCAGTTTGAAATCACATTTGCATTTTAAGTCTTGAGGCCACAATTCCAGTATGAGGATAGAATTCATGTTGGGAATCACAATTGATGTTCAATGCTCGAGGTCACAATTCCAGTCAGAGTTCATGAATCCTGTTTGGAATCACAATTGCATTTCAACTCTCAAGATCACAATTCCAGTCTTAGGCCCCAAATCCTGTCAGGAAACACTACTAAAGTTCAAGGCTCGAAGACACGATTCTAGTCTGATGACCCTATACTGGTTTGGAATCACAAGTGCAGCTCAAGGCTCGGGGTCACAATTCCAGTCTGAGGCCACAATTCCCGTTTGGAATCACAACTGCAGTTCAAGGATTGAGGTCACAATTACAGTTTGGATTCACAATAGCAGTTCATGGAATGAAATCACAATTCCAGTCTTAGGTCAATATTCCTGTTTGGAATCACAACTGATGTTCATGTCTCGAGATCACGATTCCAGTCTGAGGACCCAATTCCGGTTTGGTATCACAAGTGCAGCTCAAGGCTCAGGGTCACAATTCCAGTCTGAGGCCACAATTCCCGTTTGGAATCACAACTGCAGTTCAAGGATTGAGGTCACAATTACAGTTTGGATTCACAATAGCAGTTCATGGAATGAAATCACAATTCCAGTCTTAGGTCAATATTCCTGTTTGGAATCACAACTGATGTTCATGTCTCGAGATCACGATTCCAGTCTGAGGACCCAATTCCGGTTTGGTATCACAGATGCAGCACAAGGCTCAGGGTCACAATTCCAGTCTGAGGACCCAATTCCGCTTTGGAATCACAACTTAATTTCAAGGTTCGTAGTCACAGTTCCAGTTTGAGGTCCCAATTCCGGCTCTGAATCGCAACTGCTCTACATTGCTCGAGGTGATGATTCCAGTCTGAAGACTCAATTCCGGTATGGTATCACAACTGCAGCTCAAGCCTAGTTGTCACATTTCCAGTCTGAGGCCACGATTCCCGTTTGGAATCACAACTGCTATTCCTGTCTCGAGATCACAATTCCAGTCTGAGGCCTCAATTCCCGTTTGGAATTACAACTGCTATTCAAGCCTCGAGGTCACAATTCCGGTTTGGAATCACAATTGCAGTTCAAGGCTTGATTTCACAATTCCGGTTTGGAATCACAATTGCATTTCAAGGCTGGAGAACACAATTCCAGTTTCAAATCACATTTGCATTTTAAGTCATGAGGCCACAATTCCAGTATGAGGACACAATTCCTGTCAGGAAACACTACTAAAGTTCAAGGCTCGAAGACACAATTGCAGTCTGAGGACCTAATACCGGTTTGGTATCAAAACCGCAGCTCAAGGCTCGGGGTCACAAATCCAGTCTGAGATCACAATTGCGGTTTGGTATCAGAACTGCAGCTCAAATCTCTAGGTCACAAATGCAGTGTGTGGTCACAAATCCCGTTTGGAATCACATTTGCAGTTCAAGGGTCGAGATCACAATTCCAGTCTGAGCCCCCAATTCCAGTCTGAGGACCCAATTCCGGTTTGGTATCACAGATGCAGCACAAGGCTCAGGGTCACAATTCCAGTCTGAGGACCCAATTCCGCTTTGGAATCACAACTTAATTTCAAGGTTCGTAATCACAGTTCCAGTTTGAGGTCCCAATTCCGGCTCTGAATCGCAACTGCTCTACATTGCTCGAGGTGACGATTCCAGTCTGAAGACTCAATTCCGGTATGGTATCACAACTGCAGCTCAAGCCTAGTTGTCACATTTCCAGTCTGAGGCCACGATTCCCATTTGGAATCACAACTGCTATTCCTGTCTCGAGATCACAATTCCAGTCTGAGGCCCCAATTCCTGTTTGGAATCAGTACTGCAGTTCAAGGCTCGAGCTCACTATTACAGTTTGGAATCACAATAGGAGTTCATGGAATGAGGTCACAATTCCAGTCTGAGGCCCCAATTCCTGTTTGAAATCCAATTGTAGTTCAAGTCTCGAGGTCACAAATCCAGTCTGCGGTCACAATTCTTGTTTGGAATCAAAATTGCAGTTCAAGGCTCGAGATCACAATTCCAGTCTGAGGCCACAATTCCCGTTTGGAATCACAACTGCTATTCAAGGCTTGAGTTCACAATTCCAATTTGGAATCACAATTGCAGTTCAAGGCTTGAGTTCACAATTCCAGTTTCAAATCACATTTGCATTTTAAGTCATGAGGCCACAATTCCAGTATGAGGACACAATTCCTGTTTGGAATCACAATTGATGTTCAAGCCTCGAGGTCACAATTCCAGTCTGAGGCCACAATACGGCTTTGGAATCACAACTAAAATTCAAGGCTCGAAGTCACAACTGCAGTCTGAGGACGCAATAGCTGTTTGGAATCAGTACTGCAGCTCAAGGCTCCGGGGTCATAGTTCCAGTCTGAGGCCACAATTCCCGTTTGGAATCACAACTGCAATTCAAGGGCCGAGGTCACAATTACAGTTCGGAATCACAACTGCTATTCAAGGCTCGAGGTCACAATTCAAGTCTGAGGCCACAATTCCGGTTTGGAATCATATTAGCAGTTCAAGGCTTGATTTCACAATTCCGGTTTGAAATAACAATTGCATTTCAAGGCTTGAGGTCACAATTCCAGTTTGAAATCACATTTGCATTTTAAGTCTTGAGGCCACAATTCCAGTATGAGGATAGAATTCATGTTGGGAATCACGATTGATGTTCAATGCTCGAGGTCACAATTCCAGTCAGAGTTCATGAATCCTGTTTGGAATCACAATTGCATTTCAACTCTCAAGATCACAATTCCAGTCTTAGGCCCCAAATCCTGTCAGGAAACACTACTAAAGTTCAAGGCTCGAAGACACGATTCTAGTCTGATGACCCTATACTGGTTTGGAATCACAAGTGCAGCTCAAGGCTCGGGGTCACAATTCCAGTCTGAAGCCACAATTCCCGTTTGGAATCACAATGCAGTTAAAGGATCGAGATCACAATTACAGTTTGGATTCACAATAGCAGTTCATGGAATGAAATCACAATTCCAGTCTTAGGTCAATATTCCTGTTTGGAATCACAACTGCTATTCCTGTCTCGAGATCACAATTCCAGTCTGAGGACCCAATTCCGGTTTGGTATCACAAATGCAGCACAAGGCTCAGGGTCACAATTCAAGTCTGAGGCCACAATTCCACTTTGGAATCACAACTTAATTTCAAGGTTTGAAGTCACTGTTCCAGTCTGAGGTCCCAATTCCGGCTCTGAATTGTAACTGTTCTACATTGCTCGAGGTGATGATTCCAGTCTGAAGACTCAATTCCGGTATGGTATCATGACTGCAGCTCCAAGCCTAGTTGTCACATTTCCAGTCTGAGGCCACGATTCCCGTTTGGAATCACAACTGCTATTCCTGTCTCGAGATCACAATTCCAGTCTGAGGCCCCAATTCCTGTTTGGAATCAGTACTGCAGATCATGGCTAGGAGTCACAATTCCAGTCTGAGGCCCCAATTCCCAGTTGGACTCACAACTGCCGTTCAAGGCTCGAGGTCACAATTCCAGTCTGTGGTCACAATTCCAGTTTGGAATCACAACTGGAGTTCAAGGCTCGAGGTCACAATTACAGTTTGGAATAACAAGAGCAGTTCATGGAATGAGGTCACAATTACTCTCTGAGGTCATAGTTTCTGTTTGGAATCACAATTGCAGTTCAAAGCTCGAGGTCTCAATTCCAGTCTGAGCCCCCAATTCTGTGTTGGAATCACAACAGATGTTCATGTCTCGAGATCACGATTCCAGTCTGAGGACCCAATTCCGGTTTGGTATCACAAGTGCAGCTCAAGGCTCAGGGTCACAATTCCAGTCTGAGGCCACAATTCCCGTTTGGAATCACAACTGCAGTTCAAGGATTGAGGTCACAATTACAGTTTGGATTCACAATAGCAGTTCATGGAATGAAATCACAATTCCAGTCTTAGGTCAATATTCCTGTTTGGAATCACAACTGATGTTCATGTCTCGAGATCACGATTCCAGTCTGAGGACCCAATTCCGGTTTGGTATCACAGATGCAGCACAAGGCTCAGGGTCACAATTCCAGTCTGAGGACCCAATTCCGCTTTGGAATCACAACTTAATTTCAAGGTTTGAAGTCACTGTTCCAGTCTGAGGTCCCAATTCCGGCTCTGAATCGCAACTGCTCTACATTGCTCGAGGTGACGATTCCAGTCTGAAGACTCAATTCCGGTATGGTATCACAACTGCAGCTCAAGCCTAGTTGTCACATTTCCAGTCTGAGGCCACGATTCCCGTTTGGAATCACAACTGCTATTCCTGTCTCGAGATCACAATTCCAGTCTGAGGCCTCAATTCCCGTTTGGAATTACAACTGCTATTCAAGCCTCGAGGTCACAATTCCGGTTTGAAATCACAATTGCAGTTCAAGGCTTGATTTCACAATTCCGGTTTGGAATCACAATTGCATTTCAAGGCTGGAGAACACAATTCCAGTTGGACTCACATTTGCATTTTAAGTCATGAGGCCACAATTCCAGTATGAGGACACAATTCCTGTCAGGAAACACTACTAAAGTTCAAGGCTCGAAGACACAATTGCAGTCTGAGGACCTAATACCGGTTTGGTATCAAAACCGCAGCTCAAGGCTCGGGGTCACAAATCCAGTCTGAGATCACAATTGCGGTTTGGTATCAGAACTGCAGCTCAAATCTCTAGGTCACAAATGCAGTGTGTGGTCACAAATCCTGTTTGGAATCACATTTGCAGTTCAAGGGTCGAGATCACAATTCCAGTCTGAGCCTCCAATTCCAGTCTGAGGACCCAATTCCGGTTTGGTATCACAGATGCAGCACAAGGCTCAGGGTCACAATTCCAGTCTGAGGACCCAATTCCGCTTTGGAATCACAACTTAATTTCAAGGTTCGTAGTCACAGTTCCAGTTTGAGGTCCCAATTCCGGCTCTGAATCGCAACTGCTCTACATTGCTCGAGGTGACTATTCCAGTCTGAAGACTCAATTCCGGTATGGTATCACAACTGCAGCTCAAGCCTAGTTGTCACATTTCCAGTCTGAGGCCACGATTCCCGTTTGGAATCACAACTGCTATTCCTGTCTCGAGATCACAATTCCAGTCTGAGGCCCCAATTCCTGTTTGGAATCAGTACTGCAGTTCAAGGCTCGAGCTCACTATTACAGTTTGGAATCACAATAGGAGTTCATGGAATGAGGTCACAATTCCAGTCTGAGGTCATAATTTCTGTTTGGAATCACAATTGCAGTTCAAAGCTCGAGGTCTCAATTCCAGACTGACGTCACAATTCCGGTTTGGAATCACAATTGCAGTTCAAGGCTTGAGATCACAGTGCCAGACTGAGGTCACAATTGCGGTTTGGTATCAGAACTGCAGCTCAAATCTCTAGGTCACAAATGCAGTGTGTGGTCACAAATCCCATTTGGAATCACTTTTGCAGTTCAAGGGTCGAGATCACAATTCCAGTCTGAGGCCCCAATTCCAGTCTGAGGAACCAATTCCCGTTTGGTATCACAGATGCAGCACAAGGCTCAGGGTCACAATTCCAGTCTGAGGACCCAATTCCGTTTTGGAATCACAACTTAATTTCAAGGTTCGTAGTCACAGTTCCAGTTTGAGGTCCCAATTCCGGCTCTGAATCGCAACTGCTCTACATTGCTCGAGGTGACGATTCCAGTCTGAAGACTCAATTCCGGTATGGTATCACAACTGCAGCTCAAGCCTAGTTGTCACATTTCCAGTCTGAGGCCACGATTCCCGTTTGGAATCACAACTGCTATTCCTGTCTCGAGATCACAATTCCAGTCTGAGGCCTCAATTCCCGTTTGGAATTACAACTGCTATTCAAGCCTCGAGGTCACAATTCCGGTTTGGAATCACAATTGCAGTTCAAGGCTTGATTTCACAATTCCGGTTTGGAATCACAATTGCATTTCAAGGCTGGAGAACACAATTCCAGTTTCAAATCACATTTGCATTTTAAGTCATGAGGCCACAATTCCAGTATGAGGACACAATTCCTGTCAGGAAACACTACTAAAGTTCAAGGCTCGAAGACACAATTGCAGTCTGAGGACCTAATACCGGTTTGGTATCAAAACCGCAGCTCAAGGCTCGGGGTCACAAATCCAGTCTGAGATCACAATTGCGGTTTGGTATCAGAACTGCAGCTCAAATCTCTAGGTCACAAATGCAGTGTGTGGTCACAAATCCCGTTTGGAATCACATTTGCAGTTCAAGGGTCGAGATCACAATTCCAGTCTGAGCCCCCAATTCCAGTCTGAGGACCCAATTCCCGTTTGGTATCACAGATGCAGCACAAGGCTCAGGGTCACAATTCCAGTCTGAGGACCCAATTCCGCTTTGGAATCACAACTTAATTTCAAGGTTCGTAATCACAGTTCCAGTTTGAGGTCCCAATTCCGGCTCTGAATCGCAACTGCTCTACATTGCTCGAGGTGACGATTCCAGTCTGAAGACTCAATTCCGGTATGGTATCACAACTGCAGCTCAAGCCTAGTTGTCACATTTCCAGTCTGAGGCCACGATTCCCATTTGGAATCACAACTGCTATTCCTGTCTCGAGATCACAATTCCAGTCTGAGGCCCCAATTCCTGTTTGGAATCAGTACTGCAGTTCAAGGCTCGAGCTCACTATTACAGTTTGGAATCACAATAGGAGTTCATGGAATGAGGTCACAATTCCAGTCTGAGGCCCCAATTCCTGTTTGAAATCCAATTGTAGTTCAAGTCTCGAGGTCACAAATCCAGTCTGCGGTCACAATTCTTGTTTGGAATCAAAATTGCAGTTCAAGGCTCGAGATCACAATTCCAGTCTGAGGCCACAATTCCCGTTTGGAATCACAACTGCTATTCAAGGCTTGAGTTCACAATTCCAATTTGGAATCACAATTGCAGTTCAAGGCTTGAGTTCACAATTCCAGTTTCAAATCACATTTGCATTTTAAGTCATGAGGCCACAATTCCAGTATGAGGACACAATTCCTGTTTGGAATCACAATTGATGTTCAAGCCTCGAGGTCACAATTCCAGTCTGAGGCCACAATACGGCTTTGGAATCACAACTAAAATTCAAGGCTCGAAGTCACAACTGCAGTCTGAGGACGCAATAGCTGTTTGGAATCAGTACTGCAGCTCAAGGCTCCGGGGTCATAGTTCCAGTCTGAGGCCACAATTCCCGTTTGGAATCACAACTGCAATTCAAGGGCCGAGGTCACAATTACAGTTCGGAATCACAACTGCTATTCAAGGCTCGAGGTCACAATTCAAGTCTGAGGCCACAATTCCGGTTTGGAATCATATTAGCAGTTCAAGGCTTGATTTCACAATTCCGGTTTGAAATAACAATTGCATTTCAAGGCTTGAGGTCACAATTCCAGTTTGAAATCACATTTGCATTTTAAGTCTTGAGGCCACAATTCCAGTATGAGGATAGAATTCATGTTGGGAATCACAATTGATGTTCAATGCTCGAGGTCACAATTCCAGTCAGAGTTCATGAATCCTGTTTGGAATCACAATTGCATTTCAACTCTCAAGATCACAATTCCAGTCTTAGGCCCCAAATCCTGTCAGGAAACACTACTAAAGTTCAAGGCTCGAAGACACGATTCTAGTCTGATGACCCTATACTGGTTTGGAATCACAAGTGCAGCTCAAGGCTCGGGGTCACAATTCCAGTCTGAAGCCACAATTCCCGTTTGGAATCACAACTGCAGTTCAAGGATTGAGGTCACAATTACAGTTTGGATTCACAATAGCAGTTCATGGAATGAAATCACAATTCCAGTCTTAGGTCAATATTCCTGTTTGGAATCACAACTGATGTTCATGTCTCGAGATCACGATTCCAGTCTGAGGACCCAATTCCGGTTTGGTATCACAAGTGCAGCTCAAGGCTCAGGGTCACAATTCCAGTCTGAGGCCACAATTCCCGTTTGGAATCACAACTGCAGTTCAAGGATTGAGGTCACAATTACAGTTTGGATTCACAATAGCAGTTCATGGAATGAAATCACAATTCCAGTCTTAGGTCAATATTCCTGTTTGGAATCACAACTGATGTTCATGTCTCGAGATCACGATTCCAGTCTGAGGACCCAATTCCGGTTTGGTATCACAGATGCAGCACAAGGCTCAGGGTCACAATTCCAGTCTGAGGACCCAATTCCGCTTTGGAATCACAACTTAATTTCAAGGTTCGTAGTCACAGTTCCAGTTTGAGGTCCCAATTCCGGCTCTGAATCGCAACTGCTCTACATTGCTCGAGGTGATGATTCCAGTCTGAAGACTCAATTCCGGTATGGTATCACAACTGCAGCTCAAGCCTAGTTGTCACATTTCCAGTCTGAGGCCACGATTCCCGTTTGGAATCACAACTGCTATTCCTGTCTCGAGATCACAATTCCAGTCTGAGGCCTCAATTCCCGTTTGGAATTACAACTGCTATTCAAGCCTCGAGGTCACAATTCCGGTTTGGAATCACAATTGCAGTTCAAGGCTTGATTTCACAATTCCGGTTTGGAATCACAATTGCATTTCAAGGCTGGAGAACACAATTCCAGTTTCAAATCACATTTGCATTTTAAGTCATGAGGCCACAATTCCAGTATGAGGACACAATTCCTGTCAGGAAACACTACTAAAGTTCAAGGCTCGAAGACACAATTGCAGTCTGAGGACCTAATACCGGTTTGGTATCAAAACCGCAGCTCAAGGCTCGGGGTCACAAATCCAGTCTGAGATCACAATTGCGGTTTGGTATCAGAACTGCAGCTCAAATCTCTAGGTCACAAATGCAGTGTGTGGTCACAAATCCCGTTTGGAATCACATTTGCAGTTCAAGGGTCGAGATCACAATTCCAGTCTGAGCCCCCAATTCCAGTCTGAGGACCCAATTCCGGTTTGGTATCACAGATGCAGCACAAGGCTCAGGGTCACAATTCCAGTCTGAGGACCCAATTCCGGTTTGGTATCACAGATGCAGCACAAGGCTCAGGGTCACAATTCCAGTCTGAGGACCCAATTCCGCTTTGGAATCACAACTTAATTTCAAGGTTCGTAATCACAGTTCCAGTTTGAGGTCCCAATTCCGGCTCTGAATCGCAACTGCTCTACATTGCTCGAGGTGACGATTCCAGTCTGAAGACTCAATTCCGGTATGGTATCACAACTGCAGCTCAAGCCTAGTTGTCACATTTCCAGTCTGAGGCCACGATTCCCATTTGGAATCACAACTGCTATTCCTGTCTCGAGATCACAATTCCAGTCTGAGGCCCCAATTCCTGTTTGGAATCAGTACTGCAGTTCAAGGCTCGAGCTCACTATTACAGTTTGGAATCACAATAGGAGTTCATGGAATGAGGTCACAATTCCAGTCTGAGGCCCCAATTCCTGTTTGAAATCCAATTGTAGTTCAAGTCTCGAGGTCACAAATCCAGTCTGCGGTCACAATTCTTGTTTGGAATCAAAATTGCAGTTCAAGGCTCGAGATCACAATTCCAGTCTGAGGCCACAATTCCCGTTTGGAATCACAACTGCTATTCAAGGCTTGAGTTCACAATTCCAATTTGGAATCACAATTGCAGTTCAAGGCTTGAGTTCACAATTCCAGTTTCAAATCACATTTGCATTTTAAGTCATGAGGCCACAATTCCAGTATGAGGACACAATTCCTGTTTGGAATCACAATTGATGTTCAAGCCTCGAGGTCACAATTCCAGTCTGAGGCCACAATACGGCTTTGGAATCACAACTAAAATTCAAGGCTCGAAGTCACAACTGCAGTCTGAGGACGCAATAGCTGTTTGGAATCAGTACTGCAGCTCAAGGCTCCGGGGTCATAGTTCCAGTCTGAGGCCACAATTCCCGTTTGGAATCACAACTGCAATTCAAGGCCCGAGGTCACAATTACAGTTCGGAATCACAACTGCTATTCAAGGCTCGAGGTCACAATTCAAGTCTGAGGCCACAATTCCGGTTTGGAATCATATTAGCAGTTCAAGGCTTGATTTCACAATTCCGGTTTGAAATAACAATTGCATTTCAAGGCTTGAGGTCACAATTCCAGTTTGAAATCACATTTGCATTTTAAGTCTTGAGGCCACAATTCCAGTATGAGGATAGAATTCATGTTGGGAATCACGATTGATGTTCAATGCTCGAGGTCACAATTCCAGTCAGAGTTCATGAATCCTGTTTGGAATCACAATTGCATTTCAACTCTCAAGATCACAATTCCAGTCTTAGGCCCCAAATCCTGTCAGGAAACACTACTAAAGTTCAAGGCTCGAAGACACGATTCTAGTCTGATGACCCTATACTGGTTTGGAATCACAAGTGCAGCTCAAGGCTCGGGGTCACAATTCCAGTCTGAAGCCACAATTCCCGTTTGGAATCACAATGCAGTTAAAGGATCGAGATCACAATTACAGTTTGGATTCACAATAGCAGTTCATGGAATGAAATCACAATTCCAGTCTTAGGTCAATATTCCTGTTTGGAATCACAACTGCTATTCCTGTCTCGAGATCACAATTCCAGTCTGAGGACCCAATTCCGGTTTGGTATCACAAATGCAGCACAAGGCTCAGGGTCACAATTCAAGTCTGAGGCCACAATTCCACTTTGGAATCACAACTTAATTTCAAGGTTTGAAGTCACTGTTCCAGTCTGAGGTCCCAATTCCGGCTCTGAATTGTAACTGTTCTACATTGCTCGAGGTGATGATTCCAGTCTGAAGACTCAATTCCGGTATGGTATCATGACTGCAGCTCCAAGCCTAGTTGTCACATTTCCAGTCTGAGGCCACGATTCCCGTTTGGAATCACAACTGCTATTCCTGTCTCGAGATCACAATTCCAGTCTGAGGCCCCAATTCCTGTTTGGAATCAGTACTGCAGATCATGGCTAGGAGTCACAATTCCAGTCTGAGGCCCCAATTCCCAGTTGGACTCACAACTGCCGTTCAAGGCTCGAGGTCACAATTCCAGTCTGTGGTCACAATTCCAGTTTGGAATCACAACTGGAGTTCAAGGCTCGAGGTCACAATTACAGTTTGGAATAACAAGAGCAGTTCATGGAATGAGGTCACAATTACTCTCTGAGGTCATAGTTTCTGTTTGGAATCACAATTGCAGTTCAAAGCTCGAGGTCTCAATTCCAGTCTGAGCCCCCAATTCTGTGTTGGAATCACAACAGATGTTCATGTCTCGAGATCACGATTCCAGTCTGAGGACCCAATTCCGGTTTGGTATCACAAGTGCAGCTCAAGGCTCAGGGTCACAATTCCAGTCTGAGGCCACAATTCCCGTTTGGAATCACAACTGCAGTTCAAGGATTGAGGTCACAATTACAGTTTGGATTCACAATAGCAGTTCATGGAATGAAATCACAATTCCAGTCTTAGGTCAATATTCCTGTTTGGAATCACAACTGATGTTCATGTCTCGAGATCACGATTCCAGTCTGAGGACCCAATTCCGGTTTGGTATCACAGATGCAGCACAAGGCTCAGGGTCACAATTCCAGTCTGAGGACCCAATTCCGCTTTGGAATCACAACTTAATTTCAAGGTTCGTAGCCACAGTTCCAGTTTGAGGTCCCAATTCCGGCTCTGAATCGCAACTGCTCTACATTGCTCGAGGTGACGATTCCAGTCTGAAGACTCAATTCCGGTATGGTATCACAACTGCAGCTCAAGCCTAGTTGTCACATTTCCAGTCTGAGGCCACGATTCCCGTTTGGAATCACAACTGCTATTCCTGTCTCGAGATCACAATTCCAGTCTAAGGCCCCAATTCCTGTTTGGAATCAGTACTGCAGATCATGGCTAGGAGTCACAATTCCAGTCTGAAGCCCCAATTCCCGGTTGGACTCACAACTGCAGTTCAAGGCTCGAGGTCACAATTCCAGTCTGAGGCCACAATTCCCAGTTGGACTCACAACTGCCTTTCAAGGCTCGAGGTCACAATTCCAGTCTGAGGTCACAAGTCCTGTTTGGAATCACAACTGGAGTTCAAGGCTCGAGGTCACAATTACAGTTTGGAATCACAATAGCAGTTCATAGAATGAGGTCACAATTACTCTCTGAGGTCAAAGTTTCTGTTTGGAATCACAATTGCAGTTCAAAGTTCGAGGTCTCAATTCCAGTCTGCCGTCACAATTCCAGTTTGGAATCAGAAGTGCTGTTCAAGTCTCGGGGTCACCATTCCAGTCTGAGGCCACAATTCCCGTTTGGAATCACAACTGCAGCTCATGTCTCGAGGTCACGATTCCAGTCTTAGGTCACAATTCCAGTTTGGAATCACAATTGCAGTACAAGCCTGGAGAACACAATTCCTGTCTGAGGTCCCAATATCGGTTTGGTATCACAACTGCAGCTCAAATCTCTAGGTCACAAATTCAGTGTGTGGTCACAAATCCCGTTTGGAATCACATTTGCAGTTCTAGGGTGAATATCACAATTTCAGTCTGAGCCCCCAATTCCGTTTTGTAATCACAACTGCTGTTCATGTCTCGAGGTCACAATTCCAGTCTGAAGACCCAATTCCGGTTTGGTATCACAGATGCAGCACAAGGCTCAGGGTCACAATTCAAGTCTGAGGCCACAATTCCGCTTTGGAATCACAACTTAATTTCAAGGTTTGTAGTCACAGTTCCAGTCTGAGGTCCCAATTCCGGCTCTGAATCGCAACTGCTCTACATTGCTCGAGGTGATGATTTCAGTCTGAAGACTCAATTCCGGTATGGTATCACAACTGCAGCTCAAGCCTAGTTGTCACATTTCCAGTCTGAGGCCACGATTCCCGTTTGGAATCACAACTGCTATTCCTGTCTCGAGATCACAATTCCAGTCTGAGGCCCCAATTCCTGTTTGGAATCAGTACTGCAGTTCAAGGCTCGAGCTCACTATTACAGTTTGGAATCACAATAGGAGTTCATGGAATGAGGTCACAATTACTCTCTGAGGTCATAATTTCTGTTTGGAATCACAATTGCAGTTCAAAGCTCGAGGTCTCAATTCCAGTCTGCGGTCACAATTCCGGTTTGGAATCACAATTGCAGTTCAAGGCTTGAGATCACAATGCCAGACTGAGGTCTCAATTCCCGTTTGGAATCACAACTGCTGCTCAATGCTCGGGGTCACAATTCCAGTCTGAGGCCACAATTCCCGTTTGGAATCACAACTGCTATTCAAGGCTTGAGTTTACAATTCCAGTTTGGAATCACAATTGCAGTTCAAGTCTCGAGATCACAATTCCAGTCTGAGGCCCCAATTCCTGTTTGAAATCCAATTGTAGTCCAAGGCTCGAGGTCACAAATCCAGTCTGAGGTCACAATTCTTGTTTGGAATCAAAATTGCAGTTCAAGGCTCAAGATCACAATTGCAGTCTGAGGCCACAATTCCTGTTTGGAATCACAATGGCAGTTCAAGGCTCGAGATCACAATTGCAGTCTGAGGCCACAATTCCGTTTTGTAATCACAACTGCTGTTCATGTCTCGCGGTCACAATTCCAGTCTGAGGCCACAACTCCCGTTTGGAATCACAATGGCAGTTCAAGGCCCGAGATCACAATTCCAGTCTGAGCCCCCAATTCCGGTTTGATTTCAGAGCTGCAGCTTAAGGTTCAGGGTCACAATTCCAGTCTGAGGTCCCGATATCGGTTTGGTTCCACAACTGCAGCTCAAATCTCTAGGTCACAAATTCAGTGTGTGGTCACTAATCCCGTTTGGAATCACATTTACAATTCAAGGGTCGAGATCACAATTCCAGTCTGAGGCCTCAATTCCCGTTTGGAATCAGTACTGAAGCTCAAGGCTCGGAGTCACAGTTCTAGTCTGAGGCCACAATTCCCGTTTGGAATTACAACTGCTATTCAAGCCTCGAGGTCACAATTCCGGTTTGGAATCACAATTGCAGTTCAAGGCTTGATTTCACAATTCCGGTTTGGAATCACAATTGCATTTCAAGGCTGGAGAACACAATTCCAGTTTCAAATCACATTTGCATTTTAAGTCATGAGGCCACAATTCCAGTATGAGGACACAATTCCTGTTTGGAATCACAACTGATCTTCAAGGCTTGAGCTCACAATTGCAGTCAGAGTTCATGAATCCTGTTTGGTATCACAAATACATTTCAAGTCTCGAGATCACAATTCCAGTCTTAGGCCCCAAATCCTGTCAGGAAACACTACTAAAGTTCAAGGCTCGAAGACACAATTGCAGTCTGAGGACCCAATACCGGTTTGGTATCAAAACCGCAGCTCAAGGCTCGGGGTCACAAATCCAGTCTGAGATCACAATTGCGGTTTGGTATCAGAACTGCAGCTCAAATCTCTAGGTCACAAATGCAGTGTGTGGTCACAAATCCCGTTTGGAATCACATTTGCAGTTCAAGGGTCGAGATCACAATTCCAGTCTGAGGCCCCAATTCCAGTCTGAGGAACCAATTCCGGTTTGGTATCACAGATGCAGCACAAGGCTCAGGGTCACAATTCCAGTCTGAGGACCCAATTCCGCTTTGGAATCACAACTTAATTTCAAGGTTCGTAGTCACAGTTCCAGTTTGAGGTCCCAATTCCTCCTCCAATTCTGAATCGCAACTGCTCTACATTGCTCGAGGTGACGATTCCAGTCTGAAGACTCAATTCCGGTATGGTATCACAACTGCAGCTCAAGCCTAGTTGTCACATTTCCAGTCTGAGGCAACGATTCCCGTTTGGAATCACAACTGCTATTCCTGTCTCGAGATCACAATTCCAGTCTGAGGCCCCAATTCCTGTTTGGAATCAGTACTGCAGTTCAAGGCTCGAGCTCACTATTACAGTTTGGAATCACAATAGGAGTTCATGGAATGAGGTCACAATTCCAGTCTGAGGTCATAATTTCTGTTTGGAATCACAATTGCAGTTCAAAGCTCGAGGTCTCAATTCCAGACTGACGTCACAATTCCGGTTTGGAATCACAATTGCAGTTCAAGGCTTGAGATCACAGTGCCAGACTGAGGTCACAATTGCGGTTTGGTATCAGAACTGCAGCTCAAATCTCTAGGTCACAAATGCAGTGTGTGGTCACAAATCCCATTTGGAATCACTTTTGCAGTTCAAGGGTCGAGATCACAATTCCAGTCTGAGGCCCCAATTCCAGTCTGAGGAACCAATTCCCGTTTGGTATCACAGATGCAGCACAAGGCTCAGGGTCACAATTCCAGTCTGAGGACCCAATTCCGCTTTGGAATCACAACTTAATTTCAAGGTTCGTAGTCACAGTTCCAGTTTGAGGTCCCAATTCCGGCTCTGAATCGCAACTGCTCTACATTGCTCGAGGTGACGATTCCAGTCTGAAGACTCAATTCCGGTATGGTATCACAACTGCAGCTCAAGCCTAGTTGTCACATTTCCAGTCTGAGGCCACGATTCCCGTTTGGAATCACAACTGCTATTCCTGTCTCGAGATCACAATTCCAGTCTGAGGCCTCAATTCCCGTTTGGAATTACAACTGCTATTCAAGCCTCGAGGTCACAATTCCGGTTTGGAATCACAATTGCAGTTCAAGGCTTGATTTCACAATTCCGGTTTGGAATCACAATTGCATTTCAAGGCTGGAGAACACAATTCCAGTTTCAAATCACATTTGCATTTTAAGTCATGAGGCCACAATTCCAGTATGAGGACACAATTCCTGTCAGGAAACACTACTAAAGTTCAAGGCTCGAAGACACAATTGCAGTCTGAGGACCTAATACCGGTTTGGTATCAAAACCGCAGCTCAAGGCTCGGGGTCACAAATCCAGTCTGAGATCACAATTGCGGTTTGGTATCAGAACTGCAGCTCAAATCTCTAGGTCACAAATGCAGTGTGTGGTCACAAATCCCGTTTGGAATCACATTTGCAGTTCAAGGGTCGAGATCACAATTCCAGTCTGAGCCTCCAATTCCAGTCTGAGGACCCAATTCCGGTTTGGTATCACAACTTAATTTCAAGGTTCGTAGTCACAGTTCCAGTTTGAGGTCCCAATTCCGGCTCTGAATCGTAACTGCTCTACCTTGCTCGAGGTGATGATTCCAGTCTGAAGACTCAATTCTGGTATGGTATCACAACTGCAGCTCAAGCCTAGTTGTCACATTTCCAGTCTGAGGCCACGATTCCCGTTTGGAATCACAACTGCTATTCCTGTCTCGAGATCACAATTCCAGTCTGAGGCCCCAATTCCTATTTGGAATCAGTACTGCAGTTCAAGGCTCGAGCTCACTATTACAGTTTGGAATCACAATAGGAGTTCATGGAATGAGGTCACAATTACTCTCTGAGGTCATAATTTCTGTTTGGAATCACAATTGCAGTTCAAAGCTCGAGGTCTCAATTCCAGTCTGCGGTCACAATTCCGGTTTGGTATCACAATTGCAGTTCAAGGCTTGAGATCACAATGCCAGACTGAGGTCTCAATTCCCGTTTGGAATCACAACTGCTGCTCAATGCTCGGGGTCACAATTCCAGTCTGAGGCCACAATTCCCGTTTGGAATCACAACTGCTATTCAAGGCTTGAGTTTACAATTCCAGTTTGGAATCACAATTGCAGTTCAAGTCTCGAGATCACAATTCCAGTCTGAGGCCCCAATTCCTGTTTGAAATCCAATTGTAGTCCAAGGCTCGAGGTCACAAATCCAGTCTGAGGTCACAATTCTTGTTTGGAATCAAAATTGCAGTTCAAGGCTCAAGATCACAATTGCAGTCTGAGGCCACAATTCCTGTTTGGAATCACAATGGCAGTTCAAGGCTCGAGATCACAATTGCAGTCTGAGGCCACAATTCCGTTTTGTAATCACAACTGCTGTTCATGTCTCGCGGTCACAATTCCAGTCTGAGGCCACAATTCCCGTTTGGAATCACAATGGCAGTTCAAGTCCCGAGATCACAATTCCAGTCTGAGCCCCCAATTCCGGTTTGATTTCAGAGCTGCAGCTTAAGGTTCAGGGTCACAATTCCAGTCTGAGGTCCCGATATCGGTTTGGTTCCACAACTGCAGCTCAAATCTCTAGGTCACAAATTCAGTGTGTGGTCACTAATCCCGTTTGGAATCACATTTACAATTCAAGGGTCGAGATCACAATTCCAGTCTGAGGCCTCAATTC
This sequence comes from Sturnus vulgaris, assembly GCF_052056855.1. Taxonomy (NCBI): domain Eukaryota; kingdom Metazoa; phylum Chordata; class Aves; order Passeriformes; family Sturnidae; genus Sturnus; species Sturnus vulgaris. Next base: position 136,494 of record NW_028276432.1, on the reverse strand, counting down.
CCGTTTGGAATCAGTACTGAAGCTCAAGGCTCGGAGTAACAGTTCTAGTCTGAGGCCACAATTCCCGTTTGGAATTACAACTGCTATTCAAGCCTCGAGGTCACAATTCCGGTTTGGAATCACAATTGCAGTTCAAGGCTTGATTTCACAATTCCGGTTTGGAATCACAATTGCATTTCAAGGCTGGAGAACACAATTCCAGTTTCAAATCACATTTGCATTTTAAGTCATGAGGCCACAATTCCAGTATGAGGACACAATTCCTGTTTGGAATCACAACTGATCTTCAAGGCTTGAGCTCACAATTGCAGTCAGAGTTCATGAATCCTGTTTGGTATCACAAATACATTTCAAGTCTCGAGATCACAATTCCAGTCTTAGGCCCCAAATCCTGTCAGGAAACACTACTAAAGTTCAAGGCTCGAAGACACAATTGCAGTCTGAGGACCTAATACCGGTTTGGTATCAAAACCGCAGCTCAAGGCTCGGGGTCACAAATCCAGTCTGAGATCACAATTGCGGTTTGGTATCAGAACTGCAGCTCAAATCTCTAGGTCACAAATGCAGTGTGTGGTCACAAATCCCGTTTGGAATCACATTTGCAGTTCAAGGGTCGAGATCACAATTCCAGTCTGAGCCCCCAATTCCAGTCTGAGGACCCAATTCCCGTTTGGTATCACAGATGCAGCACAAGGCTCAGGGTCACAATTCCAGTCTGAGGACCCAATTCCGCTTTGGAATCACAACTTAATTTCAAGGTTCGTAGTCACAGTTCCAGTTTGAGGTCCCAATTCCTCCTCCAATTCTGAATCGCAACTGCTCTACATTGCTCGAGGTGACGATTCCAGTCTGAAGACTCAATTCCGGTATGGTATCACAACTGCAGCTCAAGCCTAGTTGTCACATTTCCAGTCTGAGGCAACGATTCCCGTTTGGAATCACAACTGCTATTCCTGTCTCGAGATCACAATTCCAGTCTGAGGCCCCAATTCCTGTTTGGAATCAGTACTGCAGTTCAAGGCTCGAGCTCACTATTACAGTTTGGAATCACAATAGGAGTTCATGGAATGAGGTCACAATTCCAGTCTGAGGTCATAATTTCTGTTTGGAATCACAATTGCAGTTCAAAGCTCGAGGTCTCAATTCCAGACTGACGTCACAATTCCGGTTTGGAATCACAATTGCAGTTCAAGGCTTGAGATCACAGTGCCAGACTGAGGTCACAATTGCGGTTTGGTATCAGAACTGCAGCTCAAATCTCTAGGTCACAAATGCAGTGTGTGGTCACAAATCCCATTTGGAATCACTTTTGCAGTTCAAGGGTCGAGATCACAATTCCAGTCTGAGGCCCCAATTCCAGTCTGAGGAACCAATTCCCGTTTGGTATCACAGATGCAGCACAAGGCTCAGGGTCACAATTCCAGTCTGAGGACCCAATTCCGCTTTGGAATCACAACTTAATTTCAAGGTTCGTAGTCACAGTTCCAGTTTGAGGTCCCAATTCCGGCTCTGAATCGCAACTGCTCTACATTGCTCGAGGTGACGATTCCAGTCTGAAGACTCAATTCCGGTATGGTATCACAACTGCAGCTCAAGCCTAGTTGTCACATTTCCAGTCTGAGGCCACGATTCCCGTTTGGAATCACAACTGCTATTCCTGTCTCGAGATCACAATTCCAGTCTGAGGCCTCAATTCCCGTTTGGAATTACAACTGCTATTCAAGCCTCGAGGTCACAATTCCGGTTTGGAATCACAATTGCAGTTCAAGGCTTGATTTCACAATTCCGGTTTGGAATCACAATTGCATTTCAAGGCTGGAGAACACAATTCCAGTTTCAAATCACATTTGCATTTTAAGTCATGAGGCCACAATTCCAGTATGAGGACACAATTCCTGTCAGGAAACACTACTAAAGTTCAAGGCTCGAAGACACAATTGCAGTCTGAGGACCTAATACCGGTTTGGTATCAAAACCGCAGCTCAAGGCTCGGGGTCACAAATCCAGTCTGAGATCACAATTGCGGTTTGGTATCAGAACTGCAGCTCAAATCTCTAGGTCACAAATGCAGTGTGTGGTCACAAATCCCGTTTGGAATCACATTTGCAGTTCAAGGGTCGAGATCACAATTCCAGTCTGAGCCTCCAATTCCAGTCTGAGGACCCAATTCCGGTTTGGTATCACAGATGCAGCACAAGGCTCAGGGTCACAATTCCAGTCTGAGGACCCAATTCCGCTTTGGAATCACAACTTAATTTCAAGGTTCGTAGTCACAGTTCCAGTTTGAGGTCCCAATTCCGGCTCTGAATCGCAACTGCTCTACATTGCTCGAGGTGACGATTCCAGTCTGAAGACTCAATTCCGGTATGGTATCACAACTGCAGCTCAAGCCTAGTTGTCACATTTCCAGTCTGAGGCCACGATTCCCGTTTGGAATCACAACTGCTATTCCTGTCTCGAGATCACAATTCCAGTCTGAGGCCCCAATTCCTATTTGGAATCAGTACTGCAGTTCAAGGCTCGAGCTCACTATTACAGTTTGGAATCACAATAGGAGTTCATGGAATGAGGTCACAATTACTCTCTGAGGTCATAATTTCTGTTTGGAATCACAATTGCAGTTCAAAGCTCGAGGTCTCAATTCCAGACTGACGTCACAATTCCGATTTGGAATCACAATTGCAGTTCAAGGCTTGAGATCACAGTGCCAGACTGAGGTCACAATTGCGGTTTGGTATCAGAACTGCAGCTCAAATCTCTAGGTCACAAATGCAGTGTGTGGTCACAAATCCCATTTGGAATCACTTTTGCAGTTCAAGGGTCGAGATCACAATTCCAGTCTGAGGCCCCAATTCCAGTCTGAGGAACCAATTCCCGTTTGGTATCACAGATGCAGCACAAGGCTCAGGGTCACAATTCCAGTCTGAGGACCCAATTCCGTTTTGGAATCACAACTTAATTTCAAGGTTCGTAGTCACAGTTCCAGTTTGAGGTCCCAATTCCGGCTCTGAATCGCAACTGCTCTACATTGCTCGAGGTGACGATTCCAGTCTGAAGACTCAATTCCGGTATGGTATCACAACTGCAGCTCAAGCCTAGTTGTCACATTTCCAGTCTGAGGCCACGATTCCCGTTTGGAATCACAACTGCTATTCCTGTCTCGAGATCACAATTCCAGTCTGAGGCCTCAATTCCCGTTTGGAATTACAACTGCTATTCAAGCCTCGAGGTCACAATTCCGGTTTGGAATCACAATTGCAGTTCAAGGCTTGATTTCACAATTCCGGTTTGGAATCACAATTGCATTTCAAGGCTGGAGAACACAATTCCAGTTTCAAATCACATTTGCATTTTAAGTCATGAGGCCACAATTCCAGTATGAGGACACAATTCCTGTCAGGAAACACTACTAAAGTTCAAGGCTCGAAGACACAATTGCAGTCTGAGGACCTAATACCGGTTTGGTATCAAAACCGCAGCTCAAGGCTCGGGGTCACAAATCCAGTCTGAGATCACAATTGCGGTTTGGTATCAGAACTGCAGCTCAAATCTCTAGGTCACAAATGCAGTGTGTGGTCACAAATCCTGTTTGGAATCACATTTGCAGTTCAAGGGTCGAGATCACAATTCCAGTCTGAGCCTCCAATTCCAGTCTGAGGACCCAATTCCGGTTTGGTATCACAGATGCAGCACAAGGCTCAGGGTCACAATTCCAGTCTGAGGACCCAATTCCGCTTTGGAATCACAACTTAATTTCAAGGTTCGTAGTCACAGTTCCAGTTTGAGGTCCCAATTCCGGCTCTGAATCGCAACTGCTCTACATTGCTCGAGGTGACGATTCCAGTCTGAAGACTCAATTCCGGTATGGTATCACAACTGCAGCTCAAGCCTAGTTGTCACATTTCCAGTCTGAGGCCACGATTCCCGTTTGGAATCACAACTGCTATTCCTGTCTCGAGATCACAATTCCAGTCTGAGGCCCCAATTCCTATTTGGAATCAGTACTGCAGTTCAAGGCTCGAGCTCACTATTACAGTTTGGAATCACAATAGGAGTTCATGGAATGAGGTCACAATTCCAGTCTGAGGTCATAATTTCTGTTTGGAATCACAATTGCAGTTCAAAGCTCGAGGTCTCAATTCCAGACTGACGTCACAATTCCGGTTTGGAATCACAATTGCAGTTCAAGGCTTGAGATCACAGTGCCAGACTGAGGTCACAATTGCGGTTTGGTATCAGAACTGCAGCTCAAATCTCTAGGTCACAAATGCAGTGTGTGGTCACAAATCCCATTTGGAATCACTTTTGCAGTTCAAGGGTCGAGATCACAATTCCAGTCTGAGGCCCCAATTCCAGTCTGAGGAACCAATTCCCGTTTGGTATCACAGATGCAGCACAAGGCTCAGGGTCACAATTCCAGTCTGAGGACCCAATTCCGCTTTGGAATCACAACTTAATTTCAAGGTTCGTAGTCACAGTTCCAGTTTGAGGTCCCAATTCCGGCTCTGAATCGCAACTGCTCTACATTGCTCGAGGTGACGATTCCAGTCTGAAGACTCAATTCCGGTATGGTATCACAACTGCAGCTCAAGCCTAGTTGTCACATTTCCAGTCTGAGGCCACGATTCCCGTTTGGAATCACAACTGCTATTCCTGTCTCGAGATCACAATTCCAGTCTGAGGCCTCAATTCCCGTTTGGAATTACAACTGCTATTCAAGCCTCGAGGTCACAATTCCGGTTTGGAATCACAATTGCAGTTCAAGGCTTGATTTCACAATTCCGGTTTGGAATCACAATTGCATTTCAAGGCTGGAGAACACAATTCCAGTTTCAAATCACATTTGCATTTTAAGTCATGAGGCCACAATTCCAGTATGAGGACACAATTCCTGTCAGGAAACACTACTAAAGTTCAAGGCTCGAAGACACAGTTGCAGTCTGAGGACCTAATACCGGTTTGGTATCAAAACCGCAGCTCAAGGGTCGAGGTCACAAATCCAGTCTGAGATCACAATTGCGGTTTGGTATCAGAACTGCAGCTCAAATCTCTAGGTCACAAATGCAGTGTGTGGTCACAAATCCCGTTTGGAATCACATTTGCAGTTCAAGGGTCGAGATCACAATTCCAGTCTGAGCCCCCAATTCCAGTCTGAGGACCCAATTCCGGTTTGGTATCACAGATGCAGCACAAGGCTCAGGGTCACAATTCCAGTCTGAGGACCCAATTCCGCTTTGGAATCACAACTTAATTTCAAGGTTCGTAATCACAGTTCCAGTTTGAGGTCCCAATTCCGGCTCTGAATCGCAACTGCTCTACATTGCTCGAGGTGACGATTCCAGTCTGAAGACTCAATTCCGGTATGGTATCACAACTGCAGCTCAAGCCTAGTTGTCACATTTCCAGTCTGAGGCCACGATTCCCATTTGGAATCACAACTGCTATTCCTGTCTCGAGATCACAATTCCAGTCTGAGGCCCCAATTCCTGTTTGGAATCAGTACTGCAGTTCAAGGCTCGAGCTCACTATTACAGTTTGGAATCACAATAGGAGTTCATGGAATGAGGTCACAATACCAGTCTGAGGTCATAATTTCTGTTTGGAATCACAATTGCAGTTCAAAGCTCGAGGTCTCAATTCCAGACTGACGTCACAATTCCGATTTGGAATCACAATTGCAGTTCAAGGCTTGAGATCACAGTGCCAGACTGAGGTCACAATTGCGGTTTGGTATCAGAACTGCAGCTCAAATCTCTAGGTCACAAATGCAGTGTGTGGTCACAAATCCCATTTGGAATCACTTTTGCAGTTCAAGGGTCGAGATCACAATTCCAGTCTGAGGCCCCAATTCCAGTCTGAGGACCCAATTCCCGTTTGGTATCACAGATGCAGCACAAGGCTCAGGGTCACAATTCCAGTCTGAGGACCCTATTCCGCTTTGGAATCACAACTTAATTTCAAGGTTCGTAGTCACAGTTCCAGTTTGAGGTCCCAATTCCGGCTCTGAATCGCAACTGCTCTACATTGCTCGAGGTGACGATTCCAGTCTGAAGACTCAATTCCGGTATGGTATCACAACTGCAGCTCAAGCCTAGTTGTCACATTTCCAGTCTGAGGCCACGATTCCCATTTGGAATCACAACTGCTATTCCTGTCTCGAGATCACAATTCCAGTCTGAGGCCCCAATTCCTGTTTGGAATCAGTACTGCAGTTCAAGGCTCGAGCTCACTATTACAGTTTGGAATCACAATAGGAGTTCATGGAATGAGGTCACAATTACTCTCTGAGGTCATAATTTCTGTTTGGAATCACAATTGCAGTTCAAAGCTCGAGGTCTCAATTCCAGTCTGCGGTCACAATTCCGGTTTGGAATCACAATTGCAGTTCAAGGCTTGAGATCACAGTGCCAGACTGAGGTCTCAATTCCCGTTTGGAATCACAACTGCTGCTCAATGCTCGGGGTCACAATTCCAGTCTGAGGCCACAATTCCCGTTTGGAATCACAACTGCTATTCAAGGCTTGAGTTTACAATTCCAGTTTGGAATCACAATTGCAGTTCAAGTCTCGAGATCACAATTCCAGTCTGAGGCCCCAATTCCTGTTTGAAATCCAATTGTAGTCCAAGGCTCGAGGTCACAAATCCAGTCTGAGGTCACAATTCTTGTTTGGAATCAAAATTGCAGTTCAAGGCTCAAGATCACAATTGCAGTCTGAGGCCACAATTCCTGTTTGGAATCACAATGGCAGTTCAAGGCTCGAGATCACAATTGCAGTCTGAGGCCACAATTCCGTTTTGTAATCACAACTGCTGTTCATGTCTCGCGGTCACAATTCCAGTCTGAGGCCACAATTCCCGTTTGGAATCACAATGGCAGTTCAAGGCCCGAGATCACAATTCCAGTCTGAGCCCCCAATTCCGGTTTGATTTCAGAGCTGCAGCTTAAGGTTCAGGGTCACAATTCCAGTCTGAGGTCCCGATATCGGTTTGGTTCCACAACTGCAGCTCAAATCTCTAGGTCACAAATTCAGTGTGTGGTCACTAATCCCGTTTGGAATCACATTTACAATTCAAGGGTCGAGATCACAATTCCAGTCTGAGGCCTCAATTCCCGTTTGGAATCACAACTGAAGCTCAAGGCTCGGAGTCACAGTTCTAGTCTGAGGCCACAATTCCCGTTTGGAATTACAACTGCTATTCAAGCCTCGAGGTCACAATTCCGGTTTGGAATCACAATTGCAGTTCAAGGCTTGATTTCACAATTCCGGTTTGGAATCACAATTGCATTTCAAGGCTGGAGAACACAATTCCAGTTTCAAATCACATTTGCATTTTAAGTCATGAGGCCACAATTCCAGTATGAGGACACAATTCCTGTTTGGAATCACAACTGATCTTCAAGGCTTGAGCTCACAATTGCAGTCAGAGTTCATGAATCCTGTTTGGTATCACAAATACATTTCAAGTCTCGAGATCACAATTCCAGTCTTAGGCCCCAAATCCTGTCAGGAAACACTACTAAAGTTCAAGGCTCGAAGACACAATTGCAGTCTGAGGACCTAATACCGGTTTGGTATCAAAACCGCAGCTCAAGGCTCGGGGTCACAAATCCAGTCTGAGATCACAATTGCGGTTTGGTATCAGAACTGCAGCTCAAATCTCTAGGTCACAAATGCAGTGTGTGGTCACAAATCCCGTTTGGAATCACATTTGCAGTTCAAGGGTCGAGATCACAATTCCAGTCTGAGCCCCCAATTCCAGTCTGAGGACCCAATTCCGGTTTGGTATCACAGATGCAGCACAAGGCTCAGGGTCACAATTCCAGTCTGAGGACCCAATTCCGCTTTGGAATCACAACTTAATTTCAAGGTTCGTAGTCACAGTTCCAGTTTGAGGTCCCAATTCCTCCTCCAATTCTGAATCGCAACTGCTCTACATTGCTCGAGGTGACGATTCCAGTCTGAAGACTCAATTCCGGTATGGTATCACAACTGCAGCTCAAGCCTAGTTGTCACATTTCCAGTCTGAGGCAACGATTCCCGTTTGGAATCACAACTGCTATTCCTGTCTCGAGATCACAATTCCAGTCTGAGGCCCCAATTCCTGTTTGGAATCAGTACTGCAGTTCAAGGCTCGAGCTCACTATTACAGTTTGGAATCACAATAGGAGTTCATGGAATGAGGTCACAATTCCAGTCTGAGGTCATAATTTCTGTTTGGAATCACAATTGCAGTTCAAAGCTCGAGGTCTCAATTCCAGACTGACGTCACAATTCCGGTTTGGAATCACAATTGCAGTTCAAGGCTTGAGATCACAGTGCCAGACTGAGGTCACAATTGCGGTTTGGTATCAGAACTGCAGCTCAAATCTCTAGGTCACAAATGCAGTGTGTGGTCACAAATCCCATTTGGAATCACTTTTGCAGTTCAAGGGTCGAGATCACAATTCCAGTCTGAGGCCCCAATTCCAGTCTGAGGAACCAATTCCCGTTTGGTATCACAGATGCAGCACAAGGCTCAGGGTCACAATTCCAGTCTGAGGACCCAATTCCGCTTTGGAATCACAACTTAATTTCAAGGTTCGTAGTCACAGTTCCAGTTTGAGGTCCCAATTCCGGCTCTGAATCGCAACTGCTCTACATTGCTCGAGGTGACGATTCCAGTCTGAAGACTCAATTCCGGTATGGTATCACAACTGCAGCTCAAGCCTAGTTGTCACATTTCCAGTCTGAGGCCACGATTCCCGTTTGGAATCACAACTGCTATTCCTGTCTCGAGATCACAATTCCAGTCTGAGGCCTCAATTCCCGTTTGGAATTACAACTGCTATTCAAGCCTCGAGGTCACAATTCCGGTTTGGAATCACAATTGCAGTTCAAGGCTTGATTTCACAATTCCGGTTTGGAATCACAATTGCATTTCAAGGCTGGAGAACACAATTCCAGTTTCAAATCACATTTGCATTTTAAGTCATGAGGCCACAATTCCAGTATGAGGACACAATTCCTGTTTGGAATCACAACTGATCTTCAAGGCTTGAGCTCACAATTGCAGTCAGAGTTCATGAATCCTGTTTGGTATCACAAATACATTTCAAGTCTCGAGATCACAATTCCAGTCTTAGGCCCCAAATCCTGTCAGGAAACACTACTAAAGTTCAAGGCTCGAAGACACAATTGCAGTCTGAGGACCTAATACCGGTTTGGTATCAAAACCGCAGCTCAAGGCTCGGGGTCACAAATCCAGTCTGAGATCACAATTGCGGTTTGGTATCAGAACTGCAGCTCAAATCTCTAGGTCACAAATGCAGTGTGTGGTCACAAATCCCGTTTGGAATCACATTTGCAGTTCAAGGGTCGAGATCACAATTCCAGTCTGAGCCCCCAATTCCAGTCTGAGGACCCAATTCCCGTTTGGTATCACAGATGCAGCACAAGGCTCAGGGTCACAATTCCAGTCTGAGGACCCAATTCCGCTTTGGAATCACAACTTAATTTCAAGGTTCGTAGTCACAGTTCCAGTTTGAGGTCCCAATTCCTCCTCCAATTCTGAATCGCAACTGCTCTACATTGCTCGAGGTGACGATTCCAGTCTGAAGACTCAATTCCGGTATGGTATCACAACTGCAGCTCAAGCCTAGTTGTCACATTTCCAGTCTGAGGCAACGATTCCCGTTTGGAATCACAACTGCTATTCCTGTCTCGAGATCACAATTCCAGTCTGAGGCCCCAATTCCTGTTTGGAATCAGTACTGCAGTTCAAGGCTCGAGCTCACTATTACAGTTTGGAATCACAATAGGAGTTCATGGAATGAGGTCACAATTCCAGTCTGAGGTCATAATTTCTGTTTGGAATCACAATTGCAGTTCAAAGCTCGAGGTCTCAATTCCAGACTGACGTCACAATTCCGATTTGGAATCACAATTGCAGTTCAAGGCTTGAGATCACAGTGCCAGACTGAGGTCACAATTGCGGTTTGGTATCAGAACTGCAGCTCAAATCTCTAGGTCACAAATGCAGTGTGTGGTCACAAATCCCATTTGGAATCACTTTTGCAGTTCAAGGGTCGAGATCACAATTCCAGTCTGAGGCCCCAATTCCAGTCTGAGGAACCAATTCCCGTTTGGTATCACAGATGCAGCACAAGGCTCAGGGTCACAATTCCAGTCTGAGGACCCAATTCCGTTTTGGAATCACAACTTAATTTCAAGGTTCGTAGTCACAGTTCCAGTTTGAGGTCCCAATTCCGGCTCTGAATCGCAACTGCTCTACATTGCTCGAGGTGACGATTCCAGTCTGAAGACTCAATTCCGGTATGGTATCACAACTGCAGCTCAAGCCTAGTTGTCACATTTCCAGTCTGAGGCCACGATTCCCGTTTGGAATCACAACTGCTATTCCTGTCTCGAGATCACAATTCCAGTCTGAGGCCTCAATTCCCGTTTGGAATTACAACTGCTATTCAAGCCTCGAGGTCACAATTCCGGTTTGGAATCACAATTGCAGTTCAAGGCTTGATTTCACAATTCCGGTTTGGAATCACAATTGCATTTCAAGGCTGGAGAACACAATTCCAGTTTCAAATCACATTTGCATTTTAAGTCATGAGGCCACAATTCCAGTATGAGGACACAATTCCTGTCAGGAAACACTACTAAAGTTCAAGGCTCGAAGACACAATTGCAGTCTGAGGACCTAATACCGGTTTGGTATCAAAACCGCAGCTCAAGGCTCGGGGTCACAAATCCAGTCTGAGATCACAATTGCGGTTTGGTATCAGAACTGCAGCTCAAATCTCTAGGTCACAAATGCAGTGTGTGGTCACAAATCCCGTTTGGAATCACATTTGCAGTTCAAGGGTCGAGATCACAATTCCAGTCTGAGCCTCCAATTCCAGTCTGAGGACCCAATTCCGGTTTGGTATCACAGATGCAGCACAAGGCTCAGGGTCACAATTCCAGTCTGAGGACCCAATTCCGCTTTGGAATCACAACTTAATTTCAAGGTTCGTAGTCACAGTTCCAGTTTGAGGTCCCAATTCCGGCTCTGAATCGCAACTGCTCTACATTGCTCGAGGTGACGATTCCAGTCTGAAGACTCAATTCCGGTATGGTATCACAACTGCAGCTCAAGCCTAGTTGTCACATTTCCAGTCTGAGGCCACGATTCCCGTTTGGAATCACAACTGCTATTCCTGTCTCGAGATCACAATTCCAGTCTGAGGCCCCAATTCCTATTTGGAATCAGTACTGCAGTTCAAGGCTCGAGCTCACTATTACAGTTTGGAATCACAATAGGAGTTCATGGAATGAGGTCACAATTCCAGTCTGAGGTCATAATTTCTGTTTGGAATCACAATTGCAGTTCAAAGCTCGAGGTCTCAATTCCAGACTGACGTCACAATTCCGGTTTGGAATCACAATTGCAGTTCAAGGCTTGAGATCACAGTGCCAGACTGAGGTCACAATTGCGGTTTGGTATCAGAACTGCAGCTCAAATCTCTAGGTCACAAATGCAGTGTGTGGTCACAAATCCCATTTGGAATCACTTTTGCAGTTCAAGGGTCGAGATCACAATTCCAGTCTGAGGCCCCAATTCCAGTCTGAGGAACCAATTCCCGTTTGGTATCACAGATGCAGCACAAGGCTCAGGGTCACAATTCCAGTCTGAGGACCCAATTCCGCTTTGGAATCACAACTTAATTTCAAGGTTCGTAGTCACAGTTCCAGTTTGAGGTCCCAATTCCGGCTCTGAATCGCAACTGCTCTACATTGCTCGAGGTGACGATTCCAGTCTGAAGACTCAATTCCGGTATGGTATCACAACTGCAGCTCAAGCCTAGTTGTCACATTTCCAGTCTGAGGCCACGATTCCCGTTTGGAATCACAACTGCTATTCCTGTCTCGAGATCACAATTCCAGTCTGAGGCCTCAATTCCCGTTTGGAATTACAACTGCTATTCAAGCCTCGAGGTCACAATTCCGGTTTGGAATCACAATTGCAGTTCAAGGCTTGATTTCACAATTCCGGTTTGGAATCACAATTGCATTTCAAGGCTGGAGAACACAATTCCAGTTTCAAATCACATTTGCATTTTAAGTCATGAGGCCACAATTCCAGTATGAGGACACAATTCCTGTCAGGAAACACTACTAAAGTTCAAGGCTCGAAGACACAGTTGCAGTCTGAGGACCTAATACCGGTTTGGTATCAAAACCGCAGCTCAAGGGTCGAGGTCACAAATCCAGTCTGAGATCACAATTGCGGTTTGGTATCAGAACTGCAGCTCAAATCTCTAGGTCACAAATGCAGTGTGTGGTCACAAATCCCGTTTGGAATCACATTTGCAGTTCAAGGGTCGAGATCACAATTCCAGTCTGAGCCCCCAATTCCAGTCTGAGGACCCAATTCCGGTTTGGTATCACAGATGCAGCACAAGGCTCAGGGTCACAATTCCAGTCTGAGGACCCAATTCCGCTTTGGAATCACAACTTAATTTCAAGGTTCGTAATCACAGTTCCAGTTTGAGGTCCCAATTCCGGCTCTGAATCGCAACTGCTCTACATTGCTCGAGGTGACGATTCCAGTCTGAAGACTCAATTCCGGTATGGTATCACAACTGCAGCTCAAGCCTAGTTGTCACATTTCCAGTCTGAGGCCACGATTCCCATTTGGAATCACAACTGCTATTCCTGTCTCGAGATCACAATTCCAGTCTGAGGCCCCAATTCCTGTTTGGAATCAGTACTGCAGTTCAAGGCTCGAGCTCACTATTACAGTTTGGAATCACAATAGGAGTTCATGGAATGAGGTCACAATACCAGTCTGAGGTCATAATTTCTGTTTGGAATCACAATTGCAGTTCAAAGCTCGAGGTCTCAATTCCAGACTGACGTCACAATTCCGATTTGGAATCACAATTGCAGTTCAAGGCTTGAGATCACAGTGCCAGACTGAGGTCACAATTGCGGTTTGGTATCAGAACTGCAGCTCAAATCTCTAGGTCACAAATGCAGTGTGTGGTCACAAATCCCATTTGGAATCACTTTTGCAGTTCAAGGGTCGAGATCACAATTCCAGTCTGAGGCCCCAATTCCAGTCTGAGGACCCAATTCCCGTTTGGTATCACAGATGCAGCACAAGGCTCAGGGTCACAATTCCAGTCTGAGGACCCTATTCCGCTTTGGAATCACAACTTAATTTCAAGGTTCGTAGTCACAGTTCCAGTTTGAGGTCCCAATTCCGGCTCTGAATCGCAACTGCTCTACATTGCTCGAGGTGACGATTCCAGTCTGAAGACTCAATTCCGGTATGGTATCACAACTGCAGCTCAAGCCTAGTTGTCACATTTCCAGTCTGAGGCCACGATTCCCATTTGGAATCACAACTGCTATTCCTGTCTCGAGATCACAATTCCAGTCTGAGGCCCCAATTCCTGTTTGGAATCAGTACTGCAGTTCAAGGCTCGAGCTCACTATTACAGTTTGGAATCACAATAGGAGTTCATGGAATGAGGTCACAATTACTCTCTGAGGTCATAATTTCTGTTTGGAATCACAATTGCAGTTCAAAGCTCGAGGTCTCAATTCCAGTCTGCGGTCACAATTCCGGTTTGGAATCACAATTGCAGTTCAAGGCTTGAGATCACAATGCCAGACTGAGGTCTCAATTCCCGTTTGGAATCACAACTGCTGCTCAATGCTCGGGGTCACAATTCCAGTCTGAGGCCACAATTCCCGTTTGGAATCACAACTGCTATTCAAGGCTTGAGTTTACAATTCCAGTTTGGAATCACAATTGCAGTTCAAGTCTCGAGATCACAATTCCAGTCTGAGGCCCCAATTCCTGTTTGAAATCCAATTGTAGTCCAAGGCTCGAGGTCACAAATCCAGTCTGAGGTCACAATTCTTGTTTGGAATCAAAATTGCAGTTCAAGGCTCAAGATCACAATTGCAGTCTGAGGCCACAATTCCTGTTTGGAATCACAATGGCAGTTCAAGGCTCGAGATCACAATTGCAGTCTGAGGCCACAATTCCGTTTTGTAATCACAACTGCTGTTCATGTCTCGCGGTCACAATTCCAGTCTGAGGCCACAATTCCCGTTTGGAATCACAATGGCAGTTCAAGGCCCGAGATCACAATTCCAGTCTGAGCCCCCAATTCCGGTTTGATTTCAGAGCTGCAGCTTAAGGTTCAGGGTCACAATTCCAGTCTGAGGTCCCGATATCGGTTTGGTTCCACAACTGCAGCTCAAATCTCTAGGTCACAAATTCAGTGTGTGGTCACTAATCCCGTTTGGAATCACATTTACAATTCAAGGGTCGAGATCACAATTCCAGTCTGAGGCCTCAATTCCCGTTTGGAATCACAACTGAAGCTCAAGGCTCGGAGTCACAGTTCTAGTCTGAGGCCACAATTCCCGTTTGGAATTACAACTGCTATTCAAGCCTCGAGGTCACAATTCCGGTTTGGAATCACAATTGCAGTTCAAGGCTTGATTTCACAATTCCGGTTTGGAATCACAATTGCATTTCAAGGCTGGAGAACACAATTCCAGTTTCAAATCACATTTGCATTTTAAGTCATGAGGCCACAATTCCAGTATGAGGACACAATTCCTGTTTGGAATCACAACTGATCTTCAAGGCTTGAGCTCACAATTGCAGTCAGAGTTCATGAATCCTGTTTGGTATCACAAATACATTTCAAGTCTCGAGATCACAATTCCAGTCTTAGGCCCCAAATCCTGTCAGGAAACACTACTAAAGTTCAAGGCTCGAAGACACAATTGCAGTCTGAGGACCTAATACCGGTTTGGTATCAAAACCGCAGCTCAAGGCTCGGGGTCACAAATCCAGTCTGAGATCACAATTGCGGTTTGGTATCAGAACTGCAGCTCAAATCTCTAGGTCACAAATGCAGTGTGTGGTCACAAATCCCGTTTGGAATCACATTTGCAGTTCAAGGGTCGAGATCACAATTCCAGTCTGAGCCCCCAATTCCAGTCTGAGGACCCAATTCCGGTTTGGTATCACAGATGCAGCACAAGGCTCAGGGTCACAATTCCAGTCTGAGGACCCAATTCCGCTTTGGAATCACAACTTAATTTCAAGGTTCGTAGTCACAGTTCCAGTTTGAGGTCCCAATTCCTCCTCCAATTCTGAATCGCAACTGCTCTACATTGCTCGAGGTGACGATTCCAGTCTGAAGACTCAATTCCGGTATGGTATCACAACTGCAGCTCAAGCCTAGTTGTCACATTTCCAGTCTGAGGCAACGATTCCCGTTTGGAATCACAACTGCTATTCCTGTCTCGAGATCACAATTCCAGTCTGAGGCCCCAATTCCTGTTTGGAATCAGTACTGCAGTTCAAGGCTCGAGCTCACTATTACAGTTTGGAATCACAATAGGAGTTCATGGAATGAGGTCACAATTCCAGTCTGAGGTCATAATTTCTGTTTGGAATCACAATTGCAGTTCAAAGCTCGAGGTCTCAATTCCAGACTGACGTCACAATTCCGGTTTGGAATCACAATTGCAGTTCAAGGCTTGAGATCACAGTGCCAGACTGAGGTCACAATTGCGGTTTGGTATCAGAACTGCAGCTCAAATCTCTAGGTCACAAATGCAGTGTGTGGTCACAAATCCCATTTGGAATCACTTTTGCAGTTCAAGGGTCGAGATCACAATTCCAGTCTGAGGCCCCAATTCCAGTCTGAGGAACCAATTCCCGTTTGGTATCACAGATGCAGCACAAGGCTCAGGGTCACAATTCCAGTCTGAGGACCCAATTCCGCTTTGGAATCACAACTTAATTTCAAGGTTCGTAGTCACAGTTCCAGTTTGAGGTCCCAATTCCGGCTCTGAATCGCAACTGCTCTACATTGCTCGAGGTGACGATTCCAGTCTGAAGACTCAATTCCGGTATGGTATCACAACTGCAGCTCAAGCCTAGTTGTCACATTTCCAGTCTGAGGCCACGATTCCCGTTTGGAATCACAACTGCTATTCCTGTCTCGAGATCACAATTCCAGTCTGAGGCCTCAATTCCCGTTTGGAATTACAACTGCTATTCAAGCCTCGAGGTCACAATTCCGGTTTGGAATCACAATTGCAGTTCAAGGCTTGATTTCACAATTCCGGTTTGGAATCACAATTGCATTTCAAGGCTGGAGAACACAATTCCAGTTTCAAATCACATTTGCATTTTAAGTCATGAGGCCACAATTCCAGTATGAGGACACAATTCCTGTTTGGAATCACAACTGATCTTCAAGGCTTGAGCTCACAATTGCAGTCAGAGTTCATGAATCCTGTTTGGTATCACAAATACATTTCAAGTCTCGAGATCACAATTCCAGTCTTAGGCCCCAAATCCTGTCAGGAAACACTACTAAAGTTCAAGGCTCGAAGACACAATTGCAGTCTGAGGACCTAATACCGGTTTGGTATCAAAACCGCAGCTCAAGGCTCGGGGTCACAAATCCAGTCTGAGATCACAATTGCGGTTTGGTATCAGAACTGCAGCTCAAATCTCTAGGTCACAAATGCAGTGTGTGGTCACAAATCCCGTTTGGAATCACATTTGCAGTTCAAGGGTCGAGATCACAATTCCAGTCTGAGCCCCCAATTCCAGTCTGAGGACCCAATTCCCGTTTGGTATCACAGATGCAGCACAAGGCTCAGGGTCACAATTCCAGTCTGAGGACCCAATTCCGCTTTGGAATCACAACTTAATTTCAAGGTTCGTAGTCACAGTTCCAGTTTGAGGTCCCAATTCCTCCTCCAATTCTGAATCGCAACTGCTCTACATTGCTCGAGGTGACGATTCCAGTCTGAAGACTCAATTCCGGTATGGTATCACAACTGCAGCTCAAGCCTAGTTGTCACATTTCCAGTCTGAGGCAACGATTCCCGTTTGGAATCACAACTGCTATTCCTGTCTCGAGATCACAATTCCAGTCTGAGGCCCCAATTCCTGTTTGGAATCAGTACTGCAGTTCAAGGCTCGAGCTCACTATTACAGTTTGGAATCACAATAGGAGTTCATGGAATGAGGTCACAATTCCAGTCTGAGGTCATAATTTCTGTTTGGAATCACAATTGCAGTTCAAAGCTCGAGGTCTCAATTCCAGACTGACGTCACAATTCCGATTTGGAATCACAATTGCAGTTCAAGGCTTGAGATCACAGTGCCAGACTGAGGTCACAATTGCGGTTTGGTATCAGAACTGCAGCTCAAATCTCTAGGTCACAAATGCAGTGTGTGGTCACAAATCCCATTTGGAATCACTTTTGCAGTTCAAGGGTCGAGATCACAATTCCAGTCTGAGGCCCCAATTCCAGTCTGAGGAACCAATTCCCGTTTGGTATCACAGATGCAGCACAAGGCTCAGGGTCACAATTCCAGTCTGAGGACCCAATTCCGTTTTGGAATCACAACTTAATTTCAAGGTTCGTAGTCACAGTTCCAGTTTGAGGTCCCAATTCCGGCTCTGAATCGCAACTGCTCTACATTGCTCGAGGTGACGATTCCAGTCTGAAGACTCAATTCCGGTATGGTATCACAACTGCAGCTCAAGCCTAGTTGTCACATTTCCAGTCTGAGGCCACGATTCCCGTTTGGAATCACAACTGCTATTCCTGTCTCGAGATCACAATTCCAGTCTGAGGCCTCAATTCCCGTTTGGAATTACAACTGCTATTCAAGCCTCGAGGTCACAATTCCGGTTTGGAATCACAATTGCAGTTCAAGGCTTGATTTCACAATTCCGGTTTGGAATCACAATTGCATTTCAAGGCTGGAGAACACAATTCCAGTTTCAAATCACATTTGCATTTTAAGTCATGAGGCCACAATTCCAGTATGAGGACACAATTCCTGTCAGGAAACACTACTAAAGTTCAAGGCTCGAAGACACAATTGCAGTCTGAGGACCTAATACCGGTTTGGTATCAAAACCGCAGCTCAAGGCTCGGGGTCACAAATCCAGTCTGAGATCACAATTGCGGTTTGGTATCAGAACTGCAGCTCAAATCTCTAGGTCACAAATGCAGTGTGTGGTCACAAATCCCGTTTGGAATCACATTTGCAGTTCAAGGGTCGAGATCACAATTCCAGTCTGAGCCTCCAATTCCAGTCTGAGGACCCAATTCCGGTTTGGTATCACAGATGCAGCACAAGGCTCAGGGTCACAATTCCAGTCTGAGGACCCAATTCCGCTTTGGAATCACAACTTAATTTCAAGGTTCGTAGTCACAGTTCCAGTTTGAGGTCCCAATTCCGGCTCTGAATCGCAACTGCTCTACATTGCTCGAGGTGACGATTCCAGTCTGAAGACTCAATTCCGGTATGGTATCACAACTGCAGCTCAAGCCTAGTTGTCACATTTCCAGTCTGAGGCCACGATTCCCATTTGGAATCACAACTGCTATTCCTGTCTCGAGATCACAATTCCAGTCTGAGGCCCCAATTCCTGTTTGGAATCAGTACTGCAGTTCAAGGCTCGAGCTCACTATTACAGTTTGGAATCACAATAGGAGTTCATGGAATGAGGTCACAATTCCAGTCTGAGGTCATAATTTCTGTTTGGAATCACAATTGCAGTTCAAAGCTCGAGGTCTCAATTCCAGACTGACGTCACAATTCCGATTTGGAATCACAATTGCAGTTCAAGGCTTGAGATCACAGTGCCAGACTGAGGTCACAATTGCGGTTTGGTATCAGAACTGCAGCTCAAATCTCTAGGTCACAAATGCAGTGTGTGGTCACAAATCCCATTTGGAATCACTTTTGCAGTTCAAGGGTCGAGATCACAATTCCAGTCTGAGGCCCCAATTCCAGTCTGAGGAACCAATTCCCGTTTGGTATCACAGATGCAGCACAAGGCTCAGGGTCACAATTCCAGTCTGAGGACCCAATTCCGTTTTGGAATCACAACTTAATTTCAAGGTTCGTAGTCACAGTTCCAGTTTGAGGTCCCAATTCCGGCTCTGAATCGCAACTGCTCTACATTGCTCGAGGTGACGATTCCAGTCTGAAGACTCAATTCCGGTATGGTATCACAACTGCAGCTCAAGCCTAGTTGTCACATTTCCAGTCTGAGGCCACGATTCCCGTTTGGAATCACAACTGCTATTCAAGCCTCGAGGTCACAATTCCGGTTTGGAATCACAATTGCAGTTCAAGGCTTGATTTCACAATTCCGGTTTGGAATCACAATTGCATTTCAAGGCTGGAGAACACAATTCCAGTTTCAAATCACATTTGCATTTTAAGTCATGAGGCCACAATTCCAGTATGAGGACACAATTCCTGTCAGGAAACACTACTAAAGTTCAAGGCTCGAAGACACAATTGCAGTCTGAGGACCTAATACCGGTTTGGTATCAAAACCGCAGCTCAAGGCTCGGGGTCACAAATCCAGTCTGAGATCACAATTGCGGTTTGGTATCAGAACTGCAGCTCAAATCTCTAGGTCACAAATGCAGTGTGTGGTCACAAATCCTGTTTGGAATCACATTTGCAGTTCAAGGGTCGAGATCACAATTCCAGTCTGAGCCTCCAATTCCAGTCTGAGGACCCAATTCCAGTTTGGTATCACAGATGCAGCACAAGGCTCAGGGTCACAATTCCAGTCTGAGGACCCAATTCCGCTTTGGAATCACAACTTAATTTCAAGGTTCGTAGTCACAGTTCCAGTTTGAGGTCCCAATTCCGGCTCTGAATCGCAACTGCTCTACATTGCTCGAGGTGACGATTCCAGTCTGAAGACTCAATTCCGGTATGGTATCACAACTGCAGCTCAAGCCTAGTTGTCACATTTCCAGTCTGAGGCCACGATTCCCGTTTGGAATCACAACTGCTATTCCTGTCTCGAGATCACAATTCCAGTCTGAGGCCCCAATTCCTGTTTGGAATCAGTACTGCAGTTCAAGGCTCGAGCTCACTATTACAGTTTGGAATCACAATAGGAGTTCATGGAATGAGGTCACAATTCCAGTCTGAGGTCATAATTTCTGTTTGGAATCACAATTGCAGTTCAAAGCTCGAGGTCTCAATTCCAGACTGACGTCACAATTCCGGTTTGGAATCACAATTGCAGTTCAAGGCTTGAGATCACAGTGCCAGACTGAGGTCACAATTGCGGTTTGGTATCAGAACTGCAGCTCAAATCTCTAGGTCACAAATGCAGTGTGTGGTCACAAATCCCATTTGGAATCACTTTTGCAGTTCAAGGGTCGAGATCACAATTCCAGTCTGAGGCCCCAATTCCAGTCTGAGGAACCAATTCCCGTTTGGTATCACAGATGCAGCACAAGGCTCAGGGTCACAATTCCAGTCTGAGGACCCAATTCCGCTTTGGAATCACAACTTAATTTCAAGGTTCGTAGTCACAGTTCCAGTTTGAGGTCCCAATTCCGGCTCTGAATCGCAACTGCTCTACATTGCTCGAGGTGACGATTCCAGTCTGAAGACTCAATTCCGGTATGGTATCACAACTGCAGCTCAAGCCTAGTTGTCACATTTCCAGTCTGAGGCCACGATTCCCGTTTGGAATCACAACTGCTATTCCTGTCTCGAGATCACAATTCCAGTCTGAGGCCTCAATTCCCGTTTGGAATTACAACTGCTATTCAAGCCTCGAGGTCACAATTCCGGTTTGGAATCACAATTGCAGTTCAAGGCTTGATTTCACAATTCCGGTTTGGAATCACAATTGCATTTCAAGGCTGGAGAACACAATTCCAGTTTCAAATCACATTTGCATTTTAAGTCATGAGGCCACAATTCCAGTATGAGGACACAATTCCTGTCAGGAAACACTACTAAAGTTCAAGGCTCGAAGACACAGTTGCAGTCTGAGGACCTAATACCGGTTTGGTATCAAAACCGCAGCTCAAGGGTCGAGGTCACAAATCCAGTCTGAGATCACAATTGCGGTTTGGTATCAGAACTGCAGCTCAAATCTCTAGGTCACAAATGCAGTGTGTGGTCACAAATCCCGTTTGGAATCACATTTGCAGTTCAAGGGTCGAGATCACAATTCCAGTCTGAGCCCCCAATTCCAGTCTGAGGACCCAATTCCGGTTTGGTATCACAGATGCAGCACAAGGCTCAGGGTCACAATTCCAGTCTGAGGACCCAATTCCGCTTTGGAATCACAACTTAATTTCAAGGTTCGTAATCACAGTTCCAGTTTGAGGTCCCAATTCCGGCTCTGAATCGCAACTGCTCTACATTGCTCGAGGTGACGATTCCAGTCTGAAGACTCAATTCCGGTATGGTATCACAACTGCAGCTCAAGCCTAGTTGTCACATTTCCAGTCTGAGGCCACGATTCCCATTTGGAATCACAACTGCTATTCCTGTCTCGAGATCACAATTCCAGTCTGAGGCCCCAATTCCTGTTTGGAATCAGTACTGCAGTTCAAGGCTCGAGCTCACTATTACAGTTTGGAATCACAATAGGAGTTCATGGAATGAGGTCACAATACCAGTCTGAGGTCATAATTTCTGTTTGGAATCACAATTGCAGTTCAAAGCTCGAGGTCTCAATTCCAGACTGACGTCACAATTCCAATTTGGAATCACAATTGCAGTTCAAGGCTTGAGATCACAGTGCCAGACTGAGGTCACAATTGCGGTTTGGTATCAGAACTGCAGCTCAAATCTCTAGGTCACAAATGCAGTGTGTGGTCACAAATCCCATTTGGAATCACTTTTGCAGTTCAAGGGTCGAGATCACAATTCCAGTCTGAGGCCCCAATTCCAGTCTGAGGACCCAATTCCCGTTTGGTATCACAGATGCAGCACAAGGCTCAGGGTCACAATTCCAGTCTGAGGACCCTATTCCGCTTTGGAATCACAACTTAATTTCAAGGTTCGTAGTCACAGTTCCAGTTTGAGGTCCCAATTCCGGCTCTGAATCGCAACTGCTCTACATTGCTCGAGGTGACGATTCCAGTCTGAAGACTCAATTCCGGTATGGTATCACAACTGCAGCTCAAGCCTAGTTGTCACATTTCCAGTCTGAGGCCACGATTCCCATTTGGAATCACAACTGCTATTCCTGTCTCGAGATCACAATTCCAGTCTGAGGCCCCAATTCCTGTTTGGAATCAGTACTGCAGTTCAAGGCTCGAGCTCACTATTACAGTTTGGAATCACAATAGGAGTTCATGGAATGAGGTCACAATTACTCTCTGAGGTCATAATTTCTGTTTGGAATCACAATTGCAGTTCAAAGCTCGAGGTCTCAATTCCAGTCTGCGGTCACAATTCCGGTTTGGAATCACAATTGCAGTTCAAGGCTTGAGATCACAATGCCAGACTGAGGTCTCAATTCCCGTTTGGAATCACAACTGCTGCTCAATGCTCGGGGTCACAATTCCAGTCTGAGGCCACAATTCCCGTTTGGAATCACAACTGCTATTCAAGGCTTGAGTTTACAATTCCAGTTTGGAATCACAATTGCAGTTCAAGTCTCGAGATCACAATTCCAGTCTGAGGCCCCAATTCCTGTTTGAAATCCAATTGTAGTCCAAGGCTCGAGGTCACAAATCCAGTCTGAGGTCACAATTCTTGTTTGGAATCAAAATTGCAGTTCAAGGCTCAAGATCACAATTGCAGTCTGAGGCCACAATTCCTGTTTGGAATCACAATGGCAGTTCAAGGCTCGAGATCACAATTGCAGTCTGAGGCCACAATTCCGTTTTGTAATCACAACTGCTGTTCATGTCTCGCGGTCACAATTCCAGTCTGAGGCCACAATTCCCGTTTGGAATCACAATGGCAGTTCAAGGCCCGAGATCACAATTCCAGTCTGAGCCCCCAATTCCGGTTTGATTTCAGAGCTGCAGCTTAAGGTTCAGGGTCACAATTCCAGTCTGAGGTCCCGATATCGGTTTGGTTCCACAACTGCAGCTCAAATCTCTAGGTCACAAATTCAGTGTGTGGTCACTAATCCCGTTTGGAATCACATTTACAATTCAAGGGTCGAGATCACAATTCCAGTCTGAGGCCTCAATTCCCGTTTGGAATCACAACTGAAGCTCAAGGCTCGGAGTCACAGTTCTAGTCTGAGGCCACAATTCCCGTTTGGAATTACAACTGCTATTCAAGCCTCGAGGTCACAATTCCGGTTTGGAATCACAATTGCAGTTCAAGGCTTGATTTCACAATTCCGGTTTGGAATCACAATTGCATTTCAAGGCTGGAGAACACAATTCCAGTTTCAAATCACATTTGCATTTTAAGTCATGAGGCCACAATTCCAGTATGAGGACACAATTCCTGTTTGGAATCACAACTGATCTTCAAGGCTTGAGCTCACAATTGCAGTCAGAGTTCATGAATCCTGTTTGGTATCACAAATACATTTCAAGTCTCGAGATCACAATTCCAGTCTTAGGCCCCAAATCCTGTCAGGAAACACTACTAAAGTTCAAGGCTCGAAGACACAATTGCAGTCTGAGGACCTAATACCGGTTTGGTATCAAAACCGCAGCTCAAGGCTCGGGGTCACAAATCCAGTCTGAGATCACAATTGCGGTTTGGTATCAGAACTGCAGCTCAAATCTCTAGGTCACAAATGCAGTGTGTGGTCACAAATCCCGTTTGGAATCACATTTGCAGTTCAAGGGTCGAGATCACAATTCCAGTCTGAGCCCCCAATTCCAGTCTGAGGACCCAATTCCGGTTTGGTATCACAGATGCAGCACAAGGCTCAGGGTCACAATTCCAGTCTGAGGACCCAATTCCGCTTTGGAATCACAACTTAATTTCAAGGTTCGTAGTCACAGTTCCAGTTTGAGGTCCCAATTCCTCCTCCAATTCTGAATCGCAACTGCTCTACATTGCTCGAGGTGACGATTCCAGTCTGAAGACTCAATTCCGGTATGGTATCACAACTGCAGCTCAAGCCTAGTTGTCACATTTCCAGTCTGAGGCAACGATTCCCGTTTGGAATCACAACTGCTATTCCTGTCTCGAGATCACAATTCCAGTCTGAGGCCCCAATTCCTGTTTGGAATCAGTACTGCAGTTCAAGGCTCGAGCTCACTATTACAGTTTGGAATCACAATAGGAGTTCATGGAATGAGGTCACAATTCCAGTCTGAGGTCATAATTTCTGTTTGGAATCACAATTGCAGTTCAAAGCTCGAGGTCTCAATTCCAGACTGACGTCACAATTCCGGTTTGGAATCACAATTGCAGTTCAAGGCTTGAGATCACAGTGCCAGACTGAGGTCACAATTGCGGTTTGGTATCAGAACTGCAGCTCAAATCTCTAGGTCACAAATGCAGTGTGTGGTCACAAATCCCATTTGGAATCACTTTTGCAGTTCAAGGGTCGAGATCACAATTCCAGTCTGAGGCCCCAATTCCAGTCTGAGGAACCAATTCCCGTTTGGTATCACAGATGCAGCACAAGGCTCAGGGTCACAATTCCAGTCTGAGGACCCAATTCCGTTTTGGAATCACAACTTAATTTCAAGGTTCGTAGTCACAGTTCCAGTTTGAGGTCCCAATTCCGGCTCTGAATCGCAACTGCTCTACATTGCTCGAGGTGACGATTCCAGTCTGAAGACTCAATTCCGGTATGGTATCACAACTGCAGCTCAAGCCTAGTTGTCACATTTCCAGTCTGAGGCCACGATTCCCGTTTGGAATCACAACTGCTATTCCTGTCTCGAGATCACAATTCCAGTCTGAGGCCTCAATTCCCGTTTGGAATTACAACTGCTATTCAAGCCTCGAGGTCACAATTCCGGTTTGGAATCACAATTGCAGTTCAAGGCTTGATTTCACAATTCCGGTTTGGAATCACAATTGCATTTCAAGGCTGGAGAACACAATTCCAGTTTCAAATCACATTTGCATTTTAAGTCATGAGGCCACAATTCCAGTATGAGGACACAATTCCTGTTTGGAATCACAACTGATCTTCAAGGCTTGAGCTCACAATTGCAGTCAGAGTTCATGAATCCTGTTTGGTATCACAAATACATTTCAAGTCTCGAGATCACAATTCCAGTCTTAGGCCCCAAATCCTGTCAGGAAACACTACTAAAGTTCAAGGCTCGAAGACACAATTGCAGTCTGAGGACCTAATACCGGTTTGGTATCAAAACCGCAGCTCAAGGCTCGGGGTCACAAATCCAGTCTGAGATCACAATTGCGGTTTGGTATCAGAACTGCAGCTCAAATCTCTAGGTCACAAATGCAGTGTGTGGTCACAAATCCCGTTTGGAATCACATTTGCAGTTCAAGGGTCGAGATCACAATTCCAGTCTGAGCCCCCAATTCCAGTCTGAGGACCCAATTCCCGTTTGGTATCACAGATGCAGCACAAGGCTCAGGGTCACAATTCCAGTCTGAGGACCCAATTCCGCTTTGGAATCACAACTTAATTTCAAGGTTCGTAGTCACAGTTCCAGTTTGAGGTCCCAATTCCTCCTCCAATTCTGAATCGCAACTGCTCTACATTGCTCGAGGTGACGATTCCAGTCTGAAGACTCAATTCCGGTATGGTATCACAACTGCAGCTCAAGCCTAGTTGTCACATTTCCAGTCTGAGGCCACGATTCCCGTTTGGAATCACAACTGCTATTCCTGTCTCGAGATCACAATTCCAGTCTGAGGCCCCAATTCCTGTTTGGAATCAGTACTGCAGTTCAAGGCTCGAGCTCACTATTACAGTTTGGAATCACAATAGGAGTTCATGGAATGAGGTCACAATTCCAGTCTGAGGTCATAATTTTTGTTTGGAATCACAATTGCAGTTCAAAGCTCGAGGTCTCAATTCCAGACTGACGTCACAATTCCGATTTGGAATCACAATTGCAGTTCAAGGCTTGAGATCACAGTGCCAGACTGAGGTCACAATTGCGGTTTGGTATCAGAACTGCAGCTCAAATCTCTAGGTCACAAATGCAGTGTGTGGTCACAAATCCCATTTGGAATCACTTTTGCAGTTCAAGGGTCGAGATCACAATTCCAGTCTGAGGCCCCAATTCCAGTCTGAGGAACCAATTCCCGTTTGGTATCACAGATGCAGCACAAGGCTCAGGGTCACAATTCCAGTCTGAGGACCCAATTCCGTTTTGGAATCACAACTTAATTTCAAGGTTCGTAGTCACAGTTCCAGTTTGAGGTCCCAATTCCGGCTCTGAATCGCAACTGCTCTACATTGCTCGAGGTGACGATTCCAGTCTGAAGACTCAATTCCGGTATGGTATCACAACTGCAGCTCAAGCCTAGTTGTCACATTTCCAGTCTGAGGCCACGATTCCCGTTTGGAATCACAACTGCTATTCCTGTCTCGAGATCACAATTCCAGTCTGAGGCCTCAATTCCCGTTTGGAATTACAACTGCTATTCAAGCCTCGAGGTCACAATTCCGGTTTGGAATCACAATTGCAGTTCAAGGCTTGATTTCACAATTCCGGTTTGGAATCACAATTGCATTTCAAGGCTGGAGAACACAATTCCAGTTTCAAATCACATTTGCATTTTAAGTCATGAGGCCACAATTCCAGTATGAGGACACAATTCCTGTCAGGAAACACTACTAAAGTTCAAGGCTCGAAGACACAATTGCAGTCTGAGGACCTAATACCGGTTTGGTATCAAAACCGCAGCTCAAGGCTCGGGGTCACAAATCCAGTCTGAGATCACAATTGCGGTTTGGTATCAGAACTGCAGCTCAAATCTCTAGGTCACAAATGCAGTGTGTGGTCACAAATCCTGTTTGGAATCACATTTGCAGTTCAAGGGTCGAGATCACAATTCCAGTCTGAGCCTCCAATTCCAGTCTGAGGACCCAATTCCGGTTTGGTATCACAGATGCAGCACAAGGCTCAGGGTCACAATTCCAGTCTGAGGACCCAATTCCGCTTTGGAATCACAACTTAATTTCAAGGTTCGTAGTCACAGTTCCAGTTTGAGGTCCCAATTCCGGCTCTGAATCGCAACTGCTCTACATTGCTCGAGGTGACGATTCCAGTCTGAAGACTCAATTCCGGTATGGTATCACAACTGCAGCTCAAGCCTAGTTGTCACATTTCCAGTCTGAGGCCACGATTCCCGTTTGGAATCACAAGTGCTATTCCTGTCTCGAGATCACAATTCCAGTCTGAGGCCCCAATTCCTGTTTGGAATCAGTACTGCAGTTCAAGGCTCGAGCTCACTATTACAGTTTGGAATCACAATAGGAGTTCATGGAATGAGGTCACAATTCCAGTCTGAGGTCATAATTTCTGTTTGGAATCACAATTGCAGTTCAAAGCTCGAGGTCTCAATTCCAGACTGACGTCACAATTCCGGTTTGGAATCACAATTGCAGTTCAAGGCTTGAGATCACAGTGCCAGACTGAGGTCACAATTGCGGTTTGGTATCAGAACTGCAGCTCAAATCTCTAGGTCACAAATGCAGTGTGTGGTCACAAATCCCATTTGGAATCACTTTTGCAGTTCAAGGGTCGAGATCACAATTCCAGTCTGAGGCCCCAATTCCAGTCTGAGGAACCAATTCCCGTTTGGTATCACAGATGCAGCACAAGGCTCAGGGTCACAATTCCAGTCTGAGGACCCAATTCCGCTTTGGAATCACAACTTAATTTCAAGGTTCGTAGTCACAGTTCCAGTTTGAGGTCCCAATTCCGGCTCTGAATCGCAACTGCTCTACATTGCTCGAGGTGACGATTCCAGTCTGAAGACTCAATTCCGGTATGGTATCACAACTGCAGCTCAAGCCTAGTTGTCACATTTCCAGTCTGAGGCCACGATTCCCGTTTGGAATCACAACTGCTATTCCTGTCTCGAGATCACAATTCCAGTCTGAGGCCTCAATTCCCGTTTGGAATTACAACTGCTATTCAAGCCTCGAGGTCACAATTCCGGTTTGGAATCACAATTGCAGTTCAAGGCTTGATTTCACAATTCCGGTTTGGAATCACAATTGCATTTCAAGGCTGGAGAACACAATTCCAGTTTCAAATCACATTTGCATTTTAAGTCATGAGGCCACAATTCCAGTATGAGGACACAATTCCTGTCAGGAAACACTACTAAAGTTCAAGGCTCGAAGACACAGTTGCAGTCTGAGGACCTAATACTGGTTTGGTATCAAAACCGCAGCTCAAGGGTCGAGGTCACAAATCCAGTCTGAGATCACAATTGCGGTTTGGTATCAGAACTGCAGCTCAAATCTCTAGGTCACAAATGCAGTGTGTGGTCACAAATCCCGTTTGGAATCACATTTGCAGTTCAAGGGTCGAGATCACAATTCCAGTCTGAGCCCCCAATTCCAGTCTGAGGACCCAATTCCGGTTTGGTATCACAGATGCAGCACAAGGCTCAGGGTCACAATTCCAGTCTGAGGACCCAATTCCGCTTTGGAATCACAACTTAATTTCAAGGTTCGTAATCACAGTTCCAGTTTGAGGTCCCAATTCCGGCTCTGAATCGCAACTGCTCTACATTGCTCGAGGTGACGATTCCAGTCTGAAGACTCAATTCCGGTATGGTATCACAACTGCAGCTCAAGCCTAGTTGTCACATTTCCAGTCTGAGGCCACGATTCCCATTTGGAATCACAACTGCTATTCCTGTCTCGAGATCACAATTCCAGTCTGAGGCCCCAATTCCTGTTTGGAATCAGTACTGCAGTTCAAGGCTCGAGCTCACTATTACAGTTTGGAATCACAATAGGAGTTCATGGAATGAGGTCACAATACCAGTCTGAGGTCATAATTTCTGTTTGGAATCACAATTGCAGTTCAAAGCTCGAGGTCTCAATTCCAGACTGACGTCACAATTCCGATTTGGAATCACAATTGCAGTTCAAGGCTTGAGATCACAGTGCCAGACTGAGGTCACAATTGCGGTTTGGTATCAGAACTGCAGCTCAAATCTCTAGGTCACAAATGCAGTGTGTGGTCACAAATCCCATTTGGAATCACTTTTGCAGTTCAAGGGTCGAGATCACAATTCCAGTCTGAGGCCCCAATTCCAGTCTGAGGACCCAATTCCCGTTTGGTATCACAGATGCAGCACAAGGCTCAGGGTCACAATTCCAGTCTGAGGACCCTATTCCGCTTTGGAATCACAACTTAATTTCAAGGTTCGTAGTCACAGTTCCAGTTTGAGGTCCCAATTCCGGCTCTGAATCGCAACTGCTCTACATTGCTCCAGGTGACGATTCCAGTCTGAAGACTCAATTCCGGTATGGTATCACAACTGCAGCTCAAGCCTAGTTGTCACATTTCCAGTCTGAGGCCACGATTCCCATTTGGAATCACAACTGCTATTCCTGTCTCGAGATCACAATTCCAGTCTGAGGCCCCAATTCCTGTTTGGAATCAGTACTGCAGTTCAAGGCTCGAGCTCACTATTACAGTTTGGAATCACAATAGGAGTTCATGGAATGAGGTCACAATTACTCTCTGAGGTCATAATTTCTGTTTGGAATCACAATTGCAGTTCAAAGCTCGAGGTCTCAATTCCAGTCTGCGGTCACAATTCCGGTTTGGAATCACAATTGCAGTTCAAGGCTTGAGATCACAATGCCAGACTGAGGTCTCAATTCCCGTTTGGAATCACAACTGCTGCTCAATGCTCGGGGTCACAATTCCAGTCTGAGGCCACAATTCCCGTTTGGAATCACAACTGCTATTCAAGGCTTGAGTTTACAATTCCAGTTTGGAATCACAATTGCAGTTCAAGTCTCGAGATCACAATTCCAGTCTGAGGCCCCAATTCCTGTTTGAAATCCAATTGTAGTCCAAGGCTCGAGGTCACAAATCCAGTCTGAGGTCACAATTCTTGTTTGGAATCAAAATTGCAGTTCAAGGCTCAAGATCACAATTGCAGTCTGAGGCCACAATTCCTGTTTGGAATCACAATGGCAGTTCAAGGCTCGAGATCACAATTGCAGTCTGAGGCCACAATTCCGTTTTGTAATCACAACTGCTGTTCATGTCTCGCGGTCACAATTCCAGTCTGAGGCCACAATTCCCGTTTGGAATCACAATGGCAGTTCAAGGCCCGAGATCACAATTCCAGTCTGAGCCCCCAATTCCGGTTTGATTTCAGAGCTGCAGCTTAAGGTTCAGGGTCACAATTCCAGTCTGAGGTCCCGATATCGGTTTGGTTCCACAACTGCAGCTCAAATCTCTAGGTCACAAATTCAGTGTGTGGTCACTAATCCCGTTTGGAATCACATTTACAATTCAAGGGTCGAGATCACAATTCCAGTCTGAGGCCTCAATTCCCGTTTGGAATCACAACTGAAGCTCAAGGCTCGGAGTCACAGTTCTAGTCTGAGGCCACAATTCCCGTTTGGAATTACAACTGCTATTCAAGCCTCGAGGTCACAATTCCGGTTTGGAATCACAATTGCAGTTCAAGGCTTGATTTCACAATTCCGGTTTGGAATCACAATTGCATTTCAAGGCTGGAGAACACAATTCCAGTTTCAAATCACATTTGCATTTTAAGTCATGAGGCCACAATTCCAGTATGAGGACACAATTCCTGTCAGGAAACACTACTAAAGTTCAAGGCTCGAAGACACAATTGCAGTCTGAGGACCTAATACCGGTTTGGTATCAAAACCGCAGCTCAAGGCTCGGGGTCACAAATCCAGTCTGAGATCACAATTGCGGTTTGGTATCAGAACTGCAGCTCAAATCTCTAGGTCACAAATGCAGTGTGTGGTCACAAATCCCGTTTGGAATCACATTTGCAGTTCAAGGGTCGAGATCACAATTCCAGTCTGAGCCTCCAATTCCAGTCTGAGGACCCAATTCCGGTTTGGTATCACAGATGCAGCACAAGGCTCAGGGTCACAATTCCAGTCTGAGGACCCAATTCCGCTTTGGAATCACAACTTAATTTCAAGGTTCGTAGTCACAGTTCCAGTTTGAGGTCCCAATTCCGGCTCTGAATCGCAACTGCTCTACATTGCTCGAGGTGACGATTCCAGTCTGAAGACTCAATTCCGGTATGGTATCACAACTGCAGCTCAAGCCTAGTTGTCACATTTCCAGTCTGAGGCCACGATTCCCATTTGGAATCACAACTGCTATTCCTGTCTCGAGATCACAATTCCAGTCTGAGGCCCCAATTCCTGTTTGGAATCAGTACTGCAGTTCAAGGCTCGAGCTCACTATTACAGTTTGGAATCACAATAGGAGTTCATGGAATGAGGTCACAATTCCAGTCTGAGGTCATAATTTCTGTTTGGAATCACAATTGCAGTTCAAAGCTCGAGGTCTCAATTCCAGACTGACGTCACAATTCCGATTTGGAATCACAATTGCAGTTCAAGGCTTGAGATCACAGTGCCAGACTGAGGTCACAATTGCGGTTTGGTATCAGAACTGCAGCTCAAATCTCTAGGTCACAAATGCAGTGTGTGGTCACAAATCCCATTTGGAATCACTTTTGCAGTTCAAGGGTCGAGATCACAATTCCAGTCTGAGGCCCCAATTCCAGTCTGAGGAACCAATTCCCGTTTGGTATCACAGATGCAGCACAAGGCTCAGGGTCACAATTCCAGTCTGAGGACCCAATTCCGTTTTGGAATCACAACTTAATTTCAAGGTTCGTAGTCACAGTTCCAGTTTGAGGTCCCAATTCCGGCTCTGAATCGCAACTGCTCTACATTGCTCGAGGTGACGATTCCAGTCTGAAGACTCAATTCCGGTATGGTATCACAACTGCAGCTCAAGCCTAGTTGTCACATTTCCAGTCTGAGGCCACGATTCCCGTTTGGAATCACAACTGCTATTCAAGCCTCGAGGTCACAATTCCGGTTTGGAATCACAATTGCAGTTCAAGGCTTGATTTCACAATTCCGGTTTGGAATCACAATTGCATTTCAAGGCTGGAGAACACAATTCCAGTTTCAAATCACATTTGCATTTTAAGTCATGAGGCCACAATTCCAGTATGAGGACACAATTCCTGTCAGGAAACACTACTAAAGTTCAAGGCTCGAAGACACAATTGCAGTCTGAGGACCTAATACCGGTTTGGTATCAAAACCGCAGCTCAAGGCTCGGGGTCACAAATCCAGTCTGAGATCACAATTGCGGTTTGGTATCAGAACTGCAGCTCAAATCTCTAGGTCACAAATGCAGTGTGTGGTCACAAATCCTGTTTGGAATCACATTTGCAGTTCAAGGGTCGAGATCACAATTCCAGTCTGAGCCTCCAATTCCAGTCTGAGGACCCAATTCCAGTTTGGTATCACAGATGCAGCACAAGGCTCAGGGTCACAATTCCAGTCTGAGGACCCAATTCCGCTTTGGAATCACAACTTAATTTCAAGGTTCGTAGTCACAGTTCCAGTTTGAGGTCCCAATTCCGGCTCTGAATCGCAACTGCTCTACATTGCTCGAGGTGACGATTCCAGTCTGAAGACTCAATTCCGGTATGGTATCACAACTGCAGCTCAAGCCTAGTTGTCACATTTCCAGTCTGAGGCCACGATTCCCGTTTGGAATCACAACTGCTATTCCTGTCTCGAGATCACAATTCCAGTCTGAGGCCCCAATTCCTGTTTGGAATCAGTACTGCAGTTCAAGGCTCGAGCTCACTATTACAGTTTGGAATCACAATAGGAGTTCATGGAATGAGGTCACAATTCCAGTCTGAGGTCATAATTTCTGTTTGGAATCACAATTGCAGTTCAAAGCTCGAGGTCTCAATTCCAGACTGACGTCACAATTCCGGTTTGGAATCACAATTGCAGTTCAAGGCTTGAGATCACAGTGCCAGACTGAGGTCACAATTGCGGTTTGGTATCAGAACTGCAGCTCAAATCTCTAGGTCACAAATGCAGTGTGTGGTCACAAATCCCATTTGGAATCACTTTTGCAGTTCAAGGGTCGAGATCACAATTCCAGTCTGAGGCCCCAATTCCAGTCTGAGGAACCAATTCCCGTTTGGTATCACAGATGCAGCACAAGGCTCAGGGTCACAATTCCAGTCTGAGGACCCAATTCCGCTTTGGAATCACAACTTAATTTCAAGGTTCGTAGTCACAGTTCCAGTTTGAGGTCCCAATTCCGGCTCTGAATCGCAACTGCTCTACATTGCTCGAGGTGACGATTCCAGTCTGAAGACTCAATTCCGGTATGGTATCACAACTGCAGCTCAAGCCTAGTTGTCACATTTCCAGTCTGAGGCCACGATTCCCGTTTGGAATCACAACTGCTATTCCTGTCTCGAGATCACAATTCCAGTCTGAGGCCTCAATTCCCGTTTGGAATTACAACTGCTATTCAAGCCTCGAGGTCACAATTCCGGTTTGGAATCACAATTGCAGTTCAAGGCTTGATTTCACAATTCCGGTTTGGAATCACAATTGCATTTCAAGGCTGGAGAACACAATTCCAGTTTCAAATCACATTTGCATTTTAAGTCATGAGGCCACAATTCCAGTATGAGGACACAATTCCTGTCAGGAAACACTACTAAAGTTCAAGGCTCGAAGACACAGTTGCAGTCTGAGGACCTAATACCGGTTTGGTATCAAAACCGCAGCTCAAGGGTCGAGGTCACAAATCCAGTCTGAGATCACAATTGCGGTTTGGTATCAGAACTGCAGCTCAAATCTCTAGGTCACAAATGCAGTGTGTGGTCACAAATCCCGTTTGGAATCACATTTGCAGTTCAAGGGTCGAGATCACAATTCCAGTCTGAGCCCCCAATTCCAGTCTGAGGACCCAATTCCGGTTTGGTATCACAGATGCAGCACAAGGCTCAGGGTCACAATTCCAGTCTGAGGACCCAATTCCGCTTTGGAATCACAACTTAATTTCAAGGTTCGTAATCACAGTTCCAGTTTGAGGTCCCAATTCCGGCTCTGAATCGCAACTGCTCTACATTGCTCGAGGTGACGATTCCAGTCTGAAGACTCAATTCCGGTATGGTATCACAACTGCAGCTCAAGCCTAGTTGTCACATTTCCAGTCTGAGGCCACGATTCCCATTTGGAATCACAACTGCTATTCCTGTCTCGAGATCACAATTCCAGTCTGAGGCCCCAATTCCTGTTTGGAATCAGTACTGCAGTTCAAGGCTCGAGCTCACTATTACAGTTTGGAATCACAATAGGAGTTCATGGAATGAGGTCACAATACCAGTCTGAGGTCATAATTTCTGTTTGGAATCACAATTGCAGTTCAAAGCTCGAGGTCTCAATTCCAGACTGACGTCACAATTCCAATTTGGAATCACAATTGCAGTTCAAGGCTTGAGATCACAGTGCCAGACTGAGGTCACAATTGCGGTTTGGTATCAGAACTGCAGCTCAAATCTCTAGGTCACAAATGCAGTGTGTGGTCACAAATCCCATTTGGAATCACTTTTGCAGTTCAAGGGTCGAGATCACAATTCCAGTCTGAGGCCCCAATTCCAGTCTGAGGACCCAATTCCCGTTTGGTATCACAGATGCAGCACAAGGCTCAGGGTCACAATTCCAGTCTGAGGACCCTATTCCGCTTTGGAATCACAACTTA
This sequence comes from Sturnus vulgaris, assembly GCF_052056855.1. Taxonomy (NCBI): domain Eukaryota; kingdom Metazoa; phylum Chordata; class Aves; order Passeriformes; family Sturnidae; genus Sturnus; species Sturnus vulgaris. The sequence goes on along the minus strand of NW_028276432.1, from coordinate 101,956 downwards.
ATTTCAAGGTTCGTAGTCACAGTTCCAGTTTGAGGTCCCAATTCCGGCTCTGAATCGCAACTGCTCTACATTGCTCGAGGTGACGATTCCAGTCTGAAGACTCAATTCCGGTATGGTATCACAACTGCAGCTCAAGCCTAGTTGTCACATTTCCAGTCTGAGGCCACGATTCCCATTTGGAATCACAACTGCTATTCCTGTCTCGAGATCACAATTCCAGTCTGAGGCCCCAATTCCTGTTTGGAATCAGTACTGCAGTTCAAGGCTCGAGCTCACTATTACAGTTTGGAATCACAATAGGAGTTCATGGAATGAGGTCACAATTACTCTCTGAGGTCATAATTTCTGTTTGGAATCACAATTGCAGTTCAAAGCTCGAGGTCTCAATTCCAGTCTGCGGTCACAATTCCGGTTTGGAATCACAATTGCAGTTCAAGGCTTGAGATCACAATGCCAGACTGAGGTCTCAATTCCCGTTTGGAATCACAACTGCTGCTCAATGCTCGGGGTCACAATTCCAGTCTGAGGCCACAATTCCCGTTTGGAATCACAACTGCTATTCAAGGCTTGAGTTTACAATTCCAGTTTGGAATCACAATTGCAGTTCAAGTCTCGAGATCACAATTCCAGTCTGAGGCCCCAATTCCTGTTTGAAATCCAATTGTAGTCCAAGGCTCGAGGTCACAAATCCAGTCTGAGGTCACAATTCTTGTTTGGAATCAAAATTGCAGTTCAAGGCTCAAGATCACAATTGCAGTCTGAGGCCACAATTCCTGTTTGGAATCACAATGGCAGTTCAAGGCTCGAGATCACAATTGCAGTCTGAGGCCACAATTCCGTTTTGTAATCACAACTGCTGTTCATGTCTCGCGGTCACAATTCCAGTCTGAGGCCACAATTCCCGTTTGGAATCACAATGGCAGTTCAAGGCCCGAGATCACAATTCCAGTCTGAGCCCCCAATTCCGGTTTGATTTCAGAGCTGCAGCTTAAGGTTCAGGGTCACAATTCCAGTCTGAGGTCCCGATATCGGTTTGGTTCCACAACTGCAGCTCAAATCTCTAGGTCACAAATTCAGTGTGTGGTCACTAATCCCGTTTGGAATCACATTTACAATTCAAGGGTCGAGATCACAATTCCAGTCTGAGGCCTCAATTCCCGTTTGGAATCACAACTGAAGCTCAAGGCTCGGAGTCACAGTTCTAGTCTGAGGCCACAATTCCCGTTTGGAATTACAACTGCTATTCAAGCCTCGAGGTCACAATTCCGGTTTGGAATCACAATTGCAGTTCAAGGCTTGATTTCACAATTCCGGTTTGGAATCACAATTGCATTTCAAGGCTGGAGAACACAATTCCAGTTTCAAATCACATTTGCATTTTAAGTCATGAGGCCACAATTCCAGTATGAGGACACAATTCCTGTTTGGAATCACAACTGATCTTCAAGGCTTGAGCTCACAATTGCAGTCAGAGTTCATGAATCCTGTTTGGTATCACAAATACATTTCAAGTCTCGAGATCACAATTCCAGTCTTAGGCCCCAAATCCTGTCAGGAAACACTACTAAAGTTCAAGGCTCGAAGACACAATTGCAGTCTGAGGACCTAATACCGGTTTGGTATCAAAACCGCAGCTCAAGGCTCGGGGTCACAAATCCAGTCTGAGATCACAATTGCGGTTTGGTATCAGAACTGCAGCTCAAATCTCTAGGTCACAAATGCAGTGTGTGGTCACAAATCCCGTTTGGAATCACATTTGCAGTTCAAGGGTCGAGATCACAATTCCAGTCTGAGCCCCCAATTCCAGTCTGAGGACCCAATTCCGGTTTGGTATCACAGATGCAGCACAAGGCTCAGGGTCACAATTCCAGTCTGAGGACCCAATTCCGCTTTGGAATCACAACTTAATTTCAAGGTTCGTAGTCACAGTTCCAGTTTGAGGTCCCAATTCCTCCTCCAATTCTGAATCGCAACTGCTCTACATTGCTCGAGGTGACGATTCCAGTCTGAAGACTCAATTCCGGTATGGTATCACAACTGCAGCTCAAGCCTAGTTGTCACATTTCCAGTCTGAGGCAACGATTCCCGTTTGGAATCACAACTGCTATTCCTGTCTCGAGATCACAATTCCAGTCTGAGGCCCCAATTCCTGTTTGGAATCAGTACTGCAGTTCAAGGCTCGAGCTCACTATTACAGTTTGGAATCACAATAGGAGTTCATGGAATGAGGTCACAATTCCAGTCTGAGGTCATAATTTCTGTTTGGAATCACAATTGCAGTTCAAAGCTCGAGGTCTCAATTCCAGACTGACGTCACAATTCCGGTTTGGAATCACAATTGCAGTTCAAGGCTTGAGATCACAGTGCCAGACTGAGGTCACAATTGCGGTTTGGTATCAGAACTGCAGCTCAAATCTCTAGGTCACAAATGCAGTGTGTGGTCACAAATCCCATTTGGAATCACTTTTGCAGTTCAAGGGTCGAGATCACAATTCCAGTCTGAGGCCCCAATTCCAGTCTGAGGAACCAATTCCCGTTTGGTATCACAGATGCAGCACAAGGCTCAGGGTCACAATTCCAGTCTGAGGACCCAATTCCGTTTTGGAATCACAACTTAATTTCAAGGTTCGTAGTCACAGTTCCAGTTTGAGGTCCCAATTCCGGCTCTGAATCGCAACTGCTCTACATTGCTCGAGGTGACGATTCCAGTCTGAAGACTCAATTCCGGTATGGTATCACAACTGCAGCTCAAGCCTAGTTGTCACATTTCCAGTCTGAGGCCACGATTCCCGTTTGGAATCACAACTGCTATTCCTGTCTCGAGATCACAATTCCAGTCTGAGGCCTCAATTCCCGTTTGGAATTACAACTGCTATTCAAGCCTCGAGGTCACAATTCCGGTTTGGAATCACAATTGCAGTTCAAGGCTTGATTTCACAATTCCGGTTTGGAATCACAATTGCATTTCAAGGCTGGAGAACACAATTCCAGTTTCAAATCACATTTGCATTTTAAGTCATGAGGCCACAATTCCAGTATGAGGACACAATTCCTGTTTGGAATCACAACTGATCTTCAAGGCTTGAGCTCACAATTGCAGTCAGAGTTCATGAATCCTGTTTGGTATCACAAATACATTTCAAGTCTCGAGATCACAATTCCAGTCTTAGGCCCCAAATCCTGTCAGGAAACACTACTAAAGTTCAAGGCTCGAAGACACAATTGCAGTCTGAGGACCTAATACCGGTTTGGTATCAAAACCGCAGCTCAAGGCTCGGGGTCACAAATCCAGTCTGAGATCACAATTGCGGTTTGGTATCAGAACTGCAGCTCAAATCTCTAGGTCACAAATGCAGTGTGTGGTCACAAATCCCGTTTGGAATCACATTTGCAGTTCAAGGGTCGAGATCACAATTCCAGTCTGAGCCCCCAATTCCAGTCTGAGGACCCAATTCCCGTTTGGTATCACAGATGCAGCACAAGGCTCAGGGTCACAATTCCAGTCTGAGGACCCAATTCCGCTTTGGAATCACAACTTAATTTCAAGGTTCGTAGTCACAGTTCCAGTTTGAGGTCCCAATTCCTCCTCCAATTCTGAATCGCAACTGCTCTACATTGCTCGAGGTGACGATTCCAGTCTGAAGACTCAATTCCGGTATGGTATCACAACTGCAGCTCAAGCCTAGTTGTCACATTTCCAGTCTGAGGCCACGATTCCCGTTTGGAATCACAACTGCTATTCCTGTCTCGAGATCACAATTCCAGTCTGAGGCCCCAATTCCTGTTTGGAATCAGTACTGCAGTTCAAGGCTCGAGCTCACTATTACAGTTTGGAATCACAATAGGAGTTCATGGAATGAGGTCACAATTCCAGTCTGAGGTCATAATTTTTGTTTGGAATCACAATTGCAGTTCAAAGCTCGAGGTCTCAATTCCAGACTGACGTCACAATTCCGATTTGGAATCACAATTGCAGTTCAAGGCTTGAGATCACAGTGCCAGACTGAGGTCACAATTGCGGTTTGGTATCAGAACTGCAGCTCAAATCTCTAGGTCACAAATGCAGTGTGTGGTCACAAATCCCATTTGGAATCACTTTTGCAGTTCAAGGGTCGAGATCACAATTCCAGTCTGAGGCCCCAATTCCAGTCTGAGGAACCAATTCCCGTTTGGTATCACAGATGCAGCACAAGGCTCAGGGTCACAATTCCAGTCTGAGGACCCAATTCCGTTTTGGAATCACAACTTAATTTCAAGGTTCGTAGTCACAGTTCCAGTTTGAGGTCCCAATTCCGGCTCTGAATCGCAACTGCTCTACATTGCTCGAGGTGACGATTCCAGTCTGAAGACTCAATTCCGGTATGGTATCACAACTGCAGCTCAAGCCTAGTTGTCACATTTCCAGTCTGAGGCCACGATTCCCGTTTGGAATCACAACTGCTATTCCTGTCTCGAGATCACAATTCCAGTCTGAGGCCTCAATTCCCGTTTGGAATTACAACTGCTATTCAAGCCTCGAGGTCACAATTCCGGTTTGGAATCACAATTGCAGTTCAAGGCTTGATTTCACAATTCCGGTTTGGAATCACAATTGCATTTCAAGGCTGGAGAACACAATTCCAGTTTCAAATCACATTTGCATTTTAAGTCATGAGGCCACAATTCCAGTATGAGGACACAATTCCTGTCAGGAAACACTACTAAAGTTCAAGGCTCGAAGACACAATTGCAGTCTGAGGACCTAATACCGGTTTGGTATCAAAACCGCAGCTCAAGGCTCGGGGTCACAAATCCAGTCTGAGATCACAATTGCGGTTTGGTATCAGAACTGCAGCTCAAATCTCTAGGTCACAAATGCAGTGTGTGGTCACAAATCCTGTTTGGAATCACATTTGCAGTTCAAGGGTCGAGATCACAATTCCAGTCTGAGCCTCCAATTCCAGTCTGAGGACCCAATTCCGGTTTGGTATCACAGATGCAGCACAAGGCTCAGGGTCACAATTCCAGTCTGAGGACCCAATTCCGCTTTGGAATCACAACTTAATTTCAAGGTTCGTAGTCACAGTTCCAGTTTGAGGTCCCAATTCCGGCTCTGAATCGCAACTGCTCTACATTGCTCGAGGTGACGATTCCAGTCTGAAGACTCAATTCCGGTATGGTATCACAACTGCAGCTCAAGCCTAGTTGTCACATTTCCAGTCTGAGGCCACGATTCCCGTTTGGAATCACAAGTGCTATTCCTGTCTCGAGATCACAATTCCAGTCTGAGGCCCCAATTCCTGTTTGGAATCAGTACTGCAGTTCAAGGCTCGAGCTCACTATTACAGTTTGGAATCACAATAGGAGTTCATGGAATGAGGTCACAATTCCAGTCTGAGGTCATAATTTCTGTTTGGAATCACAATTGCAGTTCAAAGCTCGAGGTCTCAATTCCAGACTGACGTCACAATTCCGGTTTGGAATCACAATTGCAGTTCAAGGCTTGAGATCACAGTGCCAGACTGAGGTCACAATTGCGGTTTGGTATCAGAACTGCAGCTCAAATCTCTAGGTCACAAATGCAGTGTGTGGTCACAAATCCCATTTGGAATCACTTTTGCAGTTCAAGGGTCGAGATCACAATTCCAGTCTGAGGCCCCAATTCCAGTCTGAGGAACCAATTCCCGTTTGGTATCACAGATGCAGCACAAGGCTCAGGGTCACAATTCCAGTCTGAGGACCCAATTCCGCTTTGGAATCACAACTTAATTTCAAGGTTCGTAGTCACAGTTCCAGTTTGAGGTCCCAATTCCGGCTCTGAATCGCAACTGCTCTACATTGCTCGAGGTGACGATTCCAGTCTGAAGACTCAATTCCGGTATGGTATCACAACTGCAGCTCAAGCCTAGTTGTCACATTTCCAGTCTGAGGCCACGATTCCCGTTTGGAATCACAACTGCTATTCCTGTCTCGAGATCACAATTCCAGTCTGAGGCCTCAATTCCCGTTTGGAATTACAACTGCTATTCAAGCCTCGAGGTCACAATTCCGGTTTGGAATCACAATTGCAGTTCAAGGCTTGATTTCACAATTCCGGTTTGGAATCACAATTGCATTTCAAGGCTGGAGAACACAATTCCAGTTTCAAATCACATTTGCATTTTAAGTCATGAGGCCACAATTCCAGTATGAGGACACAATTCCTGTCAGGAAACACTACTAAAGTTCAAGGCTCGAAGACACAGTTGCAGTCTGAGGACCTAATACTGGTTTGGTATCAAAACCGCAGCTCAAGGGTCGAGGTCACAAATCCAGTCTGAGATCACAATTGCGGTTTGGTATCAGAACTGCAGCTCAAATCTCTAGGTCACAAATGCAGTGTGTGGTCACAAATCCCGTTTGGAATCACATTTGCAGTTCAAGGGTCGAGATCACAATTCCAGTCTGAGCCCCCAATTCCAGTCTGAGGACCCAATTCCGGTTTGGTATCACAGATGCAGCACAAGGCTCAGGGTCACAATTCCAGTCTGAGGACCCAATTCCGCTTTGGAATCACAACTTAATTTCAAGGTTCGTAATCACAGTTCCAGTTTGAGGTCCCAATTCCGGCTCTGAATCGCAACTGCTCTACATTGCTCGAGGTGACGATTCCAGTCTGAAGACTCAATTCCGGTATGGTATCACAACTGCAGCTCAAGCCTAGTTGTCACATTTCCAGTCTGAGGCCACGATTCCCATTTGGAATCACAACTGCTATTCCTGTCTCGAGATCACAATTCCAGTCTGAGGCCCCAATTCCTGTTTGGAATCAGTACTGCAGTTCAAGGCTCGAGCTCACTATTACAGTTTGGAATCACAATAGGAGTTCATGGAATGAGGTCACAATACCAGTCTGAGGTCATAATTTCTGTTTGGAATCACAATTGCAGTTCAAAGCTCGAGGTCTCAATTCCAGACTGACGTCACAATTCCGATTTGGAATCACAATTGCAGTTCAAGGCTTGAGATCACAGTGCCAGACTGAGGTCACAATTGCGGTTTGGTATCAGAACTGCAGCTCAAATCTCTAGGTCACAAATGCAGTGTGTGGTCACAAATCCCATTTGGAATCACTTTTGCAGTTCAAGGGTCGAGATCACAATTCCAGTCTGAGGCCCCAATTCCAGTCTGAGGACCCAATTCCCGTTTGGTATCACAGATGCAGCACAAGGCTCAGGGTCACAATTCCAGTCTGAGGACCCTATTCCGCTTTGGAATCACAACTTAATTTCAAGGTTCGTAGTCACAGTTCCAGTTTGAGGTCCCAATTCCGGCTCTGAATCGCAACTGCTCTACATTGCTCCAGGTGACGATTCCAGTCTGAAGACTCAATTCCGGTATGGTATCACAACTGCAGCTCAAGCCTAGTTGTCACATTTCCAGTCTGAGGCCACGATTCCCATTTGGAATCACAACTGCTATTCCTGTCTCGAGATCACAATTCCAGTCTGAGGCCCCAATTCCTGTTTGGAATCAGTACTGCAGTTCAAGGCTCGAGCTCACTATTACAGTTTGGAATCACAATAGGAGTTCATGGAATGAGGTCACAATTACTCTCTGAGGTCATAATTTCTGTTTGGAATCACAATTGCAGTTCAAAGCTCGAGGTCTCAATTCCAGTCTGCGGTCACAATTCCGGTTTGGAATCACAATTGCAGTTCAAGGCTTGAGATCACAATGCCAGACTGAGGTCTCAATTCCCGTTTGGAATCACAACTGCTGCTCAATGCTCGGGGTCACAATTCCAGTCTGAGGCCACAATTCCCGTTTGGAATCACAACTGCTATTCAAGGCTTGAGTTTACAATTCCAGTTTGGAATCACAATTGCAGTTCAAGTCTCGAGATCACAATTCCAGTCTGAGGCCCCAATTCCTGTTTGAAATCCAATTGTAGTCCAAGGCTCGAGGTCACAAATCCAGTCTGAGGTCACAATTCTTGTTTGGAATCAAAATTGCAGTTCAAGGCTCAAGATCACAATTGCAGTCTGAGGCCACAATTCCTGTTTGGAATCACAATGGCAGTTCAAGGCTCGAGATCACAATTGCAGTCTGAGGCCACAATTCCGTTTTGTAATCACAACTGCTGTTCATGTCTCGCGGTCACAATTCCAGTCTGAGGCCACAATTCCCGTTTGGAATCACAATGGCAGTTCAAGGCCCGAGATCACAATTCCAGTCTGAGCCCCCAATTCCGGTTTGATTTCAGAGCTGCAGCTTAAGGTTCAGGGTCACAATTCCAGTCTGAGGTCCCGATATCGGTTTGGTTCCACAACTGCAGCTCAAATCTCTAGGTCACAAATTCAGTGTGTGGTCACTAATCCCGTTTGGAATCACATTTACAATTCAAGGGTCGAGATCACAATTCCAGTCTGAGGCCTCAATTCCCGTTTGGAATCACAACTGAAGCTCAAGGCTCGGAGTCACAGTTCTAGTCTGAGGCCACAATTCCCGTTTGGAATTACAACTGCTATTCAAGCCTCGAGGTCACAATTCCGGTTTGGAATCACAATTGCAGTTCAAGGCTTGATTTCACAATTCCGGTTTGGAATCACAATTGCATTTCAAGGCTGGAGAACACAATTCCAGTTTCAAATCACATTTGCATTTTAAGTCATGAGGCCACAATTCCAGTATGAGGACACAATTCCTGTCAGGAAACACTACTAAAGTTCAAGGCTCGAAGACACAATTGCAGTCTGAGGACCTAATACCGGTTTGGTATCAAAACCGCAGCTCAAGGCTCGGGGTCACAAATCCAGTCTGAGATCACAATTGCGGTTTGGTATCAGAACTGCAGCTCAAATCTCTAGGTCACAAATGCAGTGTGTGGTCACAAATCCTGTTTGGAATCACATTTGCAGTTCAAGGGTCGAGATCACAATTCCAGTCTGAGCCTCCAATTCCAGTCTGAGGACCCAATTCCGGTTTGGTATCACAGATGCAGCACAAGGCTCAGGGTCACAATTCCAGTCTGAGGACCCAATTCCGCTTTGGAATCACAACTTAATTTCAAGGTTCGTAGTCACAGTTCCAGTTTGAGGTCCCAATTCCGGCTCTGAATCGCAACTGCTCTACATTGCTCGAGGTGACGATTCCAGTCTGAAGACTCAATTCCGGTATGGTATCACAACTGCAGCTCAAGCCTAGTTGTCACATTTCCAGTCTGAGGCCACGATTCCCGTTTGGAATCACAACTGCTATTCCTGTCTCGAGATCACAATTCCAGTCTGAGGCCCCAATTCCTGTTTGGAATCAGTACTGCAGTTCAAGGCTCGAGCTCACTATTACAGTTTGGAATCACAATAGGAGTTCATGGAATGAGGTCACAATTCCAGTCTGAGGTCATAATTTCTGTTTGGAATCACAATTGCAGTTCAAATCTCGAGGTCTCAATTCCAGACTGACGTCACAATTCCGGTTTGGAATCACAATTGCAGTTCAAGGCTTGAGATCACAGTGCCAGACTGAGGTCACAATTGCGGTTTGGTATCAGAACTGCAGCTCAAATCTCTAGGTCACAAATGCAGTGTGTGGTCACAAATCCCATTTGGAATCACTTTTGCAGTTCAAGGGTCGAGATCACAATTCCAGTCTGAGGCCCCAATTCCAGTCTGAGGAACCAATTCCCGTTTGGTATCACAGATGCAGCACAAGGCTCAGGGTCACAATTCCAGTCTGAGGACCCAATTCCGCTTTGGAATCACAACTTAATTTCAAGGTTCGTAGTCACAGTTCCAGTTTGAGGTCCCAATTCCGGCTCTGAATCGCAACTGCTCTACATTGCTCGAGGTGACGATTCCAGTCTGAAGACTCAATTCCGGTATGGTATCACAACTGCAGCTCAAGCCTAGTTGTCACATTTCCAGTCTGAGGCAACGATTCCCGTTTGGAATCACAACTGCTATTCCTGTCTCGAGATCACAATTCCAGTCTGAGGCCTCAATTCCCGTTTGGAATTACAACTGCTATTCAAGCCTCGAGGTCACAATTCCGGTTTGGAATCACAATTGCAGTTCAAGGCTTGATTTCACAATTCCGGTTTGGAATCACAATTGCATTTCAAGGCTGGAGAACACAATTCCAGTTTCAAATCACATTTGCATTTTAAGTCATGAGGCCACAATTCCAGTATGAGGACACAATTCCTGTCAGGAAACACTACTAAAGTTCAAGGCTCGAAGACACAGTTGCAGTCTGAGGACCTAATACCGGTTTGGTATCAAAACCGCAGCTCAAGGGTCGAGGTCACAAATCCAGTCTGAGATCACAATTGCGGTTTGGTATCAGAACTGCAGCTCAAATCTCTAGGTCACAAATGCAGTGTGTGGTCACAAATCCCATTTGGAATCACATTTGCAGTTCAAGGGTCGAGATCACAATTCCAGTCTGAGCCCCCAATTCCAGTCTGAGGACCCAATTCCGGTTTGGTATCACAGATGCAGCACAAGGCTCAGGGTCACAATTCCAGTCTGAGGACCCAATTCCGCTTTGGAATCACAACTTAATTTCAAGGTTCGTAATCACAGTTCCAGTTTGAGGTCCCAATTCCGGCTCTGAATCGCAACTGCTCTACATTGCTCGAGGTGACGATTCCAGTCTGAAGACTCAATTCCGGTATGGTATCACAACTGCAGCTCAAGCCTAGTTGTCACATTTCCAGTCTGAGGCCACGATTCCCATTTGGAATCACAACTGCTATTCCTGTCTCGAGATCACAATTCCAGTCTGAGGCCCCAATTCCTGTTTGGAATCAGTACTGCAGTTCAAGGCTCGAGCTCACTATTACAGTTTGGAATCACAATAGGAGTTCATGGAATGAGGTCACAATACCAGTCTGAGGTCATAATTTCTGTTTGGAATCACAATTGCAGTTCAAAGCTCGAGGTCTCAATTCCAGACTGACGTCACAATTCCGATTTGGAATCACAATTGCAGTTCAAGGCTTGAGATCACAGTGCCAGACTGAGGTCACAATTGCGGTTTGGTATCAGAACTGCAGCTCAAATCTCTAGGTCACAAATGCAGTGTGTGGTCACAAATCCCATTTGGAATCACTTTTGCAGTTCAAGGGTCGAGATCACAATTCCAGTCTGAGGCCCCAATTCCAGTCTGAGGACCCAATTCCCGTTTGGTATCACAGATGCAGCACAAGGCTCAGGGTCACAATTCCAGTCTGAGGACCCTATTCCGCTTTGGAATCACAACTTAATTTCAAGGTTCGTAGTCACAGTTCCAGTTTGAGGTCCCAATTCCGGCTCTGAATCGCAACTGCTCTACATTGCTCGAGGTGACGATTCCAGTCTGAAGACTCAATTCCGGTATGGTATCACAACTGCAGCTCAAGCCTAGTTGTCACATTTCCAGTCTGAGGCCACGATTCCCATTTGGAATCACAACTGCTATTCCTGTCTCGAGATCACAATTCCAGTCTGAGGCCCCAATTCCTGTTTGGAATCAGTACTGCAGTTCAAGGCTCGAGCTCACTATTACAGTTTGGAATCACAATAGGAGTTCATGGAATGAGGTCACAATTACTCTCTGAGGTCATAATTTCTGTTTGGAATCACAATTGCAGTTCAAAGCTCGAGGTCTCAATTCCAGTCTGCGGTCACAATTCCGGTTTGGAATCACAATTGCAGTTCAAGGCTTGAGATCACAATGCCAGACTGAGGTCTCAATTCCCGTTTGGAATCACAACTGCTGCTCAATGCTCGGGGTCACAATTCCAGTCTGAGGCCACAATTCCCGTTTGGAATCACAACTGCTATTCAAGGCTTGAGTTTACAATTCCAGTTTGGAATCACAATTGCAGTTCAAGTCTCGAGATCACAATTCCAGTCTGAGGCCCCAATTCCTGTTTGAAATCCAATTGTAGTCCAAGGCTCGAGGTCACAAATCCAGTCTGAGGTCACAATTCTTGTTTGGAATCAAAATTGCAGTTCAAGGCTCAAGATCACAATTGCAGTCTGAGGCCACAATTCCTGTTTGGAATCACAATGGCAGTTCAAGGCTCGAGATCACAATTGCAGTCTGAGGCCACAATTCCGTTTTGTAATCACAACTGCTGTTCATGTCTCGCGGTCACAATTCCAGTCTGAGGCCACAATTCCCGTTTGGAATCACAATGGCAGTTCAAGGCCCGAGATCACAATTCCAGTCTGAGCCCCCAATTCCGGTTTGATTTCAGAGCTGCAGCTTAAGGTTCAGGGTCACAATTCCAGTCTGAGGTCCCGATATCGGTTTGGTTCCACAACTGCAGCTCAAATCTCTAGGTCACAAATTCAGTGTGTGGTCACTAATCCCGTTTGGAATCACATTTACAATTCAAGGGTCGAGATCACAATTCCAGTCTGAGGCCTCAATTCCCGTTTGGAATCACAACTGAAGCTCAAGGCTCGGAGTCACAGTTCTAGTCTGAGGCCACAATTCCCGTTTGGAATTACAACTGCTATTCAAGCCTCGAGGTCACAATTCCGGTTTGGAATCACAATTGCAGTTCAAGGCTTGATTTCACAATTCCGGTTTGGAATCACAATTGCATTTCAAGGCTGGAGAACACAATTCCAGTTTCAAATCACATTTGCATTTTAAGTCATGAGGCCACAATTCCAGTATGAGGACACAATTCCTGTTTGGAATCACAACTGATCTTCAAGGCTTGAGCTCACAATTGCAGTCAGAGTTCATGAATCCTGTTTGGTATCACAAATACATTTCAAGTCTCGAGATCACAATTCCAGTCTTAGGCCCCAAATCCTGTCAGGAAACACTACTAAAGTTCAAGGCTCGAAGACACAATTGCAGTCTGAGGACCTAATACCGGTTTGGTATCAAAACCGCAGCTCAAGGCTCGGGGTCACAAATCCAGTCTGAGATCACAATTGCGGTTTGGTATCAGAACTGCAGCTCAAATCTCTAGGTCACAAATGCAGTGTGTGGTCACAAATCCCGTTTGGAATCACATTTGCAGTTCAAGGGTCGAGATCACAATTCCAGTCTGAGCCCCCAATTCCAGTCTGAGGACCCAATTCCGGTTTGGTATCACAGATGCAGCACAAGGCTCAGGGTCACAATTCCAGTCTGAGGACCCAATTCTGCTTTGGAATCACAACTTAATTTCAAGGTTCGTAATCACAGTTCCAGTTTGAGGTCCCAATTCCGGCTCTGAATCGCAACTGCTCTACATTGCTCGAGGTGACGATTCCAGTCTGAAGACTCAATTCCGGTATGGTATCACAACTGCAGCTCAAGCCTAGTTGTCACATTTCCAGTCTGAGGCCACGATTCCCATTTGGAATCACAACTGCTATTCCTGTCTCGAGATCACAATTCCAGTCTGAGGCCCCAATTCCTGTTTGGAATCAGTACTGCAGTTCAAGGCTCGAGCTCACTATTACAGTTTGGAATCACAATAGGAGTTCATGGAATGAGGTCACAATTCCAGTCTGAGGTCATAATTTCTGTTTGGAATCACAATTGCAGTTCAAAGCTCGAGGTCTCAATTCCAGACTGACGTCACAATTCCGGTTTGGAATCACAATTGCAGTTCAAGGCTTGAGATCACAGTGCCAGACTGAGGTCACAATTGCGGTTTGGTATCAGAACTGCAGCTCAAATCTCTAGGTCACAAATGCAGTGTGTGGTCACAAATCCCATTTGGAATCACTTTTGCAGTTCAAGGGTCGAGATCACAATTCCAGTCTGAGGCCCCAATTCCAGTCTGAGGAACCAATTCCCGTTTGGTATCACAGATGCAGCACAAGGCTCAGGGTCACAATTCCAGTCTGAGGACCCAATTCCGCTTTGGAATCACAACTTAATTTCAAGGTTCGTAGTCACAGTTCCAGTTTGAGGTCCCAATTCCGGCTCTGAATCGCAACTGCTCTACATTGCTCGAGGTGACGATTCCAGTCTGAAGACTCAATTCCGGTATGGTATCACAACTGCAGCTCAAGCCTAGTTGTCACATTTCCAGTCTGAGGCCACGATTCCCGTTTGGAATCACAACTGCTATTCCTGTCTCGAGATCACAATTCCAGTCTGAGGCCTCAATTCCCGTTTGGAATTACAACTGCTATTCAAGCCTCGAGGTCACAATTCCGGTTTGGAATCACAATTGCAGTTCAAGGCTTGATTTCACAATTCCGGTTTGGAATCACAATTGCATTTCAAGGCTGGAGAACACAATTCCAGTTTCAAATCACATTTGCATTTTAAGTCATGAGGCCACAATTCCAGTATGAGGACACAATTCCTGTTTGGAATCACAACTGATCTTCAAGGCTTGAGCTCACAATTGCAGTCAGAGTTCATGAATCCTGTTTGGTATCACAAATACATTTCAAGTCTCGAGATCACAATTCCAGTCTTAGGCCCCAAATCCTGTCAGGAAACACTACTAAAGTTCAAGGCTCGAAGACACAATTGCAGTCTGAGGACCTAATACCGGTTTGGTATCAAAACCGCAGCTCAAGGCTCGGGGTCACAAATCCAGTCTGAGATCACAATTGCGGTTTGGTATCAGAACTGCAGCTCAAATCTCTAGGTCACAAATGCAGTGTGTGGTCACAAATCCCGTTTGGAATCACATTTGCAGTTCAAGGGTCGAGATCACAATTCCAGTCTGAGCCCCCAATTCCAGTCTGAGGACCCAATTCCCGTTTGGTATCACAGATGCAGCACAAGGCTCAGGGTCACAATTCCAGTCTGAGGACCCAATTCCGCTTTGGAATCACAACTTAATTTCAAGGTTCGTAGTCACAGTTCCAGTTTGAGGTCCCAATTCCTCCTCCAATTCTGAATCGCAACTGCTCTACATTGCTCGAGGTGACGATTCCAGTCTGAAGACTCAATTCCGGTATGGTATCACAACTGCAGCTCAAGCCTAGTTGTCACATTTCCAGTCTGAGGCAACGATTCCCGTTTGGAATCACAACTGCTATTCCTGTCTCGAGATCACAATTCCAGTCTGAGGCCCCAATTCCTGTTTGGAATCAGTACTGCAGTTCAAGGCTCGAGCTCACTATTACAGTTTGGAATCACAATAGGAGTTCATGGAATGAGGTCACAATTCCAGTCTGAGGTCATAATTTCTGTTTGGAATCACAATTGCAGTTCAAAGCTCGAGGTCTCAATTCCAGACTGACGTCACAATTCCGATTTGGAATCACAATTGCAGTTCAAGGCTTGAGATCACAGTGCCAGACTGAGGTCACAATTGCGGTTTGGTATCAGAACTGCAGCTCAAATCTCTAGGTCACAAATGCAGTGTGTGGTCACAAATCCCATTTGGAATCACTTTTGCAGTTCAAGGGTCGAGATCACAATTCCAGTCTGAGGCCCCAATTCCAGTCTGAGGAACCAATTCCCGTTTGGTATCACAGATGCAGCACAAGGCTCAGGGTCACAATTCCAGTCTGAGGACCCAATTCCGTTTTGGAATCACAACTTAATTTCAAGGTTCGTAGTCACAGTTCCAGTTTGAGGTCCCAATTCCGGCTCTGAATCGCAACTGCTCTACATTGCTCGAGGTGACGATTCCAGTCTGAAGACTCAATTCCGGTATGGTATCACAACTGCAGCTCAAGCCTAGTTGTCACATTTCCAGTCTGAGGCCACGATTCCCGTTTGGAATCACAACTGCTATTCCTGTCTCGAGATCACAATTCCAGTCTGAGGCCTCAATTCCCGTTTGGAATTACAACTGCTATTCAAGCCTCGAGGTCACAATTCCGGTTTGGAATCACAATTGCAGTTCAAGGCTTGATTTCACAATTCCGGTTTGGAATCACAATTGCATTTCAAGGCTGGAGAACACAATTCCAGTTTCAAATCACATTTGCATTTTAAGTCATGAGGCCACAATTCCAGTATGAGGACACAATTCCTGTCAGGAAACACTACTAAAGTTCAAGGCTCGAAGACACAATTGCAGTCTGAGGACCTAATACCGGTTTGGTATCAAAACCGCAGCTCAAGGCTCGGGGTCACAAATCCAGTCTGAGATCACAATTGCGGTTTGGTATCAGAACTGCAGCTCAAATCTCTAGGTCACAAATGCAGTGTGTGGTCACAAATCCCGTTTGGAATCACATTTGCAGTTCAAGGGTCGAGATCACAATTCCAGTCTGAGCCTCCAATTCCAGTCTGAGGACCCAATTCCGGTTTGGTATCACAGATGCAGCACAAGGCTCAGGGTCACAATTCCAGTCTGAGGACCCAATTCCGCTTTGGAATCACAACTTAATTTCAAGGTTCGTAGTCACAGTTCCAGTTTGAGGTCCCAATTCCGGCTCTGAATCGCAACTGCTCTACATTGCTCGAGGTGACGATTCCAGTCTGAAGACTCAATTCCGGTATGGTATCACAACTGCAGCTCAAGCCTAGTTGTCACATTTCCAGTCTGAGGCCACGATTCCCGTTTGGAATCACAACTGCTATTCCTGTCTCGAGATCACAATTCCAGTCTGAGGCCCCAATTCCTGTTTGGAATCAGTACTGCAGTTCAAGGCTCGAGCTCACTATTACAGTTTGGAATCACAATAGGAGTTCATGGAATGAGGTCACAATTCCAGTCTGAGGTCATAATTTCTGTTTGGAATCACAATTGCAGTTCAAAGCTCGAGGTCTCAATTCCAGACTGACGTCACAATTCCGATTTGGAATCACAATTGCAGTTCAAGGCTTGAGATCACAGTGCCAGACTGAGGTCACAATTGCGGTTTGGTATCAGAACTGCAGCTCAAATCTCTAGGTCACAAATGCAGTGTGTGGTCACAAATCCCATTTGGAATCACTTTTGCAGTTCAAGGGTCGAGATCACAATTCCAGTCTGAGGCCCCAATTCCAGTCTGAGGAACCAATTCCCGTTTGGTATCACAGATGCAGCACAAGGCTCAGGGTCACAATTCCAGTCTGAGGACCCAATTCCGTTTTGGAATCACAACTTAATTTCAAGGTTCGTAGTCACAGTTCCAGTTTGAGGTCCCAATTCCGGCTCTGAATCGCAACTGCTCTACATTGCTCGAGGTGACGATTCCAGTCTGAAGACTCAATTCCGGTATGGTATCACAACTGCAGCTCAAGCCTAGTTGTCACATTTCCAGTCTGAGGCCACGATTCCCGTTTGGAATCACAACTGCTATTCAAGCCTCGAGGTCACAATTCCGGTTTGGAATCACAATTGCAGTTCAAGGCTTGATTTCACAATTCCGGTTTGGAATCACAATTGCATTTCAAGGCTGGAGAACACAATTCCAGTTTCAAATCACATTTGCATTTTAAGTCATGAGGCCACAATTCCAGTATGAGGACACAATTCCTGTCAGGAAACACTACTAAAGTTCAAGGCTCGAAGACACAATTGCAGTCTGAGGACCTAATACCGGTTTGGTATCAAAACCGCAGCTCAAGGCTCGGGGTCACAAATCCAGTCTGAGATCACAATTGCGGTTTGGTATCAGAACTGCAGCTCAAATCTCTAGGTCACAAATGCAGTGTGTGGTCACAAATCCTGTTTGGAATCACATTTGCAGTTCAAGGGTCGAGATCACAATTCCAGTCTGAGCCTCCAATTCCAGTCTGAGGACCCAATTCCGGTTTGGTATCACAGATGCAGCACAAGGCTCAGGGTCACAATTCCAGTCTGAGGACCCAATTCCGCTTTGGAATCACAACTTAATTTCAAGGTTCGTAGTCACAGTTCCAGTTTGAGGTCCCAATTCCGGCTCTGAATCGCAACTGCTCTACATTGCTCGAGGTGACGATTCCAGTCTGAAGACTCAATTCCGGTATGGTATCACAACTGCAGCTCAAGCCTAGTTGTCACATTTCCAGTCTGAGGCCACGATTCCCGTTTGGAATCACAACTGCTATTCCTGTCTCGAGATCACAATTCCAGTCTGAGGCCCCAATTCCTGTTTGGAATCAGTACTGCAGTTCAAGGCTCGAGCTCACTATTACAGTTTGGAATCACAATAGGAGTTCATGGAATGAGGTCACAATTCCAGTCTGAGGTCATAATTTCTGTTTGGAATCACAATTGCAGTTCAAAGCTCGAGGTCTCAATTCCAGACTGACGTCACAATTCCGGTTTGGAATCACAATTGCAGTTCAAGGCTTGAGATCACAGTGCCAGACTGAGGTCACAATTGCGGTTTGGTATCAGAACTGCAGCTCAAATCTCTAGGTCACAAATGCAGTGTGTGGTCACAAATCCCATTTGGAATCACTTTTGCAGTTCAAGGGTCGAGATCACAATTCCAGTCTGAGGCCCCAATTCCAGTCTGAGGAACCAATTCCCGTTTGGTATCACAGATGCAGCACAAGGCTCAGGGTCACAATTCCAGTCTGAGGACCCAATTCCGCTTTGGAATCACAACTTAATTTCAAGGTTCGTAGTCACAGTTCCAGTTTGAGGTCCCAATTCCGGCTCTGAATCGCAACTGCTCTACATTGCTCGAGGTGACGATTCCAGTCTGAAGACTCAATTCCGGTATGGTATCACAACTGCAGCTCAAGCCTAGTTGTCACATTTCCAGTCTGAGGCCACGATTCCCGTTTGGAATCACAACTGCTATTCCTGTCTCGAGATCACAATTCCAGTCTGAGGCCTCAATTCCCGTTTGGAATTACAACTGCTATTCAAGCCTCGAGGTCACAATTCCGGTTTGGAATCACAATTGCAGTTCAAGGCTTGATTTCACAATTCCGGTTTGGAATCACAATTGCATTTCAAGGCTGGAGAACACAATTCCAGTTTCAAATCACATTTGCATTTTAAGTCATGAGGCCACAATTCCAGTATGAGGACACAATTCCTGTCAGGAAACACTACTAAAGTTCAAGGCTCGAAGACACAGTTGCAGTCTGAGGACCTAATACCGGTTTGGTATCAAAACCGCAGCTCAAGGGTCGAGGTCACAAATCCAGTCTGAGATCACAATTGCGGTTTGGTATCAGAACTGCAGCTCAAATCTCTAGGTCACAAATGCAGTGTGTGGTCACAAATCCCGTTTGGAATCACATTTGCAGTTCAAGGGTCGAGATCACAATTCCAGTCTGAGCCCCCAATTCCAGTCTGAGGACCCAATTCCGGTTTGGTATCACAGATGCAGCACAAGGCTCAGGGTCACAATTCCAGTCTGAGGACCCAATTCCGCTTTGGAATCACAACTTAATTTCAAGGTTCGTAATCACAGTTCCAGTTTGAGGTCCCAATTCCGGCTCTGAATCGCAACTGCTCTACATTGCTCGAGGTGACGATTCCAGTCTGAAGACTCAATTCCGGTATGGTATCACAACTGCAGCTCAAGCCTAGTTGTCACATTTCCAGTCTGAGGCCACGATTCCCATTTGGAATCACAACTGCTATTCCTGTCTCGAGATCACAATTCCAGTCTGAGGCCCCAATTCCTGTTTGGAATCAGTACTGCAGTTCAAGGCTCGAGCTCACTATTACAGTTTGGAATCACAATAGGAGTTCATGGAATGAGGTCACAATACCAGTCTGAGGTCATAATTTCTGTTTGGAATCACAATTGCAGTTCAAAGCTCGAGGTCTCAATTCCAGACTGACGTCACAATTCCGATTTGGAATCACAATTGCAGTTCAAGGCTTGAGATCACAGTGCCAGACTGAGGTCACAATTGCGGTTTGGTATCAGAACTGCAGCTCAAATCTCTAGGTCACAAATGCAGTGTGTGGTCACAAATCCCATTTGGAATCACTTTTGCAGTTCAAGGGTCGAGATCACAATTCCAGTCTGAGGCCCCAATTCCAGTCTGAGGACCCAATTCCCGTTTGGTATCACAGATGCAGCACAAGGCTCAGGGTCACAATTCCAGTCTGAGGACCCTATTCCGCTTTGGAATCACAACTTAATTTCAAGGTTCGTAGTCACAGTTCCAGTTTGAGGTCCCAATTCCGGCTCTGAATCGCAACTGCTCTACATTGCTCGAGGTGACGATTCCAGTCTGAAGACTCAATTCCGGTATGGTATCACAACTGCAGCTCAAGCCTAGTTGTCACATTTCCAGTCTGAGGCCACGATTCCCATTTGGAATCACAACTGCTATTCCTGTCTCGAGATCACAATTCCAGTCTGAGGCCCCAATTCCTGTTTGGAATCAGTACTGCAGTTCAAGGCTCGAGCTCACTATTACAGTTTGGAATCACAATAGGAGTTCATGGAATGAGGTCACAATTACTCTCTGAGGTCATAATTTCTGTTTGGAATCACAATTGCAGTTCAAAGCTCGAGGTCTCAATTCCAGTCTGCGGTCACAATTCCGGTTTGGAATCACAATTGCAGTTCAAGGCTTGAGATCACAATGCCAGACTGAGGTCTCAATTCCCGTTTGGAATCACAACTGCTGCTCAATGCTCGGGGTCACAATTCCAGTCTGAGGCCACAATTCCCGTTTGGAATCACAACTGCTATTCAAGGCTTGAGTTTACAATTCCAGTTTGGAATCACAATTGCAGTTCAAGTCTCGAGATCACAATTCCAGTCTGAGGCCCCAATTCCTGTTTGAAATCCAATTGTAGTCCAAGGCTCGAGGTCACAAATCCAGTCTGAGGTCACAATTCTTGTTTGGAATCAAAATTGCAGTTCAAGGCTCAAGATCACAATTGCAGTCTGAGGCCACAATTCCTGTTTGGAATCACAATGGCAGTTCAAGGCTCGAGATCACAATTGCAGTCTGAGGCCACAATTCCGTTTTGTAATCACAACTGCTGTTCATGTCTCGCGGTCACAATTCCAGTCTGAGGCCACAATTCCCGTTTGGAATCACAATGGCAGTTCAAGGCCCGAGATCACAATTCCAGTCTGAGCCCCCAATTCCGGTTTGATTTCAGAGCTGCAGCTTAAGGTTCAGGGTCACAATTCCAGTCTGAGGTCCCGATATCGGTTTGGTTCCACAACTGCAGCTCAAATCTCTAGGTCACAAATTCAGTGTGTGGTCACTAATCCCGTTTGGAATCACATTTACAATTCAAGGGTCGAGATCACAATTCCAGTCTGAGGCCTCAATTCCCGTTTGGAATCACAACTGAAGCTCAAGGCTCGGAGTCACAGTTCTAGTCTGAGGCCACAATTCCCGTTTGGAATTACAACTGCTATTCAAGCCTCGAGGTCACAATTCCGGTTTGGAATCACAATTGCAGTTCAAGGCTTGATTTCACAATTCCGGTTTGGAATCACAATTGCATTTCAAGGCTGGAGAACACAATTCCAGTTTCAAATCACATTTGCATTTTAAGTCATGAGGCCACAATTCCAGTATGAGGACACAATTCCTGTTTGGAATCACAACTGATCTTCAAGGCTTGAGCTCACAATTGCAGTCAGAGTTCATGAATCCTGTTTGGTATCACAAATACATTTCAAGTCTCGAGATCACAATTCCAGTCTTAGGCCCCAAATCCTGTCAGGAAACACTACTAAAGTTCAAGGCTCGAAGACACAATTGCAGTCTGAGGACCTAATACCGGTTTGGTATCAAAACCGCAGCTCAAGGCTCGGGGTCACAAATCCAGTCTGAGATCACAATTGCGGTTTGGTATCAGAACTGCAGCTCAAATCTCTAGGTCACAAATGCAGTGTGTGGTCACAAATCCCGTTTGGAATCACATTTGCAGTTCAAGGGTCGAGATCACAATTCCAGTCTGAGCCCCCAATTCCAGTCTGAGGACCCAATTCCGGTTTGGTATCACAGATGCAGCACAAGGCTCAGGGTCACAATTCCAGTCTGAGGACCCAATTCCGCTTTGGAATCACAACTTAATTTCAAGGTTCGTAGTCACAGTTCCAGTTTGAGGTCCCAATTCCTCCTCCAATTCTGAATCGCAACTGCTCTACATTGCTCGAGGTGACGATTCCAGTCTGAAGACTCAATTCCGGTATGGTATCACAACTGCAGCTCAAGCCTAGTTGTCACATTTCCAGTCTGAGGCAACGATTCCCGTTTGGAATCACAACTGCTATTCCTGTCTCGAGATCACAATTCCAGTCTGAGGCCCCAATTCCTGTTTGGAATCAGTACTGCAGTTCAAGGCTCGAGCTCACTATTACAGTTTGGAATCACAATAGGAGTTCATGGAATGAGGTCACAATTCCAGTCTGAGGTCATAATTTCTGTTTGGAATCACAATTGCAGTTCAAAGCTCGAGGTCTCAATTCCAGACTGACGTCACAATTCCGGTTTGGAATCACAATTGCAGTTCAAGGCTTGAGATCACAGTGCCAGACTGAGGTCACAATTGCGGTTTGGTATCAGAACTGCAGCTCAAATCTCTAGGTCACAAATGCAGTGTGTGGTCACAAATCCCATTTGGAATCACTTTTGCAGTTCAAGGGTCGAGATCACAATTCCAGTCTGAGGCCCCAATTCCAGTCTGAGGAACCAATTCCCGTTTGGTATCACAGATGCAGCACAAGGCTCAGGGTCACAATTCCAGTCTGAGGACCCAATTCCGCTTTGGAATCACAACTTAATTTCAAGGTTCGTAGTCACAGTTCCAGTTTGAGGTCCCAATTCCGGCTCTGAATCGCAACTGCTCTACATTGCTCGAGGTGACGATTCCAGTCTGAAGACTCAATTCCGGTATGGTATCACAACTGCAGCTCAAGCCTAGTTGTCACATTTCCAGTCTGAGGCAACGATTCCCGTTTGGAATCACAACTGCTATTCCTGTCTCGAGATCACAATTCCAGTCTGAGGCCCCAATTCCTGTTTGGAATCAGTACTGCAGTTCAAGGCTCGAGCTCACTATTACAGTTTGGAATCACAATAGGAGTTCATGGAATGAGGTCACAATACCAGTCTGAGGTCATAATTTCTGTTTGGAATCACAATTGCAGTTCAAAGCTCGAGGTCTCAATTCCAGACTGACGTCACAATTCCGATTTGGAATCACAATTGCAGTTCAAGGCTTGAGATCACAGTGCCAGACTGAGGTCACAATTGCGGTTTGGTATCAGAACTGCAGCTCAAATCTCTAGGTCACAAATGCAGTGTGTGGTCACAAATCCCATTTGGAATCACTTTTGCAGTTCAAGGGTCGAGATCACAATTCCAGTCTGAGGCCCCAATTCCAGTCTGAGGACCCAATTCCCGTTTGGTATCACAGATGCAGCACAAGGCTCAGGGTCACAATTCCAGTCTGAGGACCCTATTCCGCTTTGGAATCACAACTTAATTTCAAGGTTCGTAGTCACAGTTCCAGTTTGAGGTCCCAATTCCGGCTCTGAATCGCAACTGCTCTACATTGCTCGAGGTGACGATTCCAGTCTGAAGACTCAATTCCGGTATGGTATCACAACTGCAGCTCAAGCCTAGTTGTCACATTTCCAGTCTGAGGCCACGATTCCCATTTGGAATCACAACTGCTATTCCTGTCTCGAGATCACAATTCCAGTCTGAGGCCCCAATTCCTGTTTGGAATCAGTACTGCAGTTCAAGGCTCGAGCTCACTATTACAGTTTGGAATCACAATAGGAGTTCATGGAATGAGGTCACAATTACTCTCTGAGGTCATAATTTCTGTTTGGAATCACAATTGCAGTTCAAAGCTCGAGGTCTCAATTCCAGTCTGCGGTCACAATTCCGGTTTGGAATCACAATTGCAGTTCAAGGCTTGAGATCACAATGCCAGACTGAGGTCTCAATTCCCGTTTGGAATCACAACTGCTGCTCAATGCTCGGGGTCACAATTCCAGTCTGAGGCCACAATTCCCGTTTGGAATCACAACTGCTATTCAAGGCTTGAGTTTACAATTCCAGTTTGGAATCACAATTGCAGTTCAAGTCTCGAGATCACAATTCCAGTCTGAGGCCCCAATTCCTGTTTGAAATCCAATTGTAGTCCAAGGCTCGAGGTCACAAATCCAGTCTGAGGTCACAATTCTTGTTTGGAATCAAAATTGCAGTTCAAGGCTCAAGATCACAATTGCAGTCTGAGGCCACAATTCCTGTTTGGAATCACAATGGCAGTTCAAGGCTCGAGATCACAATTGCAGTCTGAGGCCACAATTCCGTTTTGTAATCACAACTGCTGTTCATGTCTCGCGGTCACAATTCCAGTCTGAGGCCACAATTCCCGTTTGGAATCACAATGGCAGTTCAAGGCCCGAGATCACAATTCCAGTCTGAGCCCCCAATTCCGGTTTGATTTCAGAGCTGCAGCTTAAGGTTCAGGGTCACAATTCCAGTCTGAGGTCCCGATATCGGTTTGGTTCCACAACTGCAGCTCAAATCTCTAGGTCACAAATTCAGTGTGTGGTCACTAATCCCGTTTGGAATCACATTTACAATTCAAGGGTCGAGATCACAATTCCAGTCTGAGGCCTCAATTCCCGTTTGGAATCACAACTGAAGCTCAAGGCTCGGAGTCACAGTTCTAGTCTGAGGCCACAATTCCCGTTTGGAATTACAACTGCTATTCAAGCCTCGAGGTCACAATTCCGGTTTGGAATCACAATTGCAGTTCAAGGCTTGATTTCACAATTCCGGTTTGGAATCACAATTGCATTTCAAGGCTGGAGAACACAATTCCAGTTTCAAATCACATTTGCATTTTAAGTCATGAGGCCACAATTCCAGTATGAGGACACAATTCCTGTTTGGAATCACAACTGATCTTCAAGGCTTGAGCTCACAATTGCAGTCAGAGTTCATGAATCCTGTTTGGTATCACAAATACATTTCAAGTCTCGAGATCACAATTCCAGTCTTAGGCCCCAAATCCTGTCAGGAAACACTACTAAAGTTCAAGGCTCGAAGACACAATTGCAGTCTGAGGACCTAATACCGGTTTGGTATCAAAACCGCAGCTCAAGGCTCGGGGTCACAAATCCAGTCTGAGATCACAATTGCGGTTTGGTATCAGAACTGCAGCTCAAATCTCTAGGTCACAAATGCAGTGTGTGGTCACAAATCCCGTTTGGAATCACATTTGCAGTTCAAGGGTCGAGATCACAATTCCAGTCTGAGCCCCCAATTCCAGTCTGAGGACCCAATTCCGGTTTGGTATCACAGATGCAGCACAAGGCTCAGGGTCACAATTCCAGTCTGAGGACCCAATTCCGCTTTGGAATCACAACTTAATTTCAAGGTTCGTAGTCACAGTTCCAGTTTGAGGTCCCAATTCCTCCTCCAATTCTGAATCGCAACTGCTCTACATTGCTCGAGGTGACGATTCCAGTCTGAAGACTCAATTCCGGTATGGTATCACAACTGCAGCTCAAGCCTAGTTGTCACATTTCCAGTCTGAGGCAACGATTCCCGTTTGGAATCACAACTGCTATTCCTGTCTCGAGATCACAATTCCAGTCTGAGGCCCCAATTCCTGTTTGGAATCAGTACTGCAGTTCAAGGCTCGAGCTCACTATTACAGTTTGGAATCACAATAGGAGTTCATGGAATGAGGTCACAATTCCAGTCTGAGGTCATAATTTCTGTTTGGAATCACAATTGCAGTTCAAAGCTCGAGGTCTCAATTCCAGACTGACGTCACAATTCCGGTTTGGAATCACAATTGCAGTTCAAGGCTTGAGATCACAGTGCCAGACTGAGGTCACAATTGCGGTTTGGTATCAGAACTGCAGCTCAAATCTCTAGGTCACAAATGCAGTGTGTGGTCACAAATCCCATTTGGAATCACTTTTGCAGTTCAAGGGTCGAGATCACAATTCCAGTCTGAGGCCCCAATTCCAGTCTGAGGAACCAATTCCCGTTTGGTATCACAGATGCAGCACAAGGCTCAGGGTCACAATTCCAGTCTGAGGACCCAATTCCGCTTTGGAATCACAACTTAATTTCAAGGTTCGTAGTCACAGTTCCAGTTTGAGGTCCCAATTCCGGCTCTGAATCGCAACTGCTCTACATTGCTCGAGGTGACGATTCCAGTCTGAAGACTCAATTCCGGTATGGTATCACAACTGCAGCTCAAGCCTAGTTGTCACATTTCCAGTCTGAGGCCACGATTCCCGTTTGGAATCACAACTGCTATTCCTGTCTCGAGATCACAATTCCAGTCTGAGGCCTCAATTCCCGTTTGGAATTACAACTGCTATTCAAGCCTCGAGGTCACAATTCCGGTTTGGAATCACAATTGCAGTTCAAGGCTTGATTTCACAATTCCGGTTTGGAATCACAATTGCATTTCAAGGCTGGAGAACACAATTCCAGTTTCAAATCACATTTGCATTTTAAGTCATGAGGCCACAATTCCAGTATGAGGACACAATTCCTGTTTGGAATCACAACTGATCTTCAAGGCTTGAGCTCACAATTGCAGTCAGAGTTCATGAATCCTGTTTGGTATCACAAATACATTTCAAGTCTCGAGATCACAATTCCAGTCTTAGGCCCCAAATCCTGTCAGGAAACACTACTAAAGTTCAAGGCTCGAAGACACAATTGCAGTCTGAGGACCTAATACCGGTTTGGTATCAAAACCGCAGCTCAAGGCTCGGGGTCACAAATCCAGTCTGAGATCACAATTGCGGTTTGGTATCAGAACTGCAGCTCAAATCTCTAGGTCACAAATGCAGTGTGTGGTCACAAATCCCGTTTGGAATCACATTTGCAGTTCAAGGGTCGAGATCACAATTCCAGTCTGAGCCCCCAATTCCAGTCTGAGGACCCAATTCCCGTTTGGTATCACAGATGCAGCACAAGGCTCAGGGTCACAATTCCAGTCTGAGGACCCAATTCCGCTTTGGAATCACAACTTAATTTCAAGGTTCGTAGTCACAGTTCCAGTTTGAGGTCCCAATTCCTCCTCCAATTCTGAATCGCAACTGCTCTACATTGCTCGAGGTGACGATTCCAGTCTGAAGACTCAATTCCGGTATGGTATCACAACTGCAGCTCAAGCCTAGTTGTCACATTTCCAGTCTGAGGCCACGATTCCCGTTTGGAATCACAACTGCTATTCCTGTCTCGAGATCACAATTCCAGTCTGAGGCCCCAATTCCTGTTTGGAATCAGTACTGCAGTTCAAGGCTCGAGCTCACTATTACAGTTTGGAATCACAATAGGAGTTCATGGAATGAGGTCACAATTCCAGTCTGAGGTCATAATTTTTGTTTGGAATCACAATTGCAGTTCAAAGCTCGAGGTCTCAATTCCAGACTGACGTCACAATTCCGATTTGGAATCACAATTGCAGTTCAAGGCTTGAGATCACAGTGCCAGACTGAGGTCACAATTGCGGTTTGGTATCAGAACTGCAGCTCAAATCTCTAGGTCACAAATGCAGTGTGTGGTCACAAATCCCATTTGGAATCACTTTTGCAGTTCAAGGGTCGAGATCACAATTCCAGTCTGAGGCCCCAATTCCAGTCTGAGGAACCAATTCCCGTTTGGTATCACAGATGCAGCACAAGGCTCAGGGTCACAATTCCAGTCTGAGGACCCAATTCCGTTTTGGAATCACAACTTAATTTCAAGGTTCGTAGTCACAGTTCCAGTTTGAGGTCCCAATTCCGGCTCTGAATCGCAACTGCTCTACATTGCTCGAGGTGACGATTCCAGTCTGAAGACTCAATTCCGGTATGGTATCACAACTGCAGCTCAAGCCTAGTTGTCACATTTCCAGTCTGAGGCCACGATTCCCGTTTGGAATCACAACTGCTATTCCTGTCTCGAGATCACAATTCCAGTCTGAGGCCTCAATTCCCGTTTGGAATTACAACTGCTATTCAAGCCTCGAGGTCACAATTCCGGTTTGGAATCACAATTGCAGTTCAAGGCTTGATTTCACAATTCCGGTTTGGAATCACAATTGCATTTCAAGGCTGGAGAACACAATTCCAGTTTCAAATCACATTTGCATTTTAAGTCATGAGGCCACAATTCCAGTATGAGGACACAATTCCTGTCAGGAAACACTACTAAAGTTCAAGGCTCGAAGACACAATTGCAGTCTGAGGACCTAATACCGGTTTGGTATCAAAACCGCAGCTCAAGGCTCGGGGTCACAAATCCAGTCTGAGATCACAATTGCGGTTTGGTATCAGAACTGCAGCTCAAATCTCTAGGTCACAAATGCAGTGTGTGGTCACAAATCCTGTTTGGAATCACATTTGCAGTTCAAGGGTCGAGATCACAATTCCAGTCTGAGCCTCCAATTCCAGTCTGAGGACCCAATTCCGGTTTGGTATCACAGATGCAGCACAAGGCTCAGGGTCACAATTCCAGTCTGAGGACCCAATTCCGCTTTGGAATCACAACTTAATTTCAAGGTTCGTAGTCACAGTTCCAGTTTGAGGTCCCAATTCCGGCTCTGAATCGCAACTGCTCTACATTGCTCGAGGTGACGATTCCAGTCTGAAGACTCAATTCCGGTATGGTATCACAACTGCAGCTCAAGCCTAGTTGTCACATTTCCAGTCTGAGGCCACGATTCCCGTTTGGAATCACAACTGCTATTCCTGTCTCGAGATCACAATTCCAGTCTGAGGCCCCAATTCCTGTTTGGAATCAGTACTGCAGTTCAAGGCTCGAGCTCACTATTACAGTTTGGAATCACAATAGGAGTTCATGGAATGAGGTCACAATTCCAGTCTGAGGTCATAATTTCTGTTTGGAATCACAATTGCAGTTCAAAGCTCGAGGTCTCAATTCCAGACTGACGTCACAATTCCGGTTTGGAATCACAATTGCAGTTCAAGGCTTGAGATCACAGTGCCAGACTGAGGTCACAATTGCGGTTTGGTATCAGAACTGCAGCTCAAATCTCTAGGTCACAAATGCAGTGTGTGGTCACAAATCCCATTTGGAATCACTTTTGCAGTTCAAGGGTCGAGATCACAATTCCAGTCTGAGGCCCCAATTCCAGTCTGAGGAACCAATTCCCGTTTGGTATCACAGATGCAGCACAAGGCTCAGGGTCACAATTCCAGTCTGAGGACCCAATTCCGCTTTGGAATCACAACTTAATTTCAAGGTTCGTAGTCACAGTTCCAGTTTGAGGTCCCAATTCCGGCTCTGAATCGCAACTGCTCTACATTGCTCGAGGTGACGATTCCAGTCTGAAGACTCAATTCCGGTATGGTATCACAACTGCAGCTCAAGCCTAGTTGTCACATTTCCAGTCTGAGGCCACGATTCCCGTTTGGAATCACAACTGCTATTCCTGTCTCGAGATCACAATTCCAGTCTGAGGCCTCAATTCCCGTTTGGAATTACAACTGCTATTCAAGCCTCGAGGTCACAATTCCGGTTTGGAATCACAATTGCAGTTCAAGGCTTGATTTCACAATTCCGGTTTGGAATCACAATTGCATTTCAAGGCTGGAGAACACAATTCCAGTTTCAAATCACATTTGCATTTTAAGTCATGAGGCCACAATTCCAGTATGAGGACACAATTCCTGTCAGGAAACACTACTAAAGTTCAAGGCTCGAAGACACAGTTGCAGTCTGAGGACCTAATACCGGTTTGGTATCAAAACCGCAGCTCAAGGGTCGAGGTCACAAATCCAGTCTGAGATCACAATTGCGGTTTGGTATCAGAACTGCAGCTCAAATCTCTAGGTCACAAATGCAGTGTGTGGTCACAAATCCCGTTTGGAATCACATTTGCAGTTCAAGGGTCGAGATCACAATTCCAGTCTGAGCCCCCAATTCCAGTCTGAGGACCCAATTCCGGTTTGGTATCACAGATGCAGCACAAGGCTCAGGGTCACAATTCCAGTCTGAGGACCCAATTCCGCTTTGGAATCACAACTTAATTTCAAGGTTCGTAATCACAGTTCCAGTTTGAGGTCCCAATTCCGGCTCTGAATCGCAACTGCTCTACATTGCTCGAGGTGACGATTCCAGTCTGAAGACTCAATTCCGGTATGGTATCACAACTGCAGCTCAAGCCTAGTTGTCACATTTCCAGTCTGAGGCCACGATTCCCATTTGGAATCACAACTGCTATTCCTGTCTCGAGATCACAATTCCAGTCTGAGGCCCCAATTCCTGTTTGGAATCAGTACTGCAGTTCAAGGCTCGAGCTCACTATTACAGTTTGGAATCACAATAGGAGTTCATGGAATGAGGTCACAATACCAGTCTGAGGTCATAATTTCTGTTTGGAATCACAATTGCAGTTCAAAGCTCGAGGTCTCAATTCCAGACTGACGTCACAATTCCGATTTGGAATCACAATTGCAGTTCAAGGCTTGAGATCACAGTGCCAGACTGAGGTCACAATTGCGGTTTGGTATCAGAACTGCAGCTCAAATCTCTAGGTCACAAATGCAGTGTGTGGTCACAAATCCCATTTGGAATCACTTTTGCAGTTCAAGGGTCGAGATCACAATTCCAGTCTGAGGCCCCAATTCCAGTCTGAGGACCCAATTCCCGTTTGGTATCACAGATGCAGCACAAGGCTCAGGGTCACAATTCCAGTCTGAGGACCCTATTCCGCTTTGGAATCACAACTTAATTTCAAGGTTCGTAGTCACAGTTCCAGTTTGAGGTCCCAATTCCGGCTCTGAATCGCAACTGCTCTACATTGCTCCAGGTGACGATTCCAGTCTGAAGACTCAATTCCGGTATGGTATCACAACTGCAGCTCAAGCCTAGTTGTCACATTTCCAGTCTGAGGCCACGATTCCCATTTGGAATCACAACTGCTATTCCTGTCTCGAGATCACAATTCCAGTCTGAGGCCCCAATTCCTGTTTGGAATCAGTACTGCAGTTCAAGGCTCGAGCTCACTATTACAGTTTGGAATCACAATAGGAGTTCATGGAATGAGGTCACAATTACTCTCTGAGGTCATAATTTCTGTTTGGAATCACAATTGCAGTTCAAAGCTCGAGGTCTCAATTCCAGTCTGCGGTCACAATTCCGGTTTGGAATCACAATTGCAGTTCAAGGCTTGAGATCACAATGCCAGACTGAGGTCTCAATTCCCGTTTGGAATCACAACTGCTGCTCAATGCTCGGGGTCACAATTCCAGTCTGAGGCCACAATTCCCGTTTGGAATCACAACTGCTATTCAAGGCTTGAGTTTACAATTCCAGTTTGGAATCACAATTGCAGTTCAAGTCTCGAGATCACAATTCCAGTCTGAGGCCCCAATTCCTGTTTGAAATCCAATTGTAGTCCAAGGCTCGAGGTCACAAATCCAGTCTGAGGTCACAATTCTTGTTTGGAATCAAAATTGCAGTTCAAGGCTCAAGATCACAATTGCAGTCTGAGGCCACAATTCCTGTTTGGAATCACAATGGCAGTTCAAGGCTCGAGATCACAATTGCAGTCTGAGGCCACAATTCCGTTTTGTAATCACAACTGCTGTTCATGTCTCGCGGTCACAATTCCAGTCTGAGGCCACAATTCCCGTTTGGAATCACAATGGCAGTTCAAGGCCCGAGATCACAATTCCAGTCTGAGCCCCCAATTCCGGTTTGATTTCAGAGCTGCAGCTTAAGGTTCAGGGTCACAATTCCAGTCTGAGGTCCCGATATCGGTTTGGTTCCACAACTGCAGCTCAAATCTCTAGGTCACAAATTCAGTGTGTGGTCACTAATCCCGTTTGGAATCACATTTACAATTCAAGGGTCGAGATCACAATTCCAGTCTGAGGCCTCAATTCCCGTTTGGAATCACAACTGAAGCTCAAGGCTCGGAGTCACAGTTCTAGTCTGAGGCCACAATTCCCGTTTGGAATTACAACTGCTATTCAAGCCTCGAGGTCACAATTCCGGTTTGGAATCACAATTGCAGTTCAAGGCTTGATTTCACAATTCCGGTTTGGAATCACAATTGCATTTCAAGGCTGGAGAACACAATTCCAGTTTCAAATCACATTTGCATTTTAAGTCATGAGGCCACAATTCCAGTATGAGGACACAATTCCTGTCAGGAAACACTACTAAAGTTCAAGGCTCGAAGACACAATTGCAGTCTGAGGACCTAATACCGGTTTGGTATCAAAACCGCAGCTCAAGGCTCGGGGTCACAAATCCAGTCTGAGATCACAATTGCGGTTTGGTATCAGAACTGCAGCTCAAATCTCTAGGTCACAAATGCAGTGTGTGGTCACAAATCCTGTTTGGAATCACATTTGCAGTTCAAGGGTCGAGATCACAATTCCAGTCTGAGCCTCCAATTCCAGTCTGAGGACCCAATTCCGGTTTGGTATCACAGATGCAGCACAAGGCTCAGGGTCACAATTCCAGTCTGAGGACCCAATTCCGCTTTGGAATCACAACTTAATTTCAAGGTTCGTAGTCACAGTTCCAGTTTGAGGTCCCAATTCCGGCTCTGAATCGCAACTGCTCTACATTGCTCGAGGTGACGATTCCAGTCTGAAGACTCAATTCCGGTATGGTATCACAACTGCAGCTCAAGCCTAGTTGTCACATTTCCAGTCTGAGGCCACGATTCCCGTTTGGAATCACAACTGCTATTCCTGTCTCGAGATCACAATTCCAGTCTGAGGCCCCAATTCCTGTTTGGAATCAGTACTGCAGTTCAAGGCTCGAGCTCACTATTACAGTTTGGAATCACAATAGGAGTTCATGGAATGAGGTCACAATTCCAGTCTGAGGTCATAATTTCTGTTTGGAATCACAATTGCAGTTCAAAGCTCGAGGTCTCAATTCCAGACTGACGTCACAATTCCGGTTTGGAATCACAATTGCAGTTCAAGGCTTGAGATCACAGTGCCAGACTGAGGTCACAATTGCGGTTTGGTATCAGAACTGCAGCTCAAATCTCTAGGTCACAAATGCAGTGTGTGGTCACAAATCCCATTTGGAATCACTTTTGCAGTTCAAGGGTCGAGATCACAATTCCAGTCTGAGGCCCCAATTCCAGTCTGAGGAACCAATTCCCGTTTGGTATCACAGATGCAGCACAAGGCTCAGGGTCACAATTCCAGTCTGAGGACCCAATTCCGCTTTGGAATCACAACTTAATTTCAAGGTTCGTAGTCACAGTTCCAGTTTGAGGTCCCAATTCCGGCTCTGAATCGCAACTGCTCTACATTGCTCGAGGTGACGATTCCAGTCTGAAGACTCAATTCCGGTATGGTATCACAACTGCAGCTCAAGCCTAGTTGTCACATTTCCAGTCTGAGGCCACGATTCCCGTTTGGAATCACAACTGCTATTCCTGTCTCGAGATCACAATTCCAGTCTGAGGCCTCAATTCCCGTTTGGAATTACAACTGCTATTCAAGCCTCGAGGTCACAATTCCGGTTTGGAATCACAATTGCAGTTCAAGGCTTGATTTCACAATTCCGGTTTGGAATCACAATTGCATTTCAAGGCTGGAGAACACAATTCCAGTTTCAAATCACATTTGCATTTTAAGTCATGAGGCCACAATTCCAGTATGAGGACACAATTCCTGTCAGGAAACACTACTAAAGTTCAAGGCTCGAAGACACAGTTGCAGTCTGAGGACCTAATACCGGTTTGGTATCAAAACCGCAGCTCAAGGGTCGAGGTCACAAATCCAGTCTGAGATCACAATTGCGGTTTGGTATCAGAACTGCAGCTCAAATCTCTAGGTCACAAATGCAGTGTGTGGTCACAAATCCCATTTGGAATCACATTTGCAGTTCAAGGGTCGAGATCACAATTCCAGTCTGAGCCCCCAATTCCAGTCTGAGGACCCAATTCCGGTTTGGTATCACAGATGCAGCACAAGGCTCAGGGTCACAATTCCAGTCTGAGGACCCAATTCCGCTTTGGAATCACAACTTAATTTCAAGGTTCGTAATCACAGTTCCAGTTTGAGGTCCCAATTCCGGCTCTGAATCGCAACTGCTCTACATTGCTCGAGGTGACGATTCCAGTCTGAAGACTCAATTCCGGTATGGTATCACAACTGCAGCTCAAGCCTAGTTGTCACATTTCCAGTCTGAGGCCACGATTCCCATTTGGAATCACAACTGCTATTCCTGTCTCGAGATCACAATTCCAGTCTGAGGCCCCAATTCCTGTTTGGAATCAGTACTGCAGTTCAAGGCTCGAGCTCACTATTACAGTTTGGAATCACAATAGGAGTTCATGGAATGAGGTCACAATACCAGTCTGAGGTCATAATTTCTGTTTGGAATCACAATTGCAGTTCAAAGCTCGAGGTCTCAATTCCAGACTGACGTCACAATTCCGATTTGGAATCACAATTGCAGTTCAAGGCTTGAGATCACAGTGCCAGACTGAGGTCACAATTGCGGTTTGGTATCAGAACTGCAGCTCAAATCTCTAGGTCACAAATGCAGTGTGTGGTCACAAATCCCATTTGGAATCACTTTTGCAGTTCAAGGGTCGAGATCACAATTCCAGTCTGAGGCCCCAATTCCAGTCTGAGGACCCAATTCCCGTTTGGTATCACAGATGCAGCACAAGGCTCAGGGTCACAATTCCAGTCTGAGGACCCTATTCCGCTTTGGAATCACAACTTAATTTCAAGGTTCGTAGTCACAGTTCCAGTTTGAGGTCCCAATTCCGGCTCTGAATCGCAACTGCTCTACATTGCTCGAGGTGACGATTCCAGTCTGAAGACTCAATTCCGGTATGGTATCACAACTGCAGCTCAAGCCTAGTTGTCACATTTCCAGTCTGAGGCCACGATTCCCGTTTGGAATCACAACTGCTATTCCTGTCTCGAGATCACAATTCCAGTCTGAGGCCCCAATTCCTGTTTGGAATCAGTACTGCAGTTCAAGGCTCGAGCTCACTATTACAGTTTGGAATCACAATAGGAGTTCATGGAATGAGGTCACAATTACTCTCTGAGGTCATAATTTCTGTTTGGAATCACAATTGCAGTTCAAAGCTCGAGGTCTCAATTCCAGTCTGCGGTCACAATTCCGGTTTGGAATCACAATTGCAGTTCAAGGCTTGAGATCACAATGCCAGACTGAGGTCTCAATTCCCGTTTGGAATCACAACTGCTGCTCAATGCTCGGGGTCACAATTCCAGTCTGAGGCCACAATTCCCGTTTGGAATCACAACTGCTATTCAAGGCTTGAGTTTACAATTCCAGTTTGGAATCACAATTGCAGTTCAAGTCTCGAGATCACAATTCCAGTCTGAGGCCCCAATTCCTGTTTGAAATCCAATTGTAGTCCAAGGCTCGAGGTCACAAATCCAGTCTGAGGTCACAATTCTTGTTTGGAATCAAAATTGCAGTTCAAGGCTCAAGATCACAATTGCAGTCTGAGGCCACAATTCCTGTTTGGAATCACAATGGCAGTTCAAGGCTCGAGATCACAATTGCAGTCTGAGGCCACAATTCCGTTTTGTAATCACAACTGCTGTTCATGTCTCGCGGTCACAATTCCAGTCTGAGGCCACAATTCCCGTTTGGAATCACAATGGCAGTTCAAGGCCCGAGATCACAATTCCAGTCTGAGCCCCCAATTCCGGTTTGATTTCAGAGCTGCAGCTTAAGGTTCAGGGTCACAATTCCAGTCTGAGGTCCCGATATCGGTTTGGTTCCACAACTGCAGCTCAAATCTCTAGGTCACAAATTCAGTGTGTGGTCACTAATCCCGTTTGGAATCACATTTACAATTCAAGGGTCGAGATCACAATTCCAGTCTGAGGCCTCAATTCCCGTTTGGAATCACAACTGAAGCTCAAGGCTCGGAGTCACAGTTCTAGTCTGAGGCCACAATTCCCGTTTGGAATTACAACTGCTATTCAAGCCTCGAGGTCACAATTCCGGTTTGGAATCACAATTGCAGTTCAAGGCTTGATTTCACAATTCCGGTTTGGAATCACAATTGCATTTCAAGGCTGGAGAACACAATTCCAGTTTCAAATCACATTTGCATTTTAAGTCATGAGGCCACAATTCCAGTATGAGGACACAATTCCTGTTTGGAATCACAACTGATCTTCAAGGCTTGAGCTCACAATTGCAGTCAGAGTTCATGAATCCTGTTTGGTATCACAAATACATTTCAAGTCTCGAGATCACAATTCCAGTCTTAGGCCCCAAATCCTGTCAGGAAACACTACTAAAGTTCAAGGCTCGAAGACACAATTGCAGTCTGAGGACCTAATACCGGTTTGGTATCAAAACCGCAGCTCAAGGCTCGGGGTCACAAATCCAGTCTGAGATCACAATTGCGGTTTGGTATCAGAACTGCAGCTCAAATCTCTAGGTCACAAATGCAGTGTGTGGTCACAAATCCCGTTTGGAATCACATTTGCAGTTCAAGGGTCGAGATCACAATTCCAGTCTGAGCCCCCAATTCCAGTCTGAGGACCCAATTCCGGTTTGGTATCACAGATGCAGCACAAGGCTCAGGGTCACAATTCCAGTCTGAGGACCCAATTCCGCTTTGGAATCACAACTTAATTTCAAGGTTCGTAATCACAGTTCCAGTTTGAGGTCCCAATTCCGGCTCTGAATCGCAACTGCTCTACATTGCTCGAGGTGACGATTCCAGTCTGAAGACTCAATTCCGGTATGGTATCACAACTGCAGCTCAAGCCTAGTTGTCACATTTCCAGTCTGAGGCCACGATTCCCATTTGGAATCACAACTGCTATTCCTGTCTCGAGATCACAATTCCAGTCTGAGGCCCCAATTCCTGTTTGGAATCAGTACTGCAGTTCAAGGCTCGAGCTCACTATTACAGTTTGGAATCACAATAGGAGTTCATGGAATGAGGTCACAATTCCAGTCTGAGGTCATAATTTCTGTTTGGAATCACAATTGCAGTTCAAAGCTCGAGGTCTCAATTCCAGACTGACGTCACAATTCCGGTTTGGAATCACAATTGCAGTTCAAGGCTTGAGATCACAGTGCCAGACTGAGGTCACAATTGCGGTTTGGTATCAGAACTGCAGCTCAAATCTCTAGGTCACAAATGCAGTGTGTGGTCACAAATCCCATTTGGAATCACTTTTGCAGTTCAAGGGTCGAGATCACAATTCCAGTCTGAGGCCCCAATTCCAGTCTGAGGAACCAATTCCCGTTTGGTATCACAGATGCAGCACAAGGCTCAGGGTCACAATTCCAGTCTGAGGACCCAATTCCGTTTTGGAATCACAACTTAATTTCAAGGTTCGTAGTCACAGTTCCAGTTTGAGGTCCCAATTCCGGCTCTGAATCGCAACTGCTCTACATTGCTCGAGGTGACGATTCCAGTCTGAAGACTCAATTCCGGTATGGTATCACAACTGCAGCTCAAGCCTAGTTGTCACATTTCCAGTCTGAGGCCACGATTCCCGTTTGGAATCACAACTGCTATTCCTGTCTCGAGATCACAATTCCAGTCTGAGGCCTCAATTCCCGTTTGGAATTACAACTGCTATTCAAGCCTCGAGGTCACAATTCCGGTTTGGAATCACAATTGCAGTTCAAGGCTTGATTTCACAATTCCGGTTTGGAATCACAATTGCATTTCAAGGCTGGAGAACACAATTCCAGTTTCAAATCACATTTGCATTTTAAGTCATGAGGCCACAATTCCAGTATGAGGACACAATTCCTGTCAGGAAACACTACTAAAGTTCAAGGCTCGAAGACACAATTGCAGTCTGAGGACCTAATACCGGTTTGGTATCAAAACCGCAGCTCAAGGCTCGGGGTCACAAATCCAGTCTGAGATCACAATTGCGGTTTGGTATCAGAACTGCAGCTCAAATCTCTAGGTCACAAATGCAGTGTGTGGTCACAAATCCCATTTGGAATCACTTTTGCAGTTCAAGGGTCGAGATCACAATTCCAGTCTGAGGCCCCAATTCCAGTCTGAGGAACCAATTCCCGTTTGGTATCACAGATGCAGCACAAGGCTCAGGGTCACAATTCCAGTCTGAGGACCCAATTCCGTTTTGGAATCACAACTTAATTTCAAGGTTCGTAGTCACAGTTCCAGTTTGAGGTCCCAATTCCGGCTCTGAATCGCAACTGCTCTACATTGCTCGAGGTGACTATTCCAGTCTGAAGACTCAATTCCGGTATGGTATCACAACTGCAGCTCAAGCCTAGTTGTCACATTTCCAGTCTGAGGCCACGATTCCCGTTTGGAATCACAACTGCTATTCCTGTCTCGAGATCACAATTCCAGTCTGAGGCCCCAATTCCTGTTTGGAATCAGTACTGCAGTTCAAGGCTCGAGCTCACTATTACAGTTTGGAATCACAATAGGAGTTCATGGAATGAGGTCACAATTACTCTCTGAGGTCATAATTTCTGTTTGGAATCACAATTGCAGTTCAAAGCTCGAGGTCTCAATTCCAGTCTGCGGTCACAATTCCGGTTTGGAATCACAATTGCAGTTCAAGGCTTGAGATCACAATGCCAGACTGAGGTCTCAATTCCCGTTTGGAATCACAACTGCTGCTCAATGCTCGGGGTCACAATTCCAGTCTGAGGCCACAATTCCCGTTTGGAATCACAACTGCTATTCAAGGCTTGAGTTTACAATTCCAGTTTGGAATCACAATTGCAGTTCAAGTCTCGAGATCACAATTCCAGTCTGAGGCCCCAATTCCTGTCTGAAATCCAATTGTAGTCCAAGGCTCGAGGTCACAAATCCAGTCTGAGGTCACAATTCTTGTTTGGAATCAAAATTGCAGTTCAAGGCTCAAGATCACAATTGCAGTCTGAGGCCACAATTCCTGTTTGGAATCACAATGGCAGTTCAAGGCTCGAGATCACAATTGCAGTCTGAGGCCACAATTCCGTTTTGTAATCACAACTGCTGTTCATGTCTCGCGGTCACAATTCCAGTCTGAGGCCACAATTCCCGTTTGGAATCACAATGGCAGTTCAAGGCCCGAGATCACAATTCCAGTCTGAGCCCCCAATTCCGGTTTGATTTCAGAGCTGCAGCTTAAGGTTCAGGGTCACAATTCCAGTCTGAGGTCCCGATATCGGTTTGGTTCCACAACTGCAGCTCAAATCTCTAGGTCACAAATTCAGTGTGTGGTCACTAATCCCGTTTGGAATCACATTTACAATTCAAGGGTCGAGATCACAATTCCAGTCTGAGGCCTCAATTCCCGTTTGGAATCACAACTGAAGCTCAAGGCTCGGAGTCACAGTTCTAGTCTGAGGCCACAATTCCCGTTTGGAATTACAACTGCTATTCAAGCCTCGAGGTCACAATTCCGGTTTGGAATCACAATTGCAGTTCAAGGCTTGATTTCACAATTCCGGTTTGGAATCACAATTGCATTTCAAGGCTGGAGAACACAATTCCAGTTTCAAATCACATTTGCATTTTAAGTCATGAGGTCACAATTCCAGTTTGAAATCACATTTGCATTTTAAGTCTTGAGGCCACAATTCCAGTATGAGGATAGAATTCATGTTGGGAATCACAATTGATGTTCAATGCTCGAGGTCACAATTCCAGTCAGAGTTCATGAATCCTGTTTGGAATCACAATTGCATTTCAACTCTCAAGATCACAATTCCAGTCTTAGGCCCCAAATCCTGTCAGGAAACACTACTAAAGTTCAAGGCTCGAAGACACGATTCTAGTCTGATGACCCTATACTGGTTTGGAATCACAAGTGCAGCTCAAGGCTCGGGGTCACAATTCCAGTCTGAGGCCACAATTCCCGTTTGGAATCACAACTGCAGTTCAAGGATCGAGGTCACAGTTACAGTTTGGATTCACAATAGCAGTTCATGGAATGAAATCACAATTCCAGTCTTAGGTCAATATTCCTGTTTGGAATCACAACTGATGTTCATGTCTCGAGATCACGATTCCAGTCTGAGAACCCAATTCCGGTTTGGTATCAGAAATGCAGCACAAGGCTCAGGGTCACAATTCAAGTGTGAGGCCACAATTCCGCTTTGGAATCACAACTTAATTTCAAGGTTTGAAGTCACAGTTCCAGTCTGAGGTCCCAATTCCGGCTCTGAATCGTAACTGCTCTACATTGCTCCAGGTGACGATTCCAGTCTGAAGACTCAATTCCGGTATGGTATCACGACTGCAGCTCCAAGCCTAGTTGTCACATTTCCAGTCTGAGGCCACGATTCCCGTTTGGAATCACAACTGCTATTCCTCTCTCGAGATCACAATTCCAGTCTGAGGCCCCAATTCCTGTTTGGAATCAGTACTGCAGATCATGGCTAGGAGTCACAATTCCAGTCTGAGGCCACAATTCCCAGTTGGACTCACAACTGCCGTTCAAGGCTCGAGGTCACAATTCCAGTCTGAGGTCACAATTCCAGTTTGGAATCACAACTGGAGTTCAAGGCTCGAGGTCAAAATTACAGTTTGGAATCACAAGAGCAGTTCATGGAATGAGGTCACAATTACTCTCTGAGGTCATAGTTTCTGTTTGGAATCACAATTGCAGTTCAAAGCTCGAGGTCTCAATTCCAGTCTGAGGCCACAATTCTGTGTTGGAATCACAACCGATGTTCATGTCTCGAGATCACGATTCCAGTCTGAGGACCCAATTCCGGTTTGGTATCACAAATGCAGCACAAGGCTCGGGGTCAAAATTCAAGTCTGAGGCCACAATTCCGCTTTGGAATCACAACTGCAGTTCAAGGATTGAGGTCACAATTACAGTTTGGATTCACAATAGCAGTTCATGGAATGAAATCACAATTCCAGTCTTAGGTCAATATTCCTGTTTGGAATCACAACTGATGTTCATGTCTCGAGATCACGATTCCAGTCTGAGGACCCAATTCCGGTTTGGTATCACAGATGCAGCACAAGGCTCAGGGTCACAATTCCAGTCTGAGGCCACAATTCCGGTTTGGAATCACAACTTAATTTCAAGGTT
Source organism: Sturnus vulgaris (assembly GCF_052056855.1). NCBI lineage: Eukaryota > Metazoa > Chordata > Aves > Passeriformes > Sturnidae > Sturnus > Sturnus vulgaris. The sequence continues at coordinate 61,193 of NW_028276432.1, read as the reverse complement.
TGAAGTCACAGTTCCAGTTTGAGGTCCCAATTCCGGCTCTGAATCGTAACTGCTCTACATTGCTCCAGGTGACGATTCCAGTCTGAAGACTCAATTCCGGTATGGTATCACAACTGCAGCTCAAGCCTAGTTGTCACATTTCCAGTCTGAGGCCACGATTCCCGTTTGGAATCACAACTGCTATTCCTGTCTCGAGATCACAATTCCAGTCTGAGGCCCCAATTCCTGTTTGGAATCAGTACTGCAGATCATGGCTAGGAGTCACAATTCCAGTCTGAGGCCCCAATTCCCAGTTGGACTCACAACTGCCTGTCAAGGCTCAAGGTCGCAATTCCAGTCTGAGGTCACAAGTCCTGTTTGGAATCACAACTGGAGTTCAAGGCTCGAGGTCACAATTACAGTTTGGAATCACAATAGCAGTTCATAGAATGAGGTCACAATTACTCTCTGAGGTCATAGTGTCTGTTTGGAATCACAATTGCAGTTCAAAGTTCGAGGTCTCAATTCCAGTCTGCCGTCACAATTCCGGTTTGGAATCACAAGTGCTGTTCAAGTCTCGGGGTCACAATTCCAGTCTGAGGCCACAATTCCCGTTTGGAATCACAACTGCAGCTCATGTCTCGAGGTCACGATTCCAGTCTTAGGTCACAATTCCAGTTTGGAATCACAATTGCAGTACAAGCCTGGAGAACACAATTCCAGTCTGAGGTCCCAATATCGGTTTGGTATCAAAACTGCAGCTCAAATCTCTAGGTCACAAATTCAGTGTGTGGTCACTAATCCCGTTTGGAATCACATTTGCAGTTCAAGGGTCAAGATCACAATTCCAGTCTGAGGCCACAATTCCCGTTTGGAATCATAACTGCTATTCAAGCTCGAGGTCACAATTCCGGTTTGCAATCACAATTGCATTTCAAGGCTTGAGGTCACAATTCCAGTTTCAAATCACATTTGCATTTTAAGTCATGAGGCCACAATCCCAGTATGAGGACACAAATCCTGTTTGGAATCACAATTGTTGTTCAAAGCTCGAGGTCACATTTCCAGTCAGAGTTCATGAATCCAGTTTGGTATCACAATTGCATTTAAGTCTCGAGATCACAATTCCAGTCTGAGGTCACAATTCCTGTTTGGAATCACAATGGCAGTTCAAGGCTCGAGGTCACAATTACAGTTCGGAATCACAATAGCAGTTCAAGGCGTGAGATCACTATTAGTGTGTGAGGTCAAAATTTCCGAATGGAATCAAAATTTCAGTTCAAGGCTCAAGGTCACAATTCCAGTCTGAGGTCACAATTCCTGTTTGGAATCACAATGGCAGTTCAAGGCTCGAGATCACAATTCCAGTCTGAGCCTCCAATTCCGTTTTGTAATCACAACTGCTGTTCATGTCTCAAGGTCACAATTCCAGTCTGAGGCCACAATTCCCGTTTGGAATCACAACTGCAATTCAAGGCTCGAGGTCACTATTACAGTTTGGAATCACAAGAGCAGTTCATGGAATGAGGTCACAATTACTGTCTGAGGTCATAATTTCTGTTTGGAATCACAATTGCAGTTCAAAGCTCGAGTCCACTACTCCAGACTTAGGTCACAATTCCGGTTTGGAATCACAATTGCAGTTCAAGGCTTGAGATCACAATTCCTGTCTGAGTCCCCAATTCCGGTTTTGTAATAACAATTGCAGCACAAGGCTGGAGAACACAATTCCAGTCTGAGGTCCCAATATCTGTTTGGTATCACAACTGCTGCTCATATCTCTAGGTCACAAATACAGTGTGTGGTCTCAAAATCCGTTTGGAATCAAATTTGCAGTTCAAGGGTCGAGATCACAATTCCAGTCTGAGGCCTCAATTCCCGTTTGGAATCACAACTGCTATTCAAGGCTCGAGGTCACAATTCTAATCGGAGGCCACAATTCCCGTTTGGAATTACAACTGCTATTCACGCCTCGAGGTCACAATTCCGGTTTGGAATCACATTTGCAGTTCAAGGCTAAAGTTCACAATTCTGGTTTGAAATCACATTTGCATTTTAAGTCTTGAGCCCACAATTCCAGTATGACGATAGAATTCCTGTTTGGAATCATGATTACATTTCAAGTCTCGCGATCACAATTCCAGTCTTAGGCCCCAAATCCTGTCAGTAAACACTACTAAAGTTCAAGGCTCGAAGACATTATTCTAGTCTGATGACCCAATACCGGTTTGGTATCAAAACTGCCGCTCAAGGCTCGGGGTCACAAATCCAATCTGATGTCACAATTGCGGTTTGGAATCACATTTGCCGTTCAAGGCTTGAGTTCACAATTTCGTTATGAAATAACAATTGCATTTCAAGGCTTGAGGTCACAATTCCGTTATGAAATAACAATTGCATTTCAAGTCTTGAGGCCACAATTCCAGTATGAGGATAGAATTCCTGTTTGGAATCACGATTGATGTTCAATGCTCGAGGTCACAATTCCAGTCAGAGTTCATGAATCCTGTTTGGAATCACAATTGCATTTCAACTCTCAAGATCACAATTCCAGTCTTAGGCCCCAAATCCTGTCAGGAAACACTACTAAAGTTCAAGGCTCGAAGACACAATTCTAGTCTGATGACCCAATACTGGTTTGGTATCACAACTGCAGCTCAAGGCTCAGGGTCACAATTCCAGTCTGAGCCCCCAATTCCGTGTTGGAATCACTACTGATGTTCATGTCTCGAGATCACGATTCCAGTCTGAGGACCCAATTCCGGTTTGGTATCAGAAATGCAGCACAAGGCTCAGGGTCACAATTCAAGTCTGAGGACCCAATTCCGCTTTGGAATCACAACTTAATTTCAAGGTTTGAAGTCACAGTTCCAGTCTGAGGTCCAAATTCCGGCTCTGAATCGTAACTGCTCTACATTGCTCGAGGTGATGATTCCAGTCTGAAGACTCAATTCCGGTATGGTATCACAACTGCAGCTCAAGCCTAGTTGTCACATTTCCAGTCTGAGGCCCCAATTCCTGTTTGGAATCAGTACTGCAGATCATGGCTAGGCGTCACAATTCCAGTCTGATGCCACAATTCCCGTTTCGAATCACAAGTGCAGTTCAAGGCTCGAGGTCACTATTACAGTTTGGAATCACAAGAGCAGTTCATGGAATGAGGTCACAATTACTCTCTGAGGTCATAATTTCTGTTTGGAATCACAATTGCAGTTCAAAGCTCGAGGTCTCAATTCCAGTCTGCAGTCACATTTCCGGTTGGGAATCACAATTGCAGTTCAACGCTTGAGATCACAATGCAAGACTGAGGTCACAATTCCGGTTTTGTACTCAATTGCAGTTCAAGGATGGAGAACACAATTCAAGTCTGAGGTCACAATTCCGGTTTGAAATCACATCTGCTGCTCAAGGCTCGGTGTCAGAATTCCATTCTGAGGCCAGAATTCCCGTTTGGAATCACAACTGCTGATCCTGTCTCGAGGTCTCGATTCCAGTCTGAGGACACAATTCAGATTTGAAATCACAATTGCAGTCCAAGGCTCGAAGTCACAATTCCAGTCTGAGGCCACAATTCCTGTTGGAATCCCAATTCCAGTACAAGGCTGGAGAACACAATTCCAGTCTGAGGTCCCAATATCAGTTTGGTATCACAACTGCAGCTCAAATCTCTAGGTCACAAATTCAGTGTGTGGTCACAAATCCCGTTTGGAATCACATTTGCAGTTCAAGGGTCAAGATCACAATTCCAGTCTGAGGCCACAATTCCCGTTTGGAATCACAACTGCTATTCAAGGCTCGAGGTCACAATTCCGGTTTGCAATCACAATTGCAATTCAAGGCTTGAGGTCACATTTCCAGTCAGAGTTCATGAATCCTGTTTGGAATCACAATTGCATTTCAAGTTTCGAGATCACAATTCCAGTCTGAGGCCACAATACGGCTTTGGAATCACAACTAAAATTCAAGGCTTGAAGTCACAACTGCAGTCTGAGGACGCAATAGCTGTTTGGAATCAGTGCTGCAGCTCAAGGCTCCGGGGTCATAGCTCCAGTCTGAGGCCACAATTCCCGTTTGGAATCACAATTGTAGTTCAAGGCTCAAGGTCATAATTCCAGTCTGAGGTCACAATTCCTGTTTGGAATCACAATTACAGTTCAAGGCTCGAGATCACAATTCCAGTCTGAGCCCCCAATTCCATTTTGTAATCACATCTGCTGTTCATGTCTCGAGGTCACAATTCCAGTCTGAGGCCACAATTGCCGTTTGGAATCACAACTGCAATTCAAGGCTCGAGGTCACTATTACAGTTTGGAATCACAAGAGCAGTTCATGGAAGGTGGTCACAATTACTGTCTGAGTCCCCAGTTCCGGTTTTGTAATCACAATTGCAGTACGAGGCTGGAGAACACAATTGCAGTCTAAGGACTCAATTCCGGTTTGGTATCACAACTGCAGCTCAAATCTCTAGGTGACAAATTCAGTGTGTGGTCACAAATCCCGTTTGGAATCAAATTTGCAGTTCAAGGCTGGAGATCACAATTCCAGTCTGAGGCCATAATTCCCGTTTGGAATCACTACTGCTGTTCATGTCTCGAGGTCAGTATTCCAATCTGAGGACCCAATTCCTGTTTGGAATCACATTTGCAGTTCAAGGCTTGAGGTTACAATTCCAGTACGGAATAACAACTGCCGTTCAATGCTCGTGGTCACAATTCCAGTCTGAGGACTCAATTCCGGTTTGGTGTCACAACTGCAGCTCAAGGCTCGGGGTCATAAATCCAGTCTGAGTTCATAATTCCTGTGTGGAATCAGAATGGTAGTACAAGGCTCGAGGTCAGGATTCCAGTCTGAGGACGCAGTTCCGGTTTGGAATAACAACTGCTATTCATCATTTGAGGTCGTGATTCCAGTCTGAGGCCGCAATTCCACTTTTTAATCTCAACTAAGTTTTAAGGCTCGAAGTCCCAGTTCCAGTCTGAGGTCCCAATACCGGTTCTAAATCGTAACTGCTCTTCCTTGCTCGAGGTTACGATTCCAGTCTAAGGACTCAATTCCGGTTTGGTATCACAACTGCAGCTCAAATCTCTAGGTCACAAATTCAGTGTGTGGTCACAAATCCCGTTTGGAATCAAATTTGCAGTTCAAGGGTCGAGATCACAATTCCAGTCTGAGGCCATAATTCCCGTTTGGAATCACTACTGCTGTTCATGTCTCGAGGTCAGTATTCCAATCTGAGGACCCAATTCCTGTTTGGAATCACATTTGCAGTTCAAGGCTTGAGGTTACAATTCCAGTACGGAATAACAACTGCCGTTCAATGCTCGTGGTCACAATTCCAGTCTGAGGACTCAATTCCGGTTTGGTGTCACAACTGCAGCTCAAGGCTCGGGGTCATAAATCCAGTCTGAGTTCATAATTCCTGTGTGGAATCAGAATGGTAGTACAAGGCTCGAGGTCAGGATTCCAGTCTGAGGACGCAGTTCCGGTTTGGAATAACAACTGCTATTCATCATTTGAGGTCGTGATTCCAGTCTGAGGCCGCAATTCCACTTTTTAATCTCAACTAAGTTTTAAGGCTCGAAGTCCCAGTTCCAGTCTGAGGTCCCAATACTGGTTCTGAATCGTAACTGCTCTTCCTTGCTCGAGGTTACGATTCCAGTCTAAGGACTCAATTCCGGTTTGGTATCACAACTGCAGGTTAAGGCTCGGGGGCACAATTCCAGTCTGAGGCCACAATTCCCATTTGGAATCACGAAGGATGTCCATGTCTCGAGTTCACAATTCCATTCTAGGGACCCAATTCCGGTTTGTAATAACAACTGCAATTCATTGTTCGAGGTCATATTTCCAGTCTGAGAACCCTATTCCGATTTGAAATCCCATTTGCAGTTCAAGGCTTGGTGTCACAGTTCAAGTCTTATGCCAAAATTCCCGTTTGGAATCACAACTGCAATTCAAGGCTCGAGGTCATAAATACAGTCTGAGGTCACAATTCCTGTTGGAATCACAATTGCAGTTCAAGGCTTGATTTCACAATTCTGGTTTGGAATAACAATAACAGTTCAAGGCTTGATGTCAGAATTTCAGTTTGGAATAACAACTGCCGTTCAAGGCTCGAGGTCACAATTCCAGTCTGAGTTCAGAATTCCTGTTTGGAATCACAATTGCAATTCAAGGCTCGAGGTTTCAATTCTAGTCTGAAGCCCCAATACCGCTTTGGAATCACAACCAAAATTCAAGGCTCGAAATCAAAACTGCAGTCTGAGGACCCAATACCGGTTTGGAATCAGTACTGCAGCTCAAGGCTCAGGGTCACAGTTCAAGTCTTAGGCCAAAATTCCCATTTGGAATCACAACTGCAAATCAAGGTTCGAGGTCACAATTACAGTTTGAAATCACAATAGCAGTTCAGGGAATCCGGTCACAATTACTGTCTGAGGTCATAATTTCTGTTTGGAATCACAATTGCAGTTCAAAGCTCTCTGCCACAATTCCTGTCTGAGGTCACAATTCCTGTTTGGAATCACAATGGCAGTTCAAGGCTCGAGGTCTTAGTTCCAGTCTGAGGTTCCGCTATCGGTTTGGTATCACAACTGCAGCTCAAGTCTCTAGGTGACAAATTCAGTGTGTGGTCACAAATCCCTTTTGGAATCATATTTGCAGTTCAAGGCTCGAGATCACAATTCCAGTCTGAGGCCATAATTCCCGTTTGTAATCACTACTGCTGTTCATGTCTCCAGGTCAGGATTCCAGTCTGAGGACCCAATTCCGATTTGAAATCACAATTGCAGTTCAAGGCTCGAGGTCACAAATCCAGTCTGAGGTCACAATTCCTGTTTAGAATCAGAATTGAATTTCAAGGCTCGAGGTCTCAATTCCCGTCTGAGGCCCAAATACTGCTTTGGAATCACAAGAAATATTGAAGGCTCGAGGTCATAAATCCACTCTGAGGTCACAATTCCTGTTGGAATCACAATTGCAGTTCAAGGCTTGAGTTCACAATCCCGATTTGGAATAACAATTGCATTTCAAGTCTTGAGGTCACAATTCGTGTTTGAAATCACAATTGCAGTTCAAGGCTTGAGTTCACAATTCCCGTTTGGAATAAAAATTGCATTTTAAGTCTTGAGGTCAAAATTCCAGTTTGAAATCACATTTGCATTTTAAGTCTTGAGGCCAGAATTCCAGTATGAGGACACAATTCCAGTTTGAAATCACATTTGCATTTTAAGTCTTGAGGCCAGAATTCCAGTATGAGGACACAATTCCTGTTTGGAATCACAATTGATGTTCAAGGTTTGAGCTCATAATTCCAGTCTGCGGTCATGAATCTCGTTTTGAATCACAATAGATGTTCAAGGCTCAAGATCACAATTCCTGTCTGAGGCCCCAAAACCTGGCAGGAAACACTACTAAAGTTCAAGGCTCCAAGACACAACTGCAGTCTGAGGACTCAATACCGGTTTGGTATCTCAACTGCAACTCAAGGCTCGGGATCACAATTGCAGTCTGATGCCACAAATCCCGTTTGTTATCACAATGGCAGTACAAGACTCGAGGTCACGATTCCAGTCTGAGGACCCAATTCCGGTTTGGAATAACAACTGTTATTCATCGTTCGAGTTCATGATTCCAGTCTGAGGACCCAATTCCTATTTGGAATCCCAATTGCAGTTCAAGGCTTGAAGTCACAATTCCAATCTGAGGCCAAAATTCCCGTTTGGAATCACAACTGCAATTCAAGGCTCGAAGACACAACTGCAGTCTGAGGACCCAATACCGGTTTGGAATCAGTACTGCAGCTCAAGGCTCGGGGTCACAAATACAGTCTGAGGCCACAATTCCCGTTTGGAATCACAACCGCAATTCAAGGCTCGAGGTCAAAATTCCAGACTGAGTTCATAATTCCTGTGTGGAATCAGAATGGTAGTACAAGGCTCGAGGTCAGGATTCCAGTCTGAGGTCACAATTCCGGTATGGAATAACAACTGCTATTCATCATTCGAGGTCATGATTCCAGTCTGAGGCCGCAATTCCACTTTTTAATCACAACTAAATTTTAAGGCTTGAAGTCCCAGTTCCAATCTGAGGTCCCAATACCGGTTCTGAATCGTAACTCCTCTTCATTGCTCAAGGTCACGATTCCAGTCTGAGGATTCAGTTCTGGTTTGGTATCACAACTGCAGCTTAAGGCTCGGGGGCACAATTCCAGTCTGAGGCTACAATTCCCATTTGGAATTACGACTGCTGTTCATGTCTCTAGGTCACGATTCCAGACTGAGGACCCAATTCCGGTTTGGAATAACAACTGCAATTCATCGTTCAAGGTCATATTTCCAGTCTGAGAACCCTATTCCGATTTGAAATCCCATTTGCAGTTCAAGGCTCTGTGTCACAGTTCAAGTCTTATGCCAAAATTCCCGTTTGGAATCACAACTGCAATTCAAGGCTCGAGGTCATAAATACAGTCTGAGGTCACAATTCCTGTTGGAATCACAATTGCAGTTCAAGGCTTGATTTCACAATTCTGGTTTGGAATAACAATAGCAGTTCACGGCTTGATGTCAGAATTTCAGTTTGGAATAACAACTGCTGTTCAAGGCTCTAGGTCACAATTCCAGTCTGAGGCCACAATTCCTGTTGGAATCACAATTGCAATTCAAGGCTCGAGGTCTCAGTTCCAGTCTGAGGTCCCAATATCGGTTTGGTATCACAACTGCAGCTCAAGTCTCTAGGTGACAAATTCAGTGTGTGGTCACAAATCCCTTTTGGAATCATATTTGCAGTTCAAGGTTCGAGATCACAATTCTATTCTGAGGCCATAATTCCCGTTTGTAATCACTACTGCTGTTCATGTCTCCAGGTCAGGATTCCAGTCTGAGGACCCAATTCCGATTTGAAATCACAATTGCAGCTCAAGGCTCGGGGTCACAATTCCAGTCTGAGGCCACAATTCCCGTTTGGATTCACAACTGCAATTCAAGGCTCAAGGTTACAATTACAGTTTGGAATCACAATAGCAGTTCAGGGAATGAGGTCACATTTATTGTCTGAGTTCCTAATTTCTGTTTGGAATAACAACTGCTGTTTAAGGCTCTAGGTCACAATTCCAGTCTGAGGCCACAATTCCCATTTGGAATCACAATTGCAATTCAAGGCTCAAGGTCTCAGTTCCAGTCTGAGGTCCCAATATCTGTTTGGTATCACAACTGCAGCTCAAGTCTCTAGGTGACAAATTCAGTGTGTGGTCACAAATCCCTTTTGGAATCACAATTGCAGTTCAAGGCTTGAAGTCACCATTCTAGTCTGTGGTCCCAATATGAGTGTGGTATCACCACTACAGCTCAAGTCTCTAGGTCACAAATTCAGTGTGTGGTCACAAATCCCGTTTGGAATCATATTTGCAGTTCAAGGCTTGAGATCACAATTCTATTCTGAGGCCATAATTCCCATTTGGAATCACTACTGCTGTTCATGTCTCGAGGTCACGATTCCAGTCTGAGGCCACAATTCCCGTTTGGAATCACAACTGCCTTTCCTGGCTCCATGTCACAATTCCAGTCTGAGACCACAATTCCTGTTTGGAATCACAATTTCAGTTCAAGGCTCGCGGTCAAAATTCCATTCTGAGGCCACAATTCCCGTTTGGAATCACAATTGCAGTTCAAGGCTCGAAGTCACAATTCCAGTCTGAGGTCCCAACATCGGTTTGGTATCACAACTGTGTTGTGTTTCCTAGATACATTGTAAATGGTACATCCCGTGACCCCTGCTGTGCCCTGTATCTTGGTCCCTCTCCCCTCCTGGTCACACAGAGCTGGCTGGGATCCAATTTCTCCCCGCCCCCCCCTTTCCAGACCCTAGAAAAGGTCAGTACCCCCTGGCCTCGGTCTCTTACCCTGCTCCTCCCCCCGTCTTTTCGCTCTTTCCCTGCTCTTACCCTGCTCTTCCCCCCGTCTTTTCTCTCTTCCCCCGCTCTCTTACCCTGCTCTCTTCCCTCCCTTTTGCTCTTCCCCCTCTCTTTTCTCCCTCTCTTCTCCCTTTTTCCCTTCCCTTTTTCACTCACTACCCACGAGAAATAAACCTGTAACTTTATTAGGGGAAAGAGCCTCTTTTGATATCTTATTTACGTCCATGAGGCTAGGGCCCAGGGGAATTTCACCCTAACACCTGAGCTAGACCGGAGGAAGGGTGAAAACCCCTATTTTGGGGCCGAGTAAAAGCCTTCAGTTGGCGCTCCACGTGCGTGGTCTCCACAGAGCACCCACGTTCCGCTGTGACTCCTATTTTCGGGATTCAACCAGCCTAGGAGCTGATCAACTAGCTTAAATTTCTTTAAGCTGCATTTTGTGCAGTTCGAAGACTTTTCAGCACGAACCGGCAGCCTGTCAGGAGCCCAGACAGGTCGGTTCGGGACGTGGATCCACTACGGTCACACAAACGTCTCTGCCTGCAGGACAAAAGGTGAGTTAAGCGTCCCTTTGCGGCGGGTGGTTCCCGGAGCTCCGCGGGGGGGTCTCACCGGTGGCATTTTGCCGGCCTGGCGCCCTTCTCGGGAGGAGAGGTGGCGCAGGAGTGTTTGCAGCATGCGCGTGGCTCAGAAGCCCTTGGCCACGTGGTGCGGCGCGGGGGCTGGGGGGGGGGCTGGACTCGGCCACCCCAGGCGCGGCGCGGCAGGCAGGCAGCTTTGATCAGTTTCAAAGCTGCGGCACAGTGAGTTTTTTTGCAGTTTTTGCGGTTTTTACAGGTTTTTGCGGCGGGGTCGATCCCTACAGCGGCGCGGGCGCCACGTAGGTTTTGCTGACGAAAAACGGTGAAATTAACATCGGTTCCACATCTAGTAAAGCCTGAAAACCGTAGTGTACCTAGCACGTCTTAACAACTAACTCCTTTCCTGTGTTTTAACTGTAGTGGGGTGGATATAGTGCAAATTGCTAACACTATGGGCTTACAGCAATCTGCCTTACAAAAGAGTATAAAAAAACCACTCCAGGAAATACTAAGTTGAGGAAATGTTTTAATATCTAATAAAAAATTAACCCGTTTTGCCAGCTGGCTGTCTGCTTAAATATCTGACCTTGAATTGCAAAATATAAATTCGATTTCATTTTGGGATGAAATAGGGGATTTATTAACTTTAAAAGTAGAAAATGGAGATAAAACTGCCTCTGTATTCCTCCCGATATTCTTACAAATTCGGAAAGTTTTAATTCAGACAGAAAACAACAGACAGCAGCAGCAAAATAATTCAAACTCACCTTCCCTTTCCCAAAAACCCTATAACCATAACCTGGAAAGCACCCTAGGGTCTCCCTTGGAAATGCAGGGTGCCCAGCACGGCTGTAACTGTTCTAAATGCCCAAATCCTCCCCAGTATCCCAGTTCTGACAATTTTTCGAAAATTATCAGCTCTCCTTCCTTGTTCCCTTCCCCTCTGGGCCATGGACATGTGGCCGTATCTGGACAGGTCAGGATCGGGGTCCCAGATAGCTCTGGACATGCGGTTCAGGGAGTGGGGGGGGGCCGATATGGTGACAGCCACGTGTCTCCCCCTTCATCCCGCAACCCCCTTTACCCTCCGGTCCCAGCCCCTAAGCCTGTCCCCTCCCATAACTCATCCCTGCCCTCGGCTCCACCCCCCCCTCCCCCCTCCAAGACCCTGCCCTGCACGGTACCTGGCGACCCCGCCCACAGGTGTTGCAACCCTGGATTCCACCACCCCTCCCCCTCTCTGGTTTCACATTCCTTCCCTCCAAGCTGCTGCAGGGTGGGGGAGGGCGATGTAGCCCCTGCTAGTTTCAGTGCTGGTGAGGGTGAGGGTGGGGAGGGATCAGCTCACAGCCCCTGGGGGATGGATGGTGCTCCCGTGGTGGGGGGGGGTGGGCAGCCTCCCGGGCTGGGTGGGGGGGGATGCCCAACCCTGAAAGTCAACACCAGGAGAAAGAGTATATACCATCAGTTGCTCCTGTAGTTTATCTTGGTAGGAGAAACGGTAAAAGAAGTTATCAACCTTTGTCCTATCAAGATAAAAAAGAAATTTGTAAAGTACAAAGAGAATTTGGTAGAAATAGTGAAATCTTTAAAGGCATGATGAGAGCCACTTTTAACTCAAACGAACTGGTTCCATATGATATCAAAGAGCTTTTCCGGTGTCTGTTAACTCCTTCAGAATATGATCTATGGGAAAGCCTGTGGAAAAGATCTTTAAAAGTGCTTTTACAAGAGCTTTTAAAAAGCTCAGATAATGCAAAAGATGCTGACAATAATGATATGACATATGAACACCTATGTGGGGAAAAAGATTGGCATTGCCCTGAAAGCCAAACCAGAGTACTATCCAAGTCTGTCCTAGATAAAATATGCAATGTTGCAGAAAAAGCCTTTAATCAATTACCAACAGTAGATACTAAAGGCAGTTATATTAACATTAAACAGTTTACTTCTGAGAATTTCTTACAGTTTGTGGACCGCCTTCGTACACAAGTAGAAAGACAAGTGTCTGATCCAGTATTACAAGCTGAATTAATTAAAGAAATGGCTCAGAGGAATGCTAATGAAACCTGCCGTAGGGTTATCCTTGGCCTTCCCCTGGAGCCAGCACCTAGCTTAGCACAGATGATAGAAGCCTGCGCCAGAAAAGCAGAACTGCTCAGTGGACACGAAAGAAATCCAGGACTGGCACGCCCAAAAAACATGGCAGCTGTGACACCAGAAGCCAAGAAGCAACCAATGTCACCAGAGCAACTGCAGCACATCATCTGCTTCCAGTGCAAGCAGCCAGGACACTTCGCCAGAGACTGTCCACACAACCAAAAACAGAAGAAGACCAACAAACAAAAAAACTAACTTTACAGCGTGTACCCGCCATTAACACCATAGCGCGCTCAGCTATAAATGCAGCGGGCTCCACACTCGCAAAAGACTCTCTCTTAATAAACAAAAAGGGGGAGGATGGGATAGAGGGTGTGGGGATGTACGGCAATGAAAATATCAAAGGTTCAATTAACAAGGTTTGGAAGCCACTAGGCCGTTTTAGGCTTGTGACTACCAGAGGTTTTCATTTCAGGTTACCTGATTGGACAGTCATAACAGTGGACTTACCTAACAGTACACAGGACGTGACATTAAACCACATGAAACTGGACAGTGAGTACTTTGTTGTCGGTGACACAGCACACACACCCCTAGAGATTGAGGTGGTTCCCATGACCATCAAGGGAAGCATAACTGGCCTCATTCTCCTGGCACGATGTCCTCTACCACCATATTACCTGGCTGAGGGACAAATCCTTGCCCAGGCCATTCCTGTTCCACAGGAGGTCCCAGTAGATGGAAAATCACCTGAAGTCTACTGGGCAGAAGTTGTGGGTGAGGACAGGCCTTCTCTGGCGTGCAACCTAACCCGTGGATCAGATCACCTCCATGTGGAGGGGGTACTGGACACGGGTGCTGATGTGACTATCATACCCGAAAGGATGTGGCCGTCCCATTGGGAACTTCAGCCTGTGGCAGGCAGAATCCAGGGTGTAGGAGGAGTCAAATTGGCAAAAATATCAAAAAGCATCGTACAAATTGAGGGGCCGGATGGAAAATTGGCTAGCATCCGTCCATTTGTTACAGATTATAAATGCCCTCTATGGGGGAGAGACATCATGTCCCAGTGGGGGGTGAAATTGATTATTCCTAAAACTCCTCGGGATTTTTAGAAGCGGCCACTGTGAGGCGCCCTACCCAAAAGTTGAAATGGCTAGATGATACCCCAAAGTGGGTAGCACAGTGGCCGATGAGTAAGGAGAAGCTCAGGGCGCTTGAGGAGCTTGTGGAGGAACAGTTGGCTAAAGGCCACATAGAAGAGACCACAAGTGCGTGGAATTTCCCGGTTTTTGTGATAAAGAAACCAGGGAAAGACAAGTGGTGGCTGCTCCATGACCTCCGGGAAATAAACAAAGTAATTGAGGACATGGGGTCTCTCCAACCTGGAATGCCTTCTCCAACAATGCTTCCCAGAGATTGGCAATTGGCTGTTCTAGACATCAAGGACTGTTTCTTCCACATTCCCCTACACCCAGAGGATGCCCCAAGGTTCGCCTTCTCGGTTCCTACCATCAATCGAGAGGCCCCAATGAAGCGCTAGCACTGGAGAGTTTTGCCCCAGGGATTAAAATGCAGTCCCTCCATCTGCCAGTGGTATGTGGCCTCATTGCTGTCCCAGGTGCGTGCCCAGAGAGGGGAGGCCATCATCCTTCATTACATGGATGATGTGCTAGTGTGTGCACCCGATAACTCTCTACTCCAAGACACACTTGACCTAGTGGTTAAAGTTTTAATCTCTGCTGGATTTGAATTGCAGGAGGACAAAGTCCAAAGGATGCCACCTTGGAAGTACCTGGGCCTGGAAATTACTGCACAGACCATTGTTCCGCAGAAATTGGAAATTAATTGTAATCCAAAAACCTTAGCAGATCTCCATTCCCTGTGTGGGTCATTGAATTGGGTTAGGCCCTGGCTAGGCCTCACTAATGAGGACCTAGAACCTCTCTTCAATTTATTGAAAGGGGAGAGAGAGCTGCTTTCTCCCAGGGAACTGACCCCAGAGGCAAAGACTGCAATCGAAAAGGTACAAAAGACCTTAGGAGAGAGGCAAGCTCACTGTTACCAGCCCGAGCTGCCCTTCAAATTCATTGTCCTAGGAAAACTGCCATACTTACACGGGTTAATATTCCAATGGATCAAGGAGCAGAGAGAGTCACTCTTAATCATAGAGTGGGTCTTCCTCTCCCACCAAAGATCCAAAACTATCACTAAGCCACAAGAGTTAATAGCACAGCTGATTCGGAAAGCAAGGATCAGACTGTATGAACTAGCTGGTTGTGACTTCACATGTATTCACCTCTCTGTTAAACTGTCTGAGGAGGGAAAGAACTCTCTTGAAAAATTGACTAAAGAGATGTTTGAGCATTTGCTCCAGAGCAATGCCAGTCTCCAATTAGCCCTGGACAGCTACAGAGGACAAATATCAGTCCATGCCCCGTCTCACGAGCTGTTCAATGAGGAATTCCACCTCATTCCTCATGAGGAGTCGGAGACCACTCAAAACTCTCACAGTGTTCACGGATGCCTCTGGGGCATCCCACAAGTCAGTGATGACTTGGAGAGATCCTCAGAGTCAGCATTGGGAAGCTGATGTTGAGTTTGTGGAAGGATCACCCCAGGTAGCTGAACTGGCAGCAGTCATGAGAGCCTTTGAAAAGTTCTCAGAGCCAATAAACTTGGTGACAGACTCAGCCTATGTAGCGGGGATAATGTCCAGGGCAGAGCAGGCAGTGCTCAGAGACATCAAAAATGAGCAGCTTTTCAGGTTGCTTTCCAAACTAATTTATTTGATTTCTCATAGAGAACACCCGTTCTATGTGATGCATGTGAGATCACACACAGATTTGCCAGGCGAAATTGCAGAAGGGAACCGTCAGGCAGACTCCCTTGCAACCCCAGCAGAACAAGCAACCCCAGCAGAACAAGCACGCCTTCCTGACATCTTCCAACAGGCAAAGCTGAGCCACCAGCAGTATCACCAGAATACACCAGGTCTAATGCGTCAGTTCCAGCTAACTCGGAGTCAGGCTCGAGCCATTGTGGCCACCTGTTCCAACTGTCAGCTGCACACCATGCCCTCAATAGGCATGGGGGTTAACCCCCGAGGTCTTGGCAGTTGTGAGGTATGGCAAACAGACATCACACACATTCCTAGTTTTGGTCGCCTCAAATATGTGCATGTTAGCATAGACACATATTCAGGCGCAGTCTATGCCTCTGCCCATGCAGGAGAAAGGGCAGTGCACGCCAAAAAACACCTAGTGCAAGCCTTTTCAGTGTTGGGGATCCCTAAGGAAATCAAAACTGATAAGGGCGCAGCGTATAAGTCCAAGGAGTTCCTGGAATTCGTCCAGCAGTGGGGAGTGGAACATAAAACTGGCACCTCCCACTCCCCCACAGGCCAAGGTATAGTGGAGCGAGCCAATCAGACGCTCAAGCAGGTTTTGGCTAAACAGAGCAGTTCAACTGTGTGGATGTCTCCACAGCAGAAGCTCTGCAAAGCCATGTTTACTATCAATTTCCTGAATTGTTCATTTGAAAACATGAGTCCACCTGTGGTACGTCACTTTAACAGTAGTAAACAATTCAAGTTATCCCAACATCCTCCAGTTTTGATTAGGGACCCAGAAACCTGGGAAATCAAAGGTCCCTATGAGCTTGTTACCTGGGGGCGTGGCTATGCATGTGTATCCACTCCCTCAGGCCCTCGGTGGATTCCCCAAAAGTGGGTGAAACCGTTTGTTCCCAAACATCCTGCTCCAACTGAGGAGAACGAGGAGCAGGTAGCTGTGGCTTCAAAAAGAAGACACCGCCCGAAAAAAGGAAAAGAAATCCTCATAGAAGGTGGCATTCCGGCAGATAGAGACTTTTAATAGGTTTTATAATGTTTGTCTTTTCTTCTAGAGAAAAGCTTCTCTTCTCTCAGTCCCGTGATGAACCCCATCCAAGCTGTCTTCCTGTTAACACTGAACAGTCTAGCAGTTGCATGGATCGTCCCTCAGCCACGTCAGAACATCTGGGTGACCCTGGCACAGACGCTCCAACAAGAAAACATATGTCTGTCCACAGCAGCAACAGCAAACCCTATGTCCACCTGCCTGGTAGGAATCCCATTGAAGTCTGGAGAATATTCAGCCAGTTTTGAAACACACTTGCCCAATGAAATTCCTGAGTCACACACCATTTCATCACACAAAAATCATAGGCAGCAAGCTGGAGTAAATAAAAACCCCATAGAAGAGCTGCTGCCAAGTTTGCCCAAAACAGCTCAAGAACCCCAAGAATTAGAACTGCTAGGTTCCTACCCAGCACAATATTGCATTCACTTTAGAATCTTCCCAAAACCTTCCAGCATAAAGGAATTCCACAACATAATGCAACATCGTGGGGAATTCACTGCCAAAAGGTGGTGCAATACTATAAGCCATATTGCAGCTGATACCCCAACTTATTCAAGCCCCAAAAGCCTCCCAAAGGGATTGTTCTTAATTTGTGGAGACCGGGCGTGGGCAGGAATTCCTTCTCGGCTCTTAGGAGGGCCATGCACCTTCGGTCGGTTGTCCCTGTTGGCACCCAATGAAACCTTGATTAGCGATTGGACTCACAAAAACAAATCAGGTAATAAAATCCAAAAACGAAGTGCAGACAATATGGACCCAAGCTGTAATTCTGAAATTTTCCATTGGGCCAAGTCCAAAAGAATTGCTGCATCCCTGTTTCTTCCGTGGGTTGCAGCAGCTAAAGCTCTAGGTGAATTGGGCCACCTAGAGTGTTGGGTAGTCAAACAGGCAAACTTAACATCCACCGCAATCAGCTCCCTCCTAGAAGACGAGGAAATTACCAGGCAGGCCACACTACAAAATCGTGCTGCTATAGATTTTCTCTTGCTACTGCACGGACATGAGTGCCAGGAATTTGAAGGACTTTGCTGTATGGACCTGACCTCAAAAGCTCCTAACGTCCATGCTGCCCTCCGAAACATGAACAACTTAATCAGACAAGTGAAGCAAGAATCTGAAGATTGGTTCAATGGACTGTTCAAAGGCTGGAGACTCACAGGGTGGTGGACATCTATAGTCAAAACAATTATGTTAATTTTTGTTATTATTTTCCTTGTAATAATGGCATTCGGGATCCTACGTCACTTAGTTTTCAAAGCCATTAATAGTCTCATTCCCTCTACCTCAGTAGTCAATCACATAGAAATGAAAGACTTGAAACAATCTAACCCTCCCGCCAACTTCAAGTGGTGGGCAAAATCATAATTTGAATGATACCAATATCCTTCTTTCAACTTTGTTAAACAAAAAATGGGGAGATGCTGCGTTTCCTAGATACATTGTAAATGGTACATCCCGTGACCCCTGCTGTGCCCTGTATCTTGATCCACCTCCCCTCCTGGCCACACAGAGCTGGCTGGGATCCAATTTCTCCCCGCCCCCCCCTTTCCAGACCCTAGAAAAGGTCAGTACCCCCTGGCCTCGGTCTCTTACCCTGCTCCTCCCCCCATCTTTTCGCTCTTACCCCGCTCTCTTACACTGCTCTTTGCCCTCTCTTTTGCTCTTCCCCCTCTCTTTTCTCCCTCTCTTCTCCCTTTTTCCCTTCCCTTTTTCACTCACTACCCACGAGAAATAAACCTGTAACTTTATTAGGGGAAAGAGCCTCTTTTGATATCTTATTTACGTCCATGAGGCTAGGGCCCAGGGGAATTTCACCCTAACACCTGAGCTAGACCGGAGGAAGGGTGAAAAACCCAATTTTGGAGCCGAGTAAAAGCCTTCGCAACGGCAGCTCAAGTCTCTAGGTCACAAATTCAGTGTGTGGTCACAAATCCCTTTTGGAATCACATTTGCAGTTCAAAGCTCGAGATCACAATTCCACTCTGAGGACTCAATTCCGGTTTGGAATCACATCTGCTGTTCATGTCTCGAGGTCACGATTCCAGTCTGAGAACCCAATTCCGGTTTGGAATAACAACTGCAATTCATCGTTCGAGGTCATGATTCCAGTCTGAGGACCCAATTCCGAGTTGAAATCACAACTAAAGCTCAAGTCTCGGGGTCGCAATTCTAGTCTGAGGCCACAATTCCCCTTTGGAATCACAACTGCTATTCAAGGCTTGAGGTCACAAATCCAGTCTGAGTTCACAATTCCGGTTTGGAATCACAATGGCAGTTCAAGGCTTGAGTTCACAATCCCAGTTTGGAATAACAATTGCATTTCAAGGCTTGAGGTCAAAATTCCAGTTTAGAATCACATTTGCATTTTAAGTCTTGAGGTCACAATTCCAGTATGAGGACACAATTCCCGTTTGGAATCACAACTGCCGTTCATGTCTCGAGGTCACAATTCCTGCCTGAGGTCACAATTCCTGTTTGGAATCACAATTGCAGTTCAAGGCTCGAGGTCACAATTCCAGTCTGAGGTCACAATTCCCGTTTGGAATCACAACTGGAATTCAAGGCTCAAGGTCACAATTAGAGTTTGTAATCACAATAGCAGTTCAAGGCGTGAGGTCACCATTACTGTCTGAGGTCAAAATTCCCGATTGGAATCAGAATTGCAGTTCAAGGCTCGAAGTCACCATTCTAGTCTGTGGTCCCAATATGAGTGTGGTATCACCACTACAGCTCAAGTCTCTAGGTCACAAATTCAGTGTGTGGCCACAAATCCCGTTTGGAATTAGATTTGCAGTTCAAAGCTCGAGATCACAATTCCACTCTGAGGACTCAATTCCGGTTTGGAATCACATCTGCTGTTCATGTCTCGAGGTCACGATTCCAGTCTGAGAACCCAATTCCGGTTTGGAATAACAACTGCAATTCATCGTTCGAGGTCATGATTCCAGTCTGAGGACCCAATTCCGAGTTGAAATCACAACTAAAGCTCAAGTCTCGGGGTCGCAATTCTAGTCTGAGGCCACAATTCCCCTTTGGAATCACAACTGCAATTCAAGGCTCGAGGTCATAAATCCAGTCTGAGGTCACCATTCCGGTTTGGAATCACAATGGCAGTTCAAGGCTTGATTTCACAATTCCGGTTTGGAATAAGAATTGCATTTCATGTCTTGAGGTCAAAATTCCAGTTTGAAATCACATTTGCATTTTAAGTCTTGAGGCCAGAATTGGAGTATGAGGACACAATTCCTGTTTGGAATCACAATTGATGTTCAAGGCTCGAGCTCACAATTCCAGTCTGAGGTCATGAATCCTGTTTGGAATCAGAATTGCATTTCAAGGCTCAAGATCACAATTCCTGTCTGAGGCACCAAAACCTGTCAGGAGACTCTACTAAAGTTCAAGGCTCGAAGACACAATTCTAGTCTGAGGACCTAATACCGGTTTGTTATCACAACAGCAGCTCAAGGCTCGGGGTCACAATTGGAGTCTAAGTACCCAATTCCGGTTTGGAATCACAACTGCAATTCAAGGCTCGAGGTCACAATTACCGCTTGGAATCACAATAGTAGTTCAAGGCGTGAGGTCACCATTACTATCTGAGGTCGAAATTTCCGATTGGAATCACTATTGCAGTTCAAGGCTCAGGGTCACAAATCCAGTCTTAGGTCATAATTCCTGTTTGGAATCACAATGGCATTTCAAGTCTCGAGATCACAATTCCAGTCTGAGGTCACAATTCCGCTATGAAATCACAACTAAATTTCAACACTCAAAGTCACAGTTCCAGTCTGAGGTCCCAATACCGGTTCTGAATCGTAACTGCTCTTCATTGCTCGAGGTCACGATTCCATTCTGAGGACTCAATTCCGGTTTGGTATCACAACTGCAGCTTAAGTCTCGGGGTCACAATTCCAGTCTGAGGCCACAATTCCCGTTTGGAATCACAACTGCTCTTCATGTCTCGAGGTCACGATTCCAGTCTGAGGACCCAATTCCGGTTTGGAATAACAACTGCTATTCATCGTTCGAGGTCATGATTCCAGTCTGAGGACACAATTCTGATTTGAAATCACAATTGCAGTTCAAGTCTCCAGATCACAATTCCAGTCTGAGCTCACAATTCCAGTTTGGAATCACATTTGCATTTTATGTCTTGAGGTCCCAATTCCAGTATGAGGACACAATTCCTTTTTGGAATCACAATTGCAGTTCAAGGCTTGAGTTCACAATTCCGGTTTGGAATAACAATTGCAGTTCATGGATTGAGGTCACAATTCTTTTTTATAATCACATTTGCATTTAAAGGCTCGAGATCACAATTCCAGTCTGAGGCCCTGTGATTGGTTGACTTAGGAAGCAGAAACTCAGAAG
Organism: Sturnus vulgaris; assembly: GCF_052056855.1. NCBI lineage: Eukaryota > Metazoa > Chordata > Aves > Passeriformes > Sturnidae > Sturnus > Sturnus vulgaris. The sequence continues at coordinate 40,350 of NW_028276432.1, read as the reverse complement.
AGGTTTTCCCAAGGGAATTTCCTCTGTGGGGTTTGGGATGCCTGCAACAGCCAATTAGACAAAGTTAGTTCGCTCCGTGAACACACATTTTGAGGAAGGTAATCCGGAACTGACCCTCTTTGTCTTCCTGCGGCTGAGCAGGTAACATCAACCCAAGCTTCCCCCTCCCCCATGCGGGGGGGGGGGGAGGCTTGGGAGGCCGCTTGGGCCCTGTTTACCAACGAGGGGGACCCGATGGCCGGAGGGAGAAAAAGTTGTATGATAAGACCTTCACGGCTTCCTCCTCCACGGGCCTGCGGCTCTGGCGTGGGGGGGAGGCCGACTCTTGCTGCTGCCGGACGGGCCAGGCCTTCCCAGGTGGCCATGAGCACTGTGGGGCTGCAGCCCAGCCCCAGAAAGTCTGATTAACACCTCAGCTGCCCCCCCAGCACAGCCTGAGCCTGGCCCAACTCTTGTAGTTGTGTTAAACTTTAACTCTTTAGTGTTCAGATAAGATTTGCAAAGCCTCCAGCCTTTCCTTTGACTATGAAAGGGAATAAGATTTCTGAAGTCAGTGATGTAAGAGCTAAGTTTTTAAGATGGAAGGAGAATGAGAAGATGCTGAAATGGCTGAAAATCTTTTTGTGAAATTGTAGGAATGAACCGATGTACTGAATATTCCTATAAACCATGGAAAGAGACATGGAAAGAGACATTTAATAGATGATTTGACTAAAAAGCACCTGTGTTGAGAATTTCTGCCCTGAGAAATGAAGGGGATTTTGGTTTTCTGAAGATGAAGCCTGAGCAGAGAGAAAGGAGACAAAGAGAATCTTTGCGGTTGAACATTTCATTCTTAAAAGTAATACCCCATGAAACAAACATGGCCCACATCTACAACTTTGGCACGGCTGTAGAGTTGGGAGGAGCGTCACAGTTGCAGATTCCTGGGCGGATGCAAATCGTGAAAGATAAAACAACAAGAGAACTGTCTTTTTTATGTCTTGTGGGAAAAATCTCTACAACTTCAACAAGAAGAGGCTTCTCTCTCCAGAAGTGAACTTAAAAAGACTAATTGGGCACTGACCGAAGTATTTGTTATATGTTTGTTTTGTTGTTATGAAAACTGGGAGAGGGAAGGAAGGAGTGATCTGAAAAATCTTATTCTGAATTTTTTTTTTCCCTCTCTTTTTGTTTGTGTAGTTAATAAATTTTCTTTTATACTCTCTCAAGTTTTAGGCCTGCCATGCTCGTTTGCTCCTGGTTCTGTCTCACAACAGAAAAAAATAAGTTTATTTAAATTGGCAACTCAAACTGAAGATATTAATTTGGAGCTTTGGCCGGGAAAGTCAAAATTAAACCAAGACAATTCCTGTTTGAAATCAGTATTGCAGCTCAAGGCTAGGCGTCACATTTCCAGTCTGAGGCCACAATTCCCGTTTGGAATCACAACTGCCGCTCAAGGCCCGAGGTCACAATTCCGGTTTGTAATCACAATGGCAGTTCAAGGCTCAAGGTCACAACTCCAGTCTGAGGTCACAATTCCGTTTTGGAATCACAACTGCTATTCATGTCTCGAGGTCACAATTCCAGTCTGAGGACCCAATTATGGTTTGGAATAACAACTGCAATTCATCGTTCGAGGTCATGATTCCAGTCTGAGGACCCAATTCCGATTTGAAATCACAACTAAAGCTCAAGGCTCGGGGTCACAATTCTAGTCTGAGGCCACAATTCCCCTTTGGAATTAAAACTGCTATTCAAGGCTCAAGGTCATAAATCCAGTCTGAGGTCACAATTCTGGTTTGGAATCACAATTGCAGTTCAAGGCTTGATTTCACAATTCCGGTTTGGAATAAGAATTGCATTTCAAGGCTTGAGGTCACAATTCCAGTTTGAAATCACATTTGCATTTTAAGTCCTGAGGCCAGAATTCGAGTATGAGGACAAAATTCCTGTTTGGAATCACAATTGATGTTCAAGGCTCGAGGTCACAATTCCAGTCTGAGGTCACAATTCCTCTATGGAATCACAATGGCAGTTCAAGGCATGAGATCACCATTACTGTCTGAGGTCAAAATTTCCGATTGGAATCACAATTGCAGTTCAAGGCTCAGGGTCACAATTCCAGTCTTAGGTCACAATTCCTCTATGGAATCACAATGGCAGTTCAAGGCTCGAGATCACAATTCCAGTCTGAGGCCCCAAATCCTGTCAGGAAACACTACTAAAGTCCAAGGGTCGAAGACACAATTCTAGTCTGAGGTCCCAATATCGGTTTGGTATCACAACTGCAGCTCAAGGCTCAGGGTCACAATTCCAGTCTGAAGCCACAATTCCCATTTGGAATCACAACTGCTGTTCACGTCTCGAGGTCACAATTCCAGTCTGATGACCAAATTTAGGTTTTGCATCACGATTGCCGATCAAGGCTCGGGGGCACAAATCCAGTGTGTGGCCAAAAATCAGGTTTGGAATCAAAAGTGCATTTCAAGGCTTGAGGTCACAAATCCTGTCGGAGGCCACATGTGAATTTTGGAATAACAATTGCAGTTTAAGGCTCGAGCTCACAATTTCAGTTTGGTACCAAAATTGCAGTTCCAGGCTTGAGTTCACAATTCCAGTTTGGAATCTCAATTGCAGTTTAAGGCTTGAGGTCACAATTCCAGTCTGAGACCCCAATACCACTTGGAATCTCAACTGCTGTTAAATGCGCGATGTCACTATTCCAATATGAGGACACAATTCCCGTTTGGAATAACAACACCTGTCCATACCTTGAGGTCACGATTCCAGTCTTTAGAGCCAATTCCAGTTTGGTATCTCAACTGCAGATCAAGGCTCGAGGACACAAATCCAGTGGGTGGTCACAAATCCGATTTAGAATCAGAATTGCAGTTCAAGGTTTGAGGTCACAAATCCTGTCTGAGGTCACAAGTGAATTTTGGAATCACAGTTGATGTTCAAGTCTTCAGGTCACAATTCCAGTCTGAGGTCAGAATTCCAGTTTGGAATAACAATTACAGTTCAAGGCTTGAGGTCATAATTCCAATCTGAGGACAAAATTCCTGTTTGGAATCACAATTGCATTTAATGGCTCGGGGTCACAATTCCAGTCTGAGGTCACAATTCCGCTTTGGAATCACAACTGAAGTTCTAATCTCGAAGTCACAATTCCAGTCTGAGGTCCCAATACCGGTTTGCTATCACAACTGCTGTTTATTGTTCAAGGTTACGATTCCAGTCTGAGGACACAATTCTCTTTTAGTATCAAAAATGCAGATCAACGCTCAGGATCAGAATTCCAGTCTGAGGCGAAAAAATTCCCGTTTGGAATCAGAACTGCCGTTCAAGGCTGGAGGTCACAAATCCAGTCTGAGGCCACAATTCCCGTTTGGAATCACAACTGCAGTTCCACGCTAGAGGTCACAATTCCAGTTCTGGTCACAATTCCGGTTTATAATCACAATTGCAGTTCATGGCTTGAGATCACAATTTCAGTTTGGTAACAAAATTGCAGTTCCAGATTTGAGTTCACAATTCCAGTTTGGAATAACAAATACATTTCAAGGCTTGAGGTCACAATTCCAGTTTGGAATCACATTTGCAGTTCAAGTCACGAGGTCACAATTCCAGTTTGAGGTCACAATTCCGGTTTGGAATCACAACTGCTATTAGTTACTCGAGGACACAATTCCAGTCTGAGGACCCAATTCCCGTTTGTTATCACAAGTCCTGTTCACGTCTCCAGGTCACGATTTCAGACTGACGACCCATTTCCGGTTTGGTATCACAACCACAGCTCAAGGCTCGAGGTCACAAATCCATTGTGTGGTCGCAAGTCTGATTTGGAATCACAATTGATTTTCAAGGCTTGAGGTCACAAATTCAGTTTGGTACCAAAATAGCAGTTCCAGGCTTGAGGTCTCAATTCCAGTTTGGAATCAGAATCGCAGTTCAAGGCTTGAGTTCACAATTCCAGTTTCGAATAGCAAGTGTAGTTTAAGACTTGAGGTCACAATTGCAGTTTGGAATCACAATTGCATTTACATTCTCAAGATCAAAAATCTAATCTGAGCCCCCAATTCCTGTTTGGTATCACAACTAAAGATCGAGGCTCCAAGTCCAAATTGCAGTCTGAGGTCTCAATACCGGTTTGGAATTGCAACTGCCGTTCATTGCTCTAGGTCAGGATTCCAGTCTGAGGCTCCAGTTCTGGTTTGGTATCACAAGTGCAGCTCAAGACTCAAGATCACAATTCCAGTCTGAGGCCACAATTCCGGTTTGGAATCACAACTAAAGTTCAAGGCTCCAAGTCACAATTCCAGTCTGAGATCACAATATCAGTTTGGAATAACAACTGCAGCTCAAGGCTCGGGGTCAACATTCCAGTCTGAGGCCACATTCCCTTTTGGAATCACAACTGCAGTTCAAGGCTCGAGGTCACGAATCCATTCTGGGTACCCAATACCAGTTTGGAATCACAATGGCCGCTCAAGGCGCGGGGTCAGAATTCCAGTCTGAGGCCCCATTTCCTGTTTGGTATCACATGAGCAGATCAAGGCTCGAGGTCACAATTCCAGTATGGAATCAAAATTGCAGTTCAAGACTCGAGGTCACAATTCCAGTATGGAATCACAATTGCAGTTCAAAGCTCAGGGTCACTATTCCAGTCTGAGATCACAATTCCAGTTTGGATTTACAGTTGCAGATCAAGTCTTGAGCTCACAATTCCGGTTTAGAATCAAAATTTTAGCTCAAGGCTAGAGGTCACAATTCTAGTCTGAGGTCACAGGTCCATGTTGGAATCACAATTGAAGTTCACATCTTGAGGTCACATTTCCAGTTTGGAAACAAAATAGCTGCTCATGGATTGCGGTCACCGTTGCAGTCTGAGATCAAAATTCCGGTTTAGAATCAAAATTTTAGCTCAAGGCTCGAGGTCACAATTCTAGTCTGAGGTCACAGGTCCATGTTGGAATCACAATTGAAGTTCACATCTTGAGGTCACATTTCCAGTTTGGAAACAAAATAGCTGCTCATGGATTGCGGTCACCATTGCAGTCTGAGATCAAAATTCAGGTTTGGAATTTAAATTTTAGCTCAAGGCTCCAGGTCACAATTCCAGCCTGAGCTGACACGTCCATTTTGGAATCACAATTGAAGTTGAAATCTTGAGGTCAGAATTACAGTTTGGAATCACAACTGCAGTTCAAGGCTTGTGGTCACAATTCCAGTCTGAGGTCACAATAGTAGTTTAGAATCACAATTGCAGTTCAAGGCATGTGGTTACAATTCCAGTCTGAGGTCAAAAGTCCAGGTTGGAATCACAACTGCAGTTCAATGCGTGAGGTCACAATTCCAGTGTGAGGGCACAAATCCGGTTTGCAATTACAACTGCAGCTCAAGGCTCTAGGTCACTATTCCAGTTTGAGGTCACAATTCCGTTTTTGAATCACAATTGCACTTCAAGGCTTGAGGTCACACTTCCAGTGGGAGGTCACAAGTTCATTTTGGAGGCAAAATTCAAGTTCAAATCTTGAGGTCAAAATTCCCCTTTGGAACCACAATTGCAGTTCAGGGCTCGAGATCACAATTTTAGTCTGAGGTCACAAGTGAATTTTGGAATCACAAATCAAGTTAAAATCTTAATGTCACAATTCCCGTTTGGAATCACATTTGCTGTTCAAAGCTTGAGGTCACAATCCGAGTTTGACGTCACAAGTCAATTTTGAAATCACAATTTCATTTCTATATCACAATTCCAGTCTGAGCTCAAAATACCTGTTTGGAATCATAATTCCACTTCTATGTCACAATTACAGACTGAGGGCAGAATTCCAGTTTGGAATCACAAATGCAGTTCAAGGCTTGAGGTCACAATTCCAGTTTGAGGTCACAATTCGGGTTTGGAATCACAATTGCAGCTCAAGGCTAGAGGTCACAATTCCACTATGGAAACACAATTGCAGTTCAAGGCTTGAGCTCACAATTCGAGTCTGAGCTCACAATTCCAGTTTGGAATCACAATTTCATTTCTATATCACAATTCCAGACTGAGCTCACAATACCTGTTTGGAATCACAATTCCACTTCTAAGTCACAACTACAGACTGAAGTCAAAATTGCAGTCTAGAATCACGATTTCAGTTTGAGGTCACAATTCCATTTTGGGATGAGTATTCCGGTTTGGAATCACATTGTGGAATCAAAATTCAGTATCAGAATTACAATTCTACTTCGGTACCACAATTCCATTTCAAAATCACAATTTCACGTCTGAGCTCACAACTGCAGTTTGGAATCAAAATTGCAGAACAAGGCTTGAGGTTCAAATTCCAGTCTGTCCTCACAATTCCAGTTTGGAATCACAATTACATTACAAGGCTTGAGGTCACAATTCCAGTCTGAGATCACAATTCCAGTTTGGGAGCAAAATTGCAGTTTAAGTCTTGAGGTATCCATTCCACTATGGAAACACAATTGCAGTTCAAGGCTTGAGGTCACAATTCCAGTCTGAGTTCACAAGTCCATATTGGAATCACAATTCAAGTTCAAATCTTGAGGTCACAATTGCAGTTTGGAATCACAATTTCCTTTCTATATCACAATTCCAGACTGAGCTCAAAATACCTGTTTAGAATCACAGTTTCACTTCTATATAACAATTAAAGACTGAGGGCAGAATTCTAGTTTGTAATCACAATTCCATGTTATGTCACAATTCCAGTCTGAGCTCACAATTCCATTTTGAAATCCCAATTGCAGTGAAGGCTAGAGGTCACAATTCCACTATGGAATCACAATTCCTGTTCAAAGCTCAGGGTCACAATTCCAGTCTGAGCTCAAAATTCCGGTTTGGAATCACAACTGCAGTACAAGCCGTGAGGTCACCATTACTGTCTGAGGTCAAAATTACCGATTGGAATCACAATTGCAGTTCAAGGCTCAGGGTCACAATTCCAGTCTTAGGTCTCAATTCCTGTTTGGAATCACAATGGCAGTTCAAGGCTCGACATCACAATTCCATTCTAAGCCCCCAGATCCGTTTTGGAATCACAACTGCTGTTCATGTCTCGACGTCACGATTCCAGTTTGACGACCCAATTCCAGTTTGGTATCACAACTGAAGCTCAAGGCTCGTGGTCACAATTCCCTTCTGAGGCCACAATTCCCGTTTGGAATTAAAACTGCTATTCAAGGCTCGAGGTCATAAATCCAGTCTGAGGTCACAATTCCTGTTGGAATCACAATTGCAGTTCAAGGCTTGAGTTCACAATTCTGGTTTGGAATCACAATGGCAGTTCAAGGCTCGAGGTCACAATTCCAGTTTGGAATGACATTTGCAGTTCAAGTCTTGAGGTCCCAATTCCAATCTGAGGACGCAATTCCTGTTTGGAATCAGTACTGCAGCTCAAGGCTCGGGGTCACAATTCCATTCTGAGGCCACAATTCCCGTTTGGAATCACAACTGCAATTTAAAGCTCGAGGTCACAATTACAGTTTGGAATCACAATAGCACTTCAAGGCGTGAGGTCACAATTACTGTCTGAGGTCAAAATTTCCGATTGGAATCACAATCGCATTTCAAGGCTCGAGATCACAATTCCAGTCTGAGGCTCCAATTCGACTTTGGAATCAAAATTGCAGTTCAAGCCTGGAGGTCACAATTCTAGTCTGAGGTCCCAATATCGGTTTGGTAACACAACTGCAGATCATGTCTCTAGGTCACAACCTCAGTGTGTGGTCACAAATCCCGTTTGGAATCGCATTTGCAGTTCAAGGCTCGAGATCACAATTCCAGTCTGAGGCCCCAATTCCGGTTTGGAATCACAACTACTGATCATGTCTCGAGGTCACGATTCCAGTTTGACGACCAATTCCAGTTTGGTATCAGAACTGTAGCTCAAGGCTCGTGGTCACAATTCCCGTCTGAGGCCACAATTCCCGTTTGGAATTAAAACTGCTATTCAAGGCTCGAGGTCAGAATTCCAGTCTGAGGTCACAATTGCAGTTTGGAATCACAACTGCAGTTCAAGACTTGTTGTCACAATTCCAGTCTGAGGTCACAATTTCGGTTTGGAATCACAATTGCAGTTCAAGGCTTGAGGTCACAATTCCAGTCTGAGGTCACAAGTCCATTTTGGAATCACAACTGCAGATCAAGGTTCGAGGTCACAATTCTAGTTTGAGGTCACAATTCCGATTTGGAATCACAATTGCAGTTCAAGGCTTGAGGTCACAATTCCAGTCTGAGTTCACAAGTCCATATTGGAATCACAATTCAAGTTCAAATCTTGAGGTCACAATTGCAGTTTGGAATCACAATTTCAGTTCAAGGCTTGAGGTCAAAATTCCAGTTTGAAATCAAAATATCTGTTCATGGCTTGCGGTCACAATTCCTGTCTGAGGTCAAAATTCGCATTTGGAACCACATTTGCAGTTCAGGGCTCGAGATCACAATTCCAGTCTGAGGTCACAATTCCAGTTTGGAATCACAATTGCAGTTCAAATCTCGAGGTCACTATTGCAGTCTGAGGTCACAATTGGAGTTTGGAATCACAATTGCATTTCAAGGCTTCAGGTCAAATTCCAGTCTGATGTCACAATTCCAGTCTGAAATATTAATTGCAGTTCTCGGCTCGAGGTCACAATTCCAATCTGAGGTCACAATTCCCGTTTGGAATCACAATTGTATTTCAAGTCTTGAGGTCACAGTTCCAGTCTGAGGTCACAATTCTGGTTTGGAATCCCAATTGTAGCTCCAGGCTTGAGGTCACAATTTCAGTCTGAGTTCAAAATTCCAGTCTGGAAACACAATTGCAGTTCAAAGCTCAGGGTCATTATTCCAGTCTGAGGTCACAATTCCATTTTGGATTTACAATTTCAGGTCAGGGCTTGAGCTCACCATTCCAGTTTGGAATCACAATGTAATTTCTGTATCACAATTCCATTCTGAGATCAAAATTCCGGTTTGGAATCACAATTGCAGATCAAGGCTCGAGATCACAATTGCAGTCTGAGCTCACAATTCCAGTTTGGAATGAAAATTGCATTTCAAGCTTCGAGGTCACAATTACAGTATGGAATCCCAGTTGCAGTTCAAAGCTCAGGGTCACAATTCCAGTGTGAGGTCACAATTCCCGTTTGGAATTACAATTGCAGTTCAAGGCTTGAGGTCTCAATTCCAATCTGAGGTCACAATTCCGGTTTGGAATCACAATTGCATTTCAAGGCTTGTGGTCACACTTCCAGTCTGAGGTCACAATTCCGATTTGGAATCTCTATTGCAGTTCAAGGCTTGAGGTCACAATTACAGTCTGAGGTCGCAAGTCCATTTTGGAATCACAATTCAAGTTCAAATCTTGAGGTCACAATTGCAGTTTGGAATCACAATTTCAGTTCAAGGCTTGAGGTCAAAATTCCATTTTGGAATCATAATATCTGTTCATGGCTTGCAGTCACAATTCCAGCCTGAGGTCAAAATTCGCGTTTGGCATCACATTTGCAGTTCCGGGCTCGAGATCACAAAGAACTGCCTTGTTGTCATCAAAAGATCAAATCTCATTAAGAATTCTATGACAACAATGTAATGGACTTCCAGGAACCTCATTAATGCTCTCGGTTTCATTTTTGTGTATTTTTAATCCCTCATTTGGCAGCTTGTAAAACTTATCTTGGAATTCAGAGGTCAAGCAGGATTGACTTTGGATTGACCTTCACCTCTGGTCCCACTTTGTGCAAACACAACTTGTGCCAAGGTGGGTGAACTCATCACCTCAACTTTTCACTCCAGAATATCCCCTACTTATTTCCCTGTAGATGAACTCAGATCCACTCCTCACCTCCACTGGTCATCCAAGCGTCCATTCTGTTCCCCACAGGCCCTGGTGGCCCCAGGGAGCTCCCTTGGCCTTTCTCCTGCCCCTCTCCAGCCCGAGGCTGCTCCTCCTCTTGCTCCCTCCGGCTTAATCCCGTACGGTGCCTCTCCCTTCCTGGCCGCCTGCTGCCGAGGAAGGAGGACACAGAGAGTCTCGAGTGCTGAGCCCTCCCTGCTACCCCTGCAGAGCCTTGGCTGCGCTTCCCAGGGGCCTCGGATTTCCCAGACAAATTGTCTGCTGGGCTCCCTTCCATTACCTCAGCAATCTCCTCAGAAATGCCACCTCACTCCCCTTGACATCCCCTCACATTTTCTTACACAAACAGTTCTTGTGTCCCCTCTAAATGACCCCGGGTTTTCAGCTAAATGAATGGCATGACCCGTGCCCATGATTCACCCGACCAAAATCAAGAGCAAATGTTGGTTGGGCTTTAAGAACTTGAAATAACTTTGAAGCAAAAGAGATCACCTTTTTCTTCTGGGTTTTTTTTCTTTCAGATGCCAGACTTGCCTCTGTGGATGCGTGCTTAACTCTTGCTGCAGGGGACTGTCAGGCCTGAATGGCCGTGAGTTCGTGTTCTTCTCACTGGGGAATCAGAAATTATTATTAATTAGACCACAGAAATGTTTTCTGAAACCTCTCCCCTTTCCTGCCCTTTGCTGGTACATCTCCTGTTTGTGCCTTTGAATTTACAGCTGTTCCCTGATGGCCCTGCCTGACTTCTGTGCAGCTCCTAGCTGGGAAAAACTGGGAAAACCTAGGGGGTACAGAGGTGAATTTTTTAGCTGGATTTTTCTAAAATCTCTAATTCTACTGAAATTATTTCCAATCCTCCCGTGAGAAGAGCAGGAACTCACCGCCATTTAGGCCTGACAGTCACTGCAGGAAATCTGACACAGTATTAATAAGTAACCTTTCCTGAGAGCAGTCATCACCCCAGTCCTCCAGCCTTGGCAAATTTTTTGCAATGAATGGACCCAAATTCTAATCCTTAACCTAAATTTCTGTCAGCTTTTGTTAGAAAGATACCAGACAGTAAATCATACAACAGAATTTTAAAATTGCACAAAGAATAACAGGCCCAGACCAAACCTAACCACCCCCATCACTGCTCCACCCCAATTTGGGGAGAAACAGTGATATAGTTTATAATTACTCTCCTTCCATGCTATTCAGTCCTTCACTGCACATCCCCAGAGAGGATTCATTCCACCTTTTGTTCCTAACAGCACCTCTCTCTCCAGCACCAATCCCACTTGTCACAGGCACAAAGGGAGCAGACCTAAGGCAATGGTTCCAGCAGCAGCGGCAATCCCAAGCTCCCTGTTCCCTGGATTGCTCATCCGAGCACTCCCAGGAATCTCACCTCAGCCCAGTCTCTCTCTCCTCAGAGGGAAACACAGCCTGACGGGACACGGTCTGGCACTCCATTTCCTCTTTTTCCTGCTGAACTGGAAAGCCACGGGGTAAGCGCAGTCCCTCAGACCTTGCACCCCTGAACACCAGGAGAGCTGGAGTTTCACCCAGATCCCAGATTCCCTAGGCAGTTAATCCCAGCAGGGAGAAAAAGAGGATCCCTGCATTCTCTGAGTTACCCCACATCATGGGCAGGACCAGGAGCCCTCTAGGCACAGACCTCTGGTGCTGAAGCCTCTTGGCTTTGGCTGCTCAAACACCACAGCTCTTGGCAATGATGGGAGGAGTGTAATGATTTTTCCTGTCCTGAAAGAGAGGAGGAAAAGAAAATTAAGTCCACTGCAGAAGGATTCCAGCCCTCACACTTCTGCTCTGATGCTCACTGTGGGGTTTTATCCATGACAGGTGACACCAATTCAGAGTGCCCTTCTCCAGCATTTTTATTCCTAATTATTTCAGACATTAAAAGGATACTAATTTTTCTTATTGCATTCTTTCCTTAATTTTAACAGAACCATTTTCATCCCAGACCCCACTTGTCCGTTATTCAATCCTTTAGCACTGGACTTTGCACAAAGGGATACCCGTGGTGCTGCATCACAAGAAATCCCAAAGAGAAACCCCTCCAAAACCTGACAGAGAAAGGTTTCAAGGCACTCCAGAACACAGACAGATGTTCATACCTTGTCAGGCCAGACCAATTCTGTCCCATCCACCTGAGCTGTGCAGGTGAGGCAAAGGCTCCCCTTCCTCCTAGGGAATCACTGTGGTCTGAGACCACAGATATCCATCCTGGGGAGCACCTGGAAACAACGTGGGAAAGGCAAAATTAGACTGTTTTCTATCAGAAAATGAGTAATAATAATAATCAAATCTTCTGGACAAATTTAGTAACATCACTTTCATATGATAAATACAGGCCATGCCCATCCTTCAAGCCCAGGTGAAAACAGGAAAGAGAACTACAGGAAAAGCAGAGTCCCTTATTTGGATGTATTTCCTAAAGACCACATTGTATGCTCTTTGTTTCTTTAAAAGAATGGATTACTGGTAAAAAGCATCTTGGGTCCATATTTTATCAGCCACAGGCAGGACAAGGTGAGCTACATCTGGAGAGCCAGGGAGATGCAGGACCTTGGCACACCAAGGATAAGAGCAAGGGAAGCAGGGGAGGTGTGGGGGGAGAGCTGGAGAAGTGAAGGAACAGGCATTTTCTTGTTCAGATTCATCAGTGCTGGGAACTTGGAAAACACATGGTGCTGCGTGCATCGAGGACATAATGCCCACGATTTGGTTGTTTTCCTTTGCTCATAACCCTTGGCTTCATCCCCTCTCCAGAGGAGCAGAGAATTCCTCCAGGGTAAGGGTGAATCTGGTCCCACTCCAGGGATGTGTCCAGTAAAGGAGGGGAGTTGTTTAGAGGAACTAACTGACCACAAAAATCAAACCCATCAAACACTGAAGTGGCCTACACTGAGCTGTAACACCAAGTGTTCACAGCAAGCAGTGGCACAAAGTGCACGCAGGACCAAGAAGTACCACTTCATTCGGTTTTTCTGCTTACATGTATTTTAGTTCTGTTTCCCTTCACAGCTGCTATTCTGCCAAGGTCAGTTCCATTTTCAGAAGCCTGTGTCACATGTAGTCAAGGCTGGAAATCCTCCCTTAGGATTTCCACATCACATCTAGATTTGCTAGGAAGCACATGCACACACAGATGCCCATTTCTGTGATATGTCAGTCAGAAATCATGTAACCCAGCAACTTGCTCCTCACTGCACCACTTGGAAATACATTCAAAAGCCAGAAAAACCCCAACCAAACAACAACCCACAAAAGACACAGCTTAGCGCAGCTTCATCTTAATATTCTGGTCAGTGATGGAGAGAAAGGAGGAAAGCTATTCTTCTAGTTCTGCACCAAGCAGTTTGAAACAGCCAATACTGTCCCCACCTGCAGCTCTGGCAGCTTCCCTCCTTCCTTCAGCCTTGCCCTGACTTCTGAGGGGCCAGGGGCACCACACAACCCAAAAGGATCAGCACTCACACCCACCGCTAGTACAGACATCTTCATGGTCCATCTTTGGCCAAACAAACTCCAGGATATTTTTGTTTTCCTGACAGACTCGGCCAACTTCATTCCCATTTATCAAGGCAACAGACACCCTGTATGGCTCTGGGGTCAGAGGACCTCTGCTGGCACAAGAACCCAGGAGAAGACTGGAAGGAAGAATCCAAGAGCAAATTGAAATCCCAGCTATGCAATGAAGGCCTGCTTCTGGCAAGTTCCTTGTGGCTTTTGGGGCTCAAGAAAAGCCTTTAGACCATAAAAACATAGGTGAAAACCCCACACCGAGCACTTGGCTTTAAAGATGTTGCACTTAATGTTACAGACAGAATTGCTCTGGGATTTGGCATTTCCTGCACCCACACATTAAACACATTAAAAGAATTAAGTGCAGAGTCCTGAAACTCAGTTCTTCCAATCTTATTTTGGTGGTGTCACTTGACATACCTTAATCCACAGCAATTCTTCAAAAAATGAGAAGCAACCCCACCCCCCTTCAGTTTTCCAGTTTAAAGGTTCTCTTAAGAAAAAGTTAAAGAAAAGAAGAAAAACCCAAGACCTACTATCAGCTAGTGTACCAACCACCTGTTTTCCATAGATTTTTATTACACCCAATGGCTTCTCTAAGAAAATAAATTTGTACCTGCAAAAACCTGTGGGAATTACTGCGTTGGGATGGTCGGAACAAACTCAGGCGCTCTCTGTATTCTGGTCTTGAAGTTTGCAGTTTATTTCATAGGGCGTGGCTATATATGAGGCCCTGCTAGGAACTGCAGCTGCAGCTCAGAGCAGGACAGAGAGAGAGGGATAGAGCAAGAGTAAGAGAAGAGAGTAAGAAAGCAAGAGCGAAGGGAGCGTAAGAGAGTAAGAGAGTAAGAGAGATATTTTCCCGTTTACAATACAATAAATCTATGTTGAATATTCTAATTTCCACTAACCAATCTAACACAAGATACAAATTCTCTAACATTTGCATGCAACCGAAAGGAATCACTATATTACCATGTTTTACTGCTTTTCTTATCTCTCAATTTTATCTGGGACCCTTCCTGGCATGTCTAGGGAGGATGTCTGTTTGCTTTTTGGTATTCTCAGCATCTAACATTATCTAAACAAAGGGGCCTTCAGGCATTCAGTAGCTTTCAGCCACACAGTCGAAAATTGCTATCATTTCTATTTTGCTTATATTTTCCATATTCTCAAAGTCTTTTGCTAGGCACTCGTACTTATAAGGTTTCCCTAATTCATCCTTCCCAACAAAAACCCATCCAGGAGGGGCAGGTGTTTCTGAGCCCACACCTCGCAGGTAAAGTATCAGAGAAGGAGTGGCACAGAGGGATCCAAAAGTGCCCAAGAGGTTCAAGTTCACTGTGTTTGTGCAGTATTATTTGAAACCAAAGCTCTCTGCAGCTGCCCCAAGCCTGGAGTCCACAGAAACGAAATGAGCTCCCCCTCCTACCACATTTTCTGCCTTCTCTCATCAAGGGAGAATCACATCATGCAAAAGATAATAGAGAAGATGGTAACAGCAGTCCAGTGCCCCCAGGATGGCTGGCACCAGGGTTCATTCCATCCTCTGGCTGATGGAACTTAAACCCAGGTGTTCTGGGATTGAAGGAGCAGTCAAGTTTCACCACTTGCCGTTCCACTCCCTCCCACGTTTGCAGAGCAGGAATATCGCTAGGTTCCGTATTACATCCCAAAGAAGCAGCCCCGGGAGTTCTGCTGGAGCTATTGGCTCACAGACTTCTACACACTTGATCAGAGAAATTTAACTTTTCTAAGCAAAATACTTGAGAAAAATACCACTATGATAATACAGATTACTTCAAAAAGTGAAGTGATCACTATGTCACCTAACAAACCACTAAAAATACTTTTCAAATATACTGAGTCACACTACATACTTTCCTCTGTTAGAAAAAAAAAATGTTTAAGAAGAGTCTTAGGTGTTACAAAATAAACTACTACCTGCTTGAAGACCAAAAAAGAGCTCCTCATCCTGGAGTAATTCCTTCACAGCAGCCCAGTCTCGTGTTAATTGTTTCAGTGTCAACTAGAGGTTCCAGGATATCGGATCTAAGTCTTCGACTTCTACCGGGAGTTCTGGTGCAATTGAAAACACCAAGAAGCGTGCGACCCTTCCTCTGAAAATAAAATAGATGTAAAGAACACATGCAGAGATGGCAAGTGTCAGGAGACGTTTACAAGCAAGAATCTCCTACAAATATGAGGTATGCTTTGGCATGCTTAGCATGTCCCTTTTTTCTACGTTTATTATATCAACTCCAGCAGTTTAGGATGCTAGGAAATTCAATGTGATTTAATATAATATTAGCCCTCAATTCTATCAGTATAAAAATACATTTGTACTTAGTATTTTATTCCTATTTTGTAGTACTATTCCATTACTACTGCAGTGGAAAATTTTACATTTTCCCCCTCCACTAAACTAATTAAAAATGAACAGGCCAACCCTACACAAAGAGGTAAATTATAAAGTTACAAAGATCAAATATTAATCAGAACAATTTACTTGAAATTACATTTCTGAAAATAATTTAAAATCGATTTAGAAGTCAAAAAGACAAATTGAGTTTGGAGAAGGCGTTCGGCACTCCAAGGGCAGCCAGGGTTACAGGTGGTGGCAGCTTGGGGCCAGGAGAAATCCCGGTCCATTTGGAATTTTAGCAGGCAGAAGCCTGGTTTGGTGCACAGGTCCCTGGACACGAAGTCTGGCCCTTTTCCCTGTGAAACAAATCTTACCCTTGCCAGGTTCCTGAAATCAGCTACGAGGAGGCTTTTGGCACTCCAAGAGCAGCAGGGTCACAGCTGGATGCCGCTGAGGTCTGGGTGACACCATGCTCCATTTGGAATTTTAACATGTAGATGACTGCTCCTGGTCACAGGCCCCAGGATAGAATCTGATGGCCTTTTCCCTGTGAATCCAACACTCACGCTTCCAGGGTTCCTGAGATGTGCACAGAGGAGGGTTTCGGCACCCCAAAGGCAGCCAGGCTTCTAAGTGGTGGCAGCTTGGGGCTGGGAGAAACCACGCTCCATTTGTAATTTTGTCAAGCTGAAGGCCGGAACATGGCTCTGGACATGAATAGCGGTCCTTTTCGCTGTTAAACAAAACCGGAAAAAAAACTTGGTCTGTTCTGAGTTTTAGCAGGCAGAAGCCCAGGCCCAGGCCCAGCATCACTGGACATGGGGAGTTGCCCAATTTTCCTGTGAAACAACACTCACCCTCCCAGGGTTCCTGAGACCAGTTAGGAGGAGGCTTTTGGCATCCGAAAGAGAGCCAGGATTACAGGTGGGGGCAGCTGTGGTATGGAAGCAATCCCGGTCCATTTGGAATTTTAGCAGGCAGAAGCCTGGTGGGGGGCACAGGTATCTGGACAAAAACTGTGGCCCTTTCCTCTGTGAAACAAAACTCATTTTGCCGGGTTCCTGAGACCAGTTAGGACGGGGCTTTTGGCACTCCATGAGAAGCCAGGGTTCCAGGTGGTTCCAGCTGTGGTATGGGAGTAATCCCAGTCTATTTGGACAAAGAAAACCTAAGACCCTCACCGAAATCCAGAGGCCCCCCTAACCCTAGAGATCCCAAAGCAAAGACACCCCCCTAACCCTAGAGTGAGCCCAAACCTAGATGCCCCCATAACCCTAGACGCCTTCATAACCCTAGTTGCTCTGCTAATACTAGAACCCCAGTGAACCCTAGACATTCCCAAACCGCAGACACCCCCCAAACCGTAGAGTCACCCCAAGCCTAGATATCCCCACAACAATAGACACCCCAAAACCTCACACATAACCCCTAACCCTAGACCCTCAGCGAATCCTAGACATGCCCCTAAAACTAGACACACCCAAACCCTAGACACCCCCCAACCCCAGAGCCAGCCCAAGCCTAGACACCCTCAAAACCCCAGACGCTCCGTAACTGTAGAAGCTCCCCTAATCCCAGACGCCCCCACAACCCTAGACACCCCCAGAACCCTAGATGTCCCCCCAACCCTAAACTCCGAGCCAACTCTAGACAGCCCCAAACCCTAGAAACCCCCGTAACCCTACAGTCAGCCCAACCCTCGTTGCCCCCAGAAGCTTAGACACCCCCAGACCTAAGCCTAGACTCAGTCTAAAGCTAGAAGCCCCACAACCCTAGATGCCCTCAGAACCCGAGAAGCTCCTGTAACCCTAGACCCCCACATAACACAACCCCCACATAAGACAACCACATAACCCTAGACACCCCCTAAACCTAGAGCCAGCCCAACCCAAGATGCCCTCAAAACCCTATACACGCCCTAAACCTCAGATGCTCCCCTAAAATTAGACCTTCAACAAACACTAGATGTCCCCATAACCCTAGACACCCCCAAACCCTAGACACCTCCTGAAGCCAAGAACCAGCCAACCCTAGACACCCCCAAAACCTCAGATGCACCCCTAAAATTAGACCCTCAGTGAACCCTAGATGGCCTTCAAACCCTAGACACACCCAAACCCTACACACACCCCTAACCCAAGAGCCAGCCTAACCCTAGACAACTCTACAACCCTAGACACGCCCAGGACCCTAGAAGATCCCCTAACCCGAGACCCCCAGCGAAAACCACACACCCCCATAACCCTAGATACCCCCCTAATCCGAGACACACCCCTAACCCTAGTCCCTCAGTGCACTCTATATTTCCCCATAACCATAGACACCCCCAAATCCTAGACACCTCCCTAACCCGTGAGCCAGCCTAACCCTAGACACCTGCACAACCCTAGACGCCCTCAGAACCCTAGAAGCTCCTCTAACCCCAGACACCCTGCGAACCCTAAACACCCCCATAACCCTAGATACCCCCCTAACCCTAGACACTCCCCTAACCCTAGTCCCTCAGCGAACCCTAAATTTCCCCCTAACCGTAGACACCCCCAAATCCTAGACACCTTCCTAACCTTGGAGCCAGCATTACCCTAGACACCCCCACAACCCCTGACGCCCTCAGAACCCTAGAAGCCTCACTAACCCCAGATCCCCAGCGAACGCCAGACATCCCTGTAACCTTAGAAAATCCCTGTAACTCTAGAGCTAGCCTAACCCTAGACACCACCAAACACTTGACACCCGTCTGAGCCTAAACCCCCCTAACTCCAGACCGTCAGCAAACCCTAGATGTCCCCCTAATGCTAGGCATCCCCAACACTTGACACCTCCCTAACCGAAGTCAGCCTAAAGCTAGAAGCCCCCACAAACCTAGACGCCCCAGAAACCTAGAAGCTCCCCTAAACCTAGACCCCCAGCAAAGCAGAGACACCACCCTAACCCTAGAGCCAGCTCAACCCTAGACGCACCCACAACCCTAGACGCACCCACAACCCTAGACGCTCCCAAAATCCCAAACGCTCACCTAAGCTTAGATCCTCAGTGAACCCTAGATGTCCCCCTAAACCTAAACACCCCCAAACCTTAGACACCCCCAACCCTAGAGCCAGCCCAACCCTAGACACCCCCACAACTCAGATACTCCATAACCCTAGAAGCTCCCCTAATCCCAGACTCCCCCACAACCCTAGACACCGCCATAATCCTAGTCATCCCCAAAACCCTAGATGTCCCCCTAACCTTAGATCCCCAGCCAACTCTAGACATCCCCAAACCCTAGAGACCCCCGTAACCCTACAGTCAGCCCAACCCTCGTCGCCCCCACAACCCTAGACACCCCCAGAAACCTAGACGCCCCCTAAACCTAGACCCTCAATGAACCCCAGATGCCCCCCAAACACTAGACACCCCCAACCCCAGAGTCAGCCAACCCTAGATGCCCCCACAACCCTACACGCCCTCAAAACCGTAGATGTTCCTCTAACCCTAGACCCCCAGAGAACCCTACACATCCCTAAACCCTAGACACCCCCTAAACCCTAGAGCCTCCAAACCAGAACCCTAGAAGCTCCCCTAAGCCTAGATCCCCAGTGAACCCCAGACACCCCTATAACCCTAGACGACCCCCTCACCCTAGACCCCTAGCGAACCCTAGATGCCCCCCAAGGCTAGACATCACCAAACCCTAGACAAGCCCCAACCCTAGAGCCAGGCTAATCCTAAACGCCCCCACAACCCTAGACACCCCCAGAACCCTAGACACACCACAAACCCCATACCCCCAGCTAACCCAAGATGCCCCCCACCCTAGACCTCCTCAAACCTTAGACACTCCCTGAACCCCAGAGTCTGCCCAGCCCTAGACACCCCCACAATCCCAGATGCCCCCACAAGCCTAGACGCCCCCTAACCCTAGACCCCCATCGAACCCCAGATGCTCCTCCCCAACCGTAGACCCCCCAGTACGCACACCACGGCCACCCATGTAAAAGCCCCCGACACAGAAAGGCAAGCAAACCATCCAACCCACAACCTGCCATAAAACAGCCAGATTGCAGCCAAATGGCCGGAAGCACCCCGCCATGCCAAGCCACCAAAGCCAACCAACAACCAGGGGCCCTCCAAAACCGCACCCCATGCCCAAGCCCTTCGGCCCATCAAGGAATCCCCAGCAATCCCAAGCCATCACCACACCACAACAAGCAATACCACGGTTCCCAATCTAGACCCTGCCCTGCACCAACGAAGAAATAGCCCAGCCAACACAGAAGCACACCCTCACCCAACGCAACTCCACACAGAAGAGCAGGACAAACCCCAGATCACCTCCCAAGGGGACACACAACCGCAGACAACCACAGCCGACACAGAGCTCACCCACCATCCCTCGCCACGCCCAGCACCGGGCAGGCCGGCACAGTTCCAGAGGCCGAAAAGCCTGCAGAGCAGTCGCAACGACAGACGCTCACACAGAAGGCAGTGCGGGAGAGGAAACGAGCCCACCCGTAGTCGCAGCCCCCTAACCCACACCCCAGATCTGGCACCCCCAGCCCGAGCAGTCCCATAAAGAACCCCCGCCCATGCCAGAGAAAAAGCCCCGCGCATCGCCGGGACAGGCGGAGCCCTGGGTCCCCGGGCCCGCAGGGGCAGTTCCCGTGTCCCGGCTGGTCCCAGGCACCCCGAAGAAACCGCCGCCCCCTCGCAGGGTCCCCGGCACAGCTCCAACCCCCGTGGCTGCAGGGGGAGCTTGCCCAAAATCCCAGCAGCAACCCAGCGCGGTGCCTCTTGGCGGCAGAGTGGGAGCCGTAGACCTAGCCCCCGGCCCGCCCCCAGCACTCCTGACCGGCGCGCCCCCTCCCAGCTGTGTCCACGCACGACCCGACGCCGGCCCGGCCATCCCGCGCCGAGCCCCACCCCTGGGCAGGACCACCCGAGCCACCCCCGATGCGTACAGGACCCGAACTAGAAGCCCCGACCCCCTGGTGGTCCCTCCCCAGCGCCCCGACCCTGCTCGGGCCATTCCGCCGCACCCAACCGCAGCTGGCCCACCCATATAGAGCGGTGCCACCGAGGCAGCTGCACCCCAATGCCGCCGCGTCCCCGCCATCCCCCCTGCCATTCCCCGACCATGCCTCGCAGGCCCGCCTTACGCAGCATCGTTCGACCGCCCCGCTCTGTCCCGTTCCCCGTGCGCCCACCCCGCTCCCTCGCGTCATGGCACTGCTCCACCCCAGCGGCGCTACGGCAAACCCACTCACAGGAGCGTGTCACCATACTGACCCAACGCCCAACGCCACCCCACCCCCGGCGCGGCCAGCCCGTACCCGGCAGCAGCCTGACCCTGGTTGCCACGACTGGCCTCCGGGCCCCCGACCCCTGCGAGACCCATCACCAAGACCGCCCGCACACCTGCACGCGGGCCACCATAGGCTGCAGAAACACGAGAGAAGAAGGAGCCCACTGGGGTCAGGGGGCCGCCATCTTGTCCGGCGTCACGTGGACACACGGGAGCAGCCATCTTGCAAAGCAACCACATGGCCTCTCGGGGGCCTCCATGTTCGGCCCCAACCCTGTGGCAGCAGGGGGTGGCCATCTTGGCTAGGGTTAGGGTTTAGGGTTAGGGTTTTTGACTGCCCCCCCCTGCGTTACCCTCTGCGCCCCCTCCGTGCCCCCCCTCCCCCCCTTTCCCCTTCCCTCTTTCCCCCTTCCACTCCCTCCCCTCCTTTCTCCCTTTCCTCCTTTCTTCCCTCTTCCTCCCCTCTTCCATCCTCCCTTCTCTTCCCCCTTCCCTCCTCTCTTCCCTCTTCCCTCCCCTCTTCTCTCCCCTCTTCCATCCCCTCTTCCCTCCCTTCCCTCACCACTTCTTTCTCCACCTCATGTCCTCCAAAACACCACTGCTTGCCTCTACCTTCCCACATGCCTTAGGTACTGCCTTCAGCTCTCACCTCTCTTCAGCTTTAGCCTCTACCTGTGGGCACATACATTTAGAGAGCTAGGCAGTTAGAGCTTGCAAATTTTTTGCAGGCCTGAATTTCTCCTGACTCTCAGCTCCATTCCCAGGCTCACAAGCTGACTCCAGCTTCAGTTATGGAGGAAGCATCCCGAGGTGGTGAAAAAGAGTGGAATTCATAATAAACATTAACACCTCGTGTCTTTCCTGTGGGATATATAGGTACTGCCCCATGGATGTTTTTCCCAATTGTCCAATCAACTACTGTCCTGTCCTAGCTCCAGGTAACATGCTTTAAATACGGACTGTCCATACATTAAGGTTGGCCTTTTTTCCCTAAAGACGTCCATGTGTGTTGCTGTCCATTCTCTTCTCACTTCCACTCTGCATTCACATCTGCCTTCCTGCTCGCCTTTGCCTTTACCTTCGCTTCTGCACACTCTCTGCCTGCCACTCTGACTTTGCTTTTACACTCCTCTCAGCCTTCCACTGTACCTTCGATTGTAGATTCCTGACTGCATTCCAGTCCAGATTTGGTTCTAGCATCCTCTCTGCCTTGCACTCTGGATACAGTTCAGTTCAGATGCCTTCCAGTATGCCTTTGGTTCTAGATTCCTGTCTGCTATAGTGTCTGCTTCCTCCTGAAATCTAGAATCCCAATAACCCTGTAGTCAGCAGAACCCTAGACAAGCCCATAAGCCTACACTCAGACCTATCTCTAGACCACTCCACCCCTAAACACCCCCCATCAATAGACACCCCCCATCACTAGACACCCCCCCATCCTATGACACCCCCTCAACCCTAGACAACCCCGTCCCTAAAAACCTCCTCAAATCTACACACGGCTTCATCCCTAAACATGCCCCCATCCCTAGACAGGCTCCCATCCCTAAACACACTCCCAACCCTAGACACCCCCATAAGACTAGACCACTCAAACCCTAGACCACAAGAACCTTAGCCCCCCTCTAACCCTACTTAGGATTAGGGTTCAGATTCGGGTTGGGTTCGGGTTAGGGTACGGGTTAGGGTACAGGTTAGGGTACGGGATAGGGTTAGGGTACGGATTAGGGTACGGGTTAGGGTACGGGGTAGAGTTAGGGTACAGGTTAGCGTTAGGGTACGGGTTAGGGTATGGGTTAGGGTACGGGATAGGGTTAGGGTACGGATAAGGGTACGGGTTAGGGTACGAGGTAGAGTTAGGGTACAGGTTAGCGTTAGGGTACGGGTTAGGGTATGGGTTAGGGTACGAGGCAGAGTTAGGGTACAGGTTAGCGTTAGGGTACGGGTTAGGGTATGGGTTAGGGTACGGGTTAGGGTACGGATTAGTGTACGGGTTTGGATTAGGGTACAGGTTGGGGTAAGGGTTAGGGTTAGGGTTAGGGTTAGGGTACGGGTTAGGGTATGGGTTAGGGTCCGGGTTAGGGTTTGGGGTTAGGGTTAGGGTACGGGTTAGGGTACGAGTTAGGGTACGGGTTAGGGTACGGGTTAGGGTACGGGTTAGGGTTAGGGTACGGGTTAGGGTTAGGGTACGGGTTAGGGTACGGGTTAGGGTTAGGGTTAGGGTTAGGGTTAGGGTTAGGGTACGGGTTAGGGTTAGGGTTAGGGTTAGGGTACGGGTTAGGGTACGGGTTAGGGTTAGGGTTAGGGTACGGGTTAGGGTACGGGTTAGGGTTAGGGTTAGGGTTAGGGTTAGGGTTAGGGTATGGGTTAGGGTACGGGTTAGGGTTAGGGTTAGGGTACGGGTTAGGGTACGGGTTAGGGTTAGGGTTAGGGTTAGGGTTAGGGTACGGGTTAGGGGTAGGGTTAGGGTTAGGGTACGGGTTAGGGTTAGGGTTAGGGTACGGGTTAGGGTACGGGTTAGGGTACGGGTTAGGGTTAGGGTTAGGGTACGGGTTAGGTTTAGGGTTAGGGTACGGGTTAGGGTACGGGTTAGGGTACGGGTTAGGGTTAGGGTTAGGGTTAGGGTTAGGGTACGGGTTAGGGTTAGGGTACGGGTTAGGGTTAGGGTACGGGTTAGGGTTAGGGTACGGGTTAGGGTACGGGTTAGGGTACGGGTTAGGGTACGGGTTAGGGTTAGGGTTTGGGTTAGGGTTAGGGTACGGGTTAGGGTTAGGGTACGGGTTAGGGTTAGGGTACGGGTTTGGGTTAGGGTTAGGGTTAGGGTACGGGTTAGGGTTAGGGTACGGGTTAGGGTACGGGTTAGGGTACGGGTTAGGGTACGGGTTAGGGTTAGGGTTAGGGTACGGGTTAGGGTACGGGTTAGGGTACGGGTTAGGGTTAGGGTTAGGGTTAGGGTTAGGGTTAGGGTTAGGGTTAGGGTTAGGGTTAGGGTACGGGTTAGGGTACGGGTTAGGGTACGGGTTAGGGTTAGGGTACGGGTTAGGGTACGGGTTAGGGTTAGGGTTAGGGTACGGGTTAGGGTACGGGTTAGGGTACGGGTTAGGGTTAGGGTACGGGTTAGGGTTAGGGTTAGGGTACGGGTTAGGGTACGGGTTAGGGTACGGGTTAGGGTACGGGTTAGGGTACGGGTTAGGGTTAGGGTACGGGTTAGGGTTAGGGTTAGGGTACGGGTTAGGGTACGGGTTAGGGTACGGGTTAGGTTAGGGTTAGGGTTAGGGTTAGGGTACGGGTTAGGGTTAGGGTTAGGGTTAGGGTTAGGGTTAGGGTACGGGTTAGGGTTAGGGTTAGGGTTAGGGTTAGGGTTAGGGTTAGGGTACGGGTTAGGGTACGGGTTAGGGTTAGGGTTAGGGTTAGGGTTAGGGTTAGGGTTAGGGTTAGGGTTAGGGTACGGGTTAGGGTTAGGGTTAGGGTACGGGTTAGGGTTAGGGTACGGGTTAGGGTACGGGTTAGGGTACGGGTTAGGGTTAGGGTTAGGGTTAGGGTTAGGGTACGGGTTAGGGTTAGGGTTAGGGTTAGGGTTAGGGTTAGGGTACGGGTTAGGGTTAGGGTTAGGGTTAGGGTTAGGGTTAGGGTACGGGTTAGGGTTAGGGTTAGGGTTAGGGTTAGGGTTAGGGTTAGGGTTAGGGTTAGGGTACGGGTTAGGGTTAGGGTACGGGTTAGGGTTAGGGTACGGGTTAGGGTTAGGGTTAGGGTACGGGTTAGGGTTAGGGTTAGGGTTAGGGTTAGGGTACGGGTTAGGGGTAGGGTTAGGGTTAGGGTTAGGGTTAGGGTACGGGTTAGGGTACGGGTTAGGGTACGGGTTAGGGTTAGGGTTAGGGTTAGGGTTAGGGTTAGGGTTAGGGTTAGGGTTAGGGTTAGGGTTAGGGTACGGGTTAGGGTACGGGTTAGGGTACGGGTTAGGGTACGGGTTAGGGTACGGGTTAGGGTACGGGTTAGGGTTAGGGTACGGGTTAGGGTACGGGTTAGGGTTAGGGTACGGGTTAGGGTACGGGTTAGGGTATGGGTTAGGGTACGGGTTAGGGTTAGGGTTAGGGTACGGGTTAGGGTACGGGTTAGGGTACGGGTTAGGGTTAGGGTTAGGGTACGGGTTAGGGGTAGGGTTAGGGTTAGGGTACGGGTTAGGGTTAGGGTTAGGGTACGGGTTAGGGTACGGGTTAGGGTTAGGGTACGGGTTAGGGTTAGGGTACGGGTTAGGGTTAGGGTACGGGTTAGGGTTAGGGTACGGGTTAGGGTTAGGGTACGGGTTAGGGTTAGGGTACGGGTTAGGG